>NC_143530.1:19186698-19515173 GCF_031878675.1 Megascapheus bottae | reverse complement strand
TTGGTGAAGATTGTTTGTTTAGTTTTGTTTTTTTTTTTTTGATAACTACTGAGAGAAAGGGATTGAGTGAAAAGACCACAGGGCAGCTGTCTTCTTCACTTTACGTGATCTTGTTTGATAGGAATATAGATATGGTCTTATTTTTATTTTATTTTTATTTTTTGCCATTCCTGGGCTTGAGCTCAGGTCCTGAGCACTGTCCTTGGACTTTCTCAAGGCTGGAGCTCTACCACTTGAGCCTCAGCACCACTGACAGCATTTTTCTATGTATGTGATACTGAGGAATCGAACCTAGGTCTTCGTGCATGCTAGGCAAGCACTGTACCACTAGGCCAAACTCCCAGCCCTTATTTTTAAAGTGTTTTATGAGTTCAATCCTATTGGTTAATAGTCATTGTGGGTGATCTCTGAAGGTAATGCAAAGCTCACAAAGTAATAGAAATTGCTACATTATTTTTAATTTTTATCTTTTGCCACTTACCACTTTGATTCCTTGAATAATGGGTCGATTTCATTCCCAACTACAGAGTGCAATGTTTAAGGAATATTGGAAAGCCTTCTTCCATTCTCACTCCCACCTAGAAAATTCCTTTTCAAAGAAAGATTCTCTAAATCTTCTATTTTATCTATCTTTATATCCCTCTAGCCATCTATAGCTAGTTCTCTCATAATTAAACTGAGAGACTGAAATCGGTTCACAGCTACCTACAAATTCTAAATGACTTCCTTAGGTGCTCTTTGTAGGAGATGAAGGCCTTTGAAAAGCCACGGGTGTAGGGGAAGAAGGTTGCTTCCTCAAGTTTACAAGCTGGGAGCAAAAAACAGGCTGAAGACTGCATGTCAACACCAAGCATTGTTTCTATGAGGGTACAATTTTCATGACAGTTTTTTTTTTTCCAGAATGCAAAATAAGGTTAGTTGGAACATGCAATTCTAATCCCTTTCAGAGCTTATCACTCTTCAAACATTCAATAGCCATGCTTAATACCATTACCTCTGGGACAACATTTGAGTAGGGCCCCAGCAATCTAACAACCAGAGACCCTGAAGAAAGACTATGGTTTAAAAGCCTGGTTAAAGATTAACACAAACAGTAATAAGAAGGTTCTTAGGAAAGAATCAGGACAGCTGCTGCTGAAGCCTTGCTACCTGCTGTGGGTTGCTAAGCAACTTGGGCCTACCACTGCCCCAAGGGTGTTTTACTTTACAATTAGGATTTTTGAAGGAGGCAGGGTGGGGGGAGGGGATTCCTAGGGAAACTGATGTAGATCCACAAATATATATGCATCTATATATCAATACTTATTGTTGTGTTCTTTGCTTTTTTAATAGGGACACAGTGTCGCTCAATCCTTTCAAAGGTAGAACATGCACCATAAAGCAGATTTTTTTTTCTTTTTTTTGTATGTAGCTGACAAAAATCTAGCAGTAACGTGGAATTTTAAAAGTGACATTTTGACTCTAAGGGAGGAATTATTTGCAATTTGTTTTGAGCAGAAGCTTAGTTCATGTCAGTGGTGAACCTCCAGACAATCATTAGTTTAAACTGCCTGCTATGTGTTTAAAAATCTCAGTCAATTTAGAGCTGATCTGAATTGCAAATGTGATGGTAATAAGCCATTAGGGAACTGCATCTCTCTCTCTGTCTCTCTCTGTCTCTCTGTGTGTCTCTCTGTCTCTCTCTCTCTGTCTCTGTCTCTGTCTCTCTCCATTTTTGCACTTAATAACCCTCTGCTTTAAGGAGCTGCAACCATACTGAAATATGAAAATATCATTTTAATCATGCGCAGTTTCAACAAATACAGAAATGCTGGAGATTCCGAGCTAGTAAAGTGGTATTCAGAGGCAAAACACAGGAGACTGTGACAAGAATGCAGACACGTATAACCTTTGCTGTGAATTATATACAGTAGGAAGATTTTCCAAAAACAAATGCTCAGTTTTGTTTGTAGTGCAACATGATTCTCCAGGCCCAACATCTGGATAAAATTTATTTTCCTTGGATTTTTGGAATTAGAGTTAACCCAAACCCTTTATGAAGTCACTTGGGAAATCAAGAAATCTGCTTCTATGGTCAGATTTCAGCTTGCAAGGCAAATAATTGGTTTTTAAGAGTGCTTATCAATAAAAAACATTTTTTCCCCTTTAAATAGCCTCTGTTGGTTTTCCAGGATACTGAATAATAATGCAGTCTCACAATCATCAATGTCAAGAAGTGTTTTATTTTCTTGAAGGCTTTTCAGCTCAGAAGCTGAGACATTATAGAAAAACACATCATGAATGTTCATGCAAAATTCCATTCCATCTTTAGCTTTCTCTTTTGTCTGTTGTACATTTAAATGAACAAAGGGAAGGGGGTTGAGTAAGGAAGATAAAGAAAAGAGGAAAAGACACAATCTCATCATATTTTCAGGTGTATGTTCTTGATTCTTAAGATGCTAATTTCCTTAAGCCCTTAGATTTCAGAGCAGGCGGAACTAGCAACCAAAGTGCTGATGACTGGCCAATCAGCCTGGTACAATCAGTTAGCACTTACCTGCTCACCTCTGTTGTGTCCACCCCCCCATCCCCCCCCCACACTTTCCCTTGGAATCCTTTAAAGTTTGCTCCTTGCCTTTGCTTCTGCTGTATTAATAAGACCCCAGAATTTTATTTCTGCCATGTGTAAGTGTCCTTGGGAAATATGGGAACGTATGAGTAATGCATTCATGACATGTTTTCTCTCAACAAATTAAATATTTGCTAAGATAAAGTATAACATCATTGGTAAATATATCAGAAAATGATAGTTTAGTCCCAGGGGGGAAATCTTGGTTAGAATTTAACTTGAGGGGCCCTTTAGTCATCAGCAAGGTCAGGGCTCTGGCCAGTCTTGATGTTTGTTTATTTCCTTGAGAATGAAATATAAGGGCATGAACTCTGTGATGTCAGTCCTAGCAGAGAAAAGGGAGCCGCCCATGTATTAAGTTTTATGCTACATCAAGTTTCTACGTAAAAGAGGAGATAGAAGTACAACATGGCTGGGGATGTGGCTCAGTGGTAGAGTGCTGGCTTAGCATGCACAAAGCCCTGGGTTCTATTCCTCAGTACTACATACCCAGAGAAAAAAATAAAAAAAGATCTGGAAGTAGCACTGTGGCTCAAATGGTACCGGTGCTAGCCTTGAGCAAAAGAAGCTCAAGGACAGCGCCCAGGCCCTGAGTTCAAGTCCCAGGACTGGCAAAATAATAAAAAAAAAAAAGTTAAACAGTAAAAATCTCAATGCTATCAGCTATTTTTCAAATTGTATCATTTTACTTGACATTATAATAGAAAGAGCCATATGCCAGACCAAAACTGGGAATAGATCTGAAGCAGGTTATACATGTGAATGTGCTTCAGGTATCTTTCTGTATGCATCTACTTGCTCAACATTTATTAAGCCTCCTCTGTGTGCTAGACCTCATAGGAACAGAATACGGTGTAACTGGGATATGTGCACAGTTATACAAGATCAAACTTAGTGGTTTTCAAGAGTCTTTTAGGTATGTATATGGATTTATTTATTTATTTATTTATTTATTTATTTATTTATTTATTATTTTGTGGCCTGGGTGCTACCCCTGAGCTTTCGTGTTCAAGACTACATTCTAACCCACTTAAGCCACAGCTCCACGTCTGGCATTTTGGGTATTTACTTTAGAGGTAAGGTCTCATGGGCTTTCCTGTATGATCTGCCTTCAAACCACTATGCTCAGATCTAAGCCTCTGGAGTAGTTAGGATTAGAGGTGTATTATTTACTTAAAAAATGATCTTTAACCGGGGTGTCCTCACTCATGGCTCAGGGGCAGCAAAAGTTCCAGGCTCCTAAGCCCGGGAAAAGCAAGAATGGCCTGGAGAAAAGCGCTCGGGTCACTGCCCCCAAGAAGGTGCGGATCCTGTAGCAATGGAAGCTGAAGCAGGACCTGGAGGTGCGGATCCCGGAAAGATGGGGCACAACCTGGTGATGAAAGCCAGCTCCAGCCTGCCCAAGAAGGACTGCACTGCTGCAGGACCCAGGCAAGGAGAAAGGGGGTGGCCGTCCTGAAGACTCCGGGCCTTGGGTGGGAGCTGGCCACCAGGCGTCCCAGCTTTCTGGGGTGTCAACAAGGACTTCCCTGCCAGTGGGGTTCCCAGCTGTCCATACCACCTCAACCCGGAAAAAAATCCTGCCTCTCCTGTCCCTTCAAATATATATATATATATACACACACACACACACACACACACACACACACACACACACACACACATATATCTTTAAGTGTACATGTGAAGGAGCATCAATTCAGGGCATCAGTTTGTAAATACAATGCATTAAGATCAGTGTTATCACTTCCATTTTTCTCTTCCATCTGTCCTAACCACACTTATTCTCTGAAGTTACTTGGTTCCTTTGTCATCTATGTATACTGAGTATTATGATTGCATTTACCACCTTCCCTCTCTCCACTTGTCAGCCCCCTGGCCCCTTCTTCTCTTTTCATTCCCACTTCTTGAGACAAAATATGTTTCAGCTTCCAGGTGTTCATTTTATTCTATTTTATTTTTTGCCAGTCTTTGGGCTTGAATTCAGGGCCTGGGCACGGTCCTTGGGTTTTCTCAAGGCTAGCTCTCTACCATTTGAGCCACAGCACCACTTCTAGCTATGTTTGTGTATTTCTCTAATTTGAACAATTAGGGACAATTTGAAGGCACAGTTTAATATCCTCCCTGACTCTGGGACTAAGATACATGATCAGGAGAAAAAGTCTTCTGTCATTGGAGCATGTTGATTTCATACTACCCAAAATGGAGAATTGTTTACAAACATGGAAGCATTACATGTCTAGCAAATGGAGGAATCGAACCCAGGGCTTCATGCATGCTAGGCAAGCACTCTACCATTGGGCCATGCTTCCAGCTTCTTCATTTTGTGAAACTGTCAGTTAATTGTTAAAAGAGTTACACTGTGAGAATCCACCCTTATGGATACATAGTTTAGTCAATTTGATTGTATATATGTGCATATGGCCCTATCTGTGTTTTCATATATGTTTCTATTTTACATCTAACTTCTACATGTTAAGAAAGTATGTGCTCTTTGTCTCTCTGAGCCTGACTTATTTACTTAAGATGATATTTTCTAGGTTCACATATTTACCTGAAACGTGGCATAATTGTCTTACTTCCTAGTGGATGAATAAAATTTTGTTGTCTATATGTTGTGTATTTTCTTGATCCATTCGTCCACAGTAGAGCATCTGGGCTGATTCTAAAACTTGGCTATAATGAATAGTACAGAAAGTAGCAATTCTTTTTATTGCATTCTGACGTAATATATCCTGCCCAAGAGTGGTATTGCTGGATCATAGGGTTGTATTTTTTGTCTGTTTGAGACTCTTCATATTGGCTTTCGTACTGGTTGCACTGGTTTACATTCCCATCAACAGCATCATAGGAATCCCTAGTTGTTCAAATTGGAGAAAGGAAAGAAAATGGCCTTTCTTCATTTCTAATGAAACTAGGAAACAGGAAGTATGTAGATTCACAATCTTTTGTCCCCTGCTATAATAGAGAAAAATGATTTGAGAGCAAAATGTCACACAAAGAGAGACCAAAGCAAAAGATGAGGAAAGAGATAGGATTGGTATGTATTTGAGAGTTTGAGGCCAGTGGGACCACTCTTCTTCCTGAAGTTACTAAGCTTCTAATACTCTTGGTTTTCACTTAATCTGGTTTAACTTTCTATTGGTTACAGCCAAGATTAACTTCCAAATTTATATTCATACACCATCAGATATGGAAATTTGTGGTAGAAGTGGTAGTTATTTTTTTTCCTCTCCTGATATTTTTTAAGCTATCACAATAATTGAAGACATATGGAAGAACTCTGGTATGAATTAGCATCAGTCATGTACAAAACTGCTTACTGTCATTCCTGTCTGTTCCATGTCTTCTTTTTTGTAACAGTCCTAGACTCCTTGGCTAGAGAAGTAAAGGTTCAACCAAGGATATTGTTATCAAGTATTTTTATGGATCTTGTTCAATTTTAAATCCAAGATATATGCATACAATTCAAGCCAGACAAATGAGAGGTTTTCTATAGATTCCTTCAAATTAGATCAGTAAAGAGGCTTAGGATCAGTAAAGAGTTCAAGCCCAAGGAACAGACCCTCCCCCTCAAAAATCTGTTCTTGGATTCCACTTTCCATCTTAGAACTGCATCATCAAAAACATTATTTTGGGACATGGAATTTGTTATTTTGCCTATTTTCCAAATAACTTTTATGTGTGCTAGAAAATCATAATTTTAAATATCCGTATCACTTAACAATAGCAATAGACAACGTTGTCCTCACAGTTCAGAAATCCCAGCATCTCTTAAGTGCTTGACATGTCATACCAGCTAGTCCATTTCTTTTACTACTGTACTGCTCTGATATACAGTTGTTATGGGCTTTGGACCTTTCTCAGATGCTACTGGGGCTTGCTTTACTTACCCAATGACTGAGGACTAGTCTAGTTTAAGTTTAGGTTCTATCACCTGAATCCTGACAAACGAATCCTGAAAAATACACCTGACAGATCTAGTGGGGACCCATGAGCGATACATTTTTTTGTGGTCACTACTTTTCTAATTGTATTTTATTGGCAGGGTGATGTATAGAGGGGTTACACTTACATTCATGTGTGATACATTTTTTATTAACATTATGAATAATAACCACTAGGCACCACCTAATTACATACTGCCTTGCTGTGTAAAATATGCCTTCCTGTGCCTCTTTCTGTGGGTATAACAAGAATACAAAGAGTAAGGTCAAGGCTGATTGTGCAGTAGGTGCCTATGGCTCTATCTCTTTGAAAGATATTTTGTTTCTGTTGTGATATGAAATGTACTAATGTAGGGTAAGTTAGGAACTTCTCATTGTTCTGAGTATTGCACGATGTTCTCATTCTTTCATTGTCTTTAATTTGAAGCTTGCTACCATAATCTCAGGAGGACTGAAGAGATAAAGACCTGTCCTCTAATCTCCTCAGAGACCCTTTCTGTGTGATATGCTGTCAGTGGGATGACACAACCTATCCACAAAGCATATGACAGTGCTCAGTGACAATGTTCTCTGCATTCTCTCTGGATATATAAGCAGTTTCTAAATGACACACTTGATCCTATCATTTTGGCAGGCCTCACATCCAACACCCATCACTGCTCTCAACTAACTGTAGCTTATAGCAACTGTTAAGACAGATGAGCAGATTTCTCAGTGACACTTTGTGTATTTTTGCAGCTATCGTCTTGGTCGCCAGATCTTTAAAAACTGAAATTACTAATCTTTACTTTCATCTTTAGGAATTGTGACTATAGCAATTCCAAGTGGCCATCCGGCAAACATTTGGTTTAAGCACATAGTATGAAGCTGGCAAGTTAGAAATATAGACAGTATGGAATGTATATGATTTCCATATAACTATAGAAATAAAACCAATAAGTTAGATGTGTAGACAGAAGAAAGAAACTATTATAGATGTCAATATCTTGCTTAGGTGCTTAGGCTTTAGTCCCTAGATTCAAGATTTTGTGCAATTAATTTGTGGAGAAGGATTCTGTGAAGGAAAGAAATAGATAGAGAAGTGATAGTGTTAAGAAAGGGCTTCAGATATTTCCCATTGTATAGTCACAGATAATTAATTGTGCAAAAGTTTGTCATCAAGAAAGGATAAGATTCTTTTTTTTTATCATTCATAGGAGTCAGCCATTGGCTGTGGGTTGCCTCCAGGAGAGCAGGGTAGAAAATCACACATATCTTAGTGAGATCAAAGGGCCAACCAGTCATTTGGAGAAGGATATAGCAATGAACTCTTCCTAGTTGATGGAGGAGGTAACTGGATGATGTCTGCATGAGTGTGGTGAAGGAAACTCAGGTCAACAGCACCTCAGAGGTGAAAAGAAAGTTGACTGAATTATTAATAATATTGGTGAGGTTAAGGATAGCAAACAATTTAATGGTACTTAACTCAAATGAACACTTCTCAGAAAGTTTCACAGCTATGGAATCATTTAATCCCCACAAGATTTCGATGACATTTTCTTCATTATTCACAAATGAACTATGAATGGTAAAAATCTTGGATATAGTGTAGGAAGCAGGCAGTAGAAAATGATAGGCAATAGAAAACTAACGTTTACCACTTGTTTCCAAGAGACCAAATAGGCTAGGCCTGGTGATTATGTAAAGGATGGCATTCAGAGAGAAATGGCTTGGACAGAGAAAGACATTGGGAAACACTGTAGGAAAGGTACCTAAAATTTTTGAAAATATAATAGGTGATTTTGATATTCAACTAATTGTCATAGATGCTAGTATAGAATAATAAATAAGCTTTTCTCCCCAAATCTATCCAAGTTGTGCTTTTAAATTTTCTTGTTCTAAATTGACATACTTTTCATTTAAATTCATATGGATTAATATAAAGGAATATAATATGTCCAATGGGGTATTAAGAATGAGGAATTCATGTCATAATTCAGACTAAAGGGGAAGCTGGTGTATGCATCAGGCTGTTATGTTCTGGAAGAGCCATTCCTCAGTGATACTCTTCCATGTTCCAGAAGGCTGCAGCAACCACAGCGTATGAATCCTCTTCCATCAATCACATGATAGGAGGCTCTAAATGATAGGCTGGAGTGCTGCTGCCTGACTTGCATTCAAGTTAATGTCGATTGCAACATAGCTCTTCTGTATAAGAGTGGGACAACCCAACCATCTGTTTATGTCATAATGAATGAGTGACTCAGTTTCAGTTGAACAGTAGAAATCACTAACAAGCAGGTAAGACTGTGTGGAAGCAAGTAAAGTGCATTCAAATTTTCCCTGGCATGGGGTAGACAGCAAGAGCAATGACTTTCTGTGGTTTGGTTCTGCATGTTGAGAAAGGCATGCTTGAGCTAACCTACCTCTTACTTCAAGAGAGGGAGAGCAGACCTGGAAATAGAGATGGGAAAGTCCTGGTTAGGAGTATACTAAATGAGGGACCTGACAATGAATCTGGGGGTGGATTTTTTGCATTATCAGACTGGTGGATTGGGAAAAGGAAAATCCAAGAGAGATGGTAGAGTCAGAGCTTCCAAAGAGAACAGAGAGATTGTTACTAAGTACATGGGCCTGTGAGTTCTTACAACAATTCTGGAGTTTTTTTCTTATTTATGGTCAGTTGTTTCAGTGGTAATACTTTCTCATTGAAGAAGAAAGGCAAAATTCTTACCTCAGTGTATTTTGCTTAAAAGATAATGGATTTAAATTTATTTATCCTGATATGAACGGCATCATAGCAATTGTATGGTTATTTTACTAACTTATGTATTGTAGGTATTGGAATTGTTCACATAGTTATTGTATTGATTTTTTAAATTTATACTGTAAAACATAAGGTAAGGAAGATAAATCACTTCACATTGATGAAAGAAATAAGAAAAAAGACTATGTAGTTTTTATTTTTATTTTTCTTCTTCTTGGATGATAAAACGACTTAAAGGCATATGCTTCTTTGAGATAACGTACATTTTGCATCTCCATCTTTCCCCTCACATCATGGTCTCTCTGTCTTCAACCCCCTCAATACTGGCTCTGAGGCATGTCTTATCTCTTCCTAGCATACATTTTGCCACGTTATATTTCTTACATGAATGAAAACCTTGTTTAAGCAAGGGAGAAAAATAATGATCACCTCACCTGTTTAAATAACTGTATGAGTAGGCTTTGGTTATCATCATTAAAATACATTTACTTGGCAAGTTCTACTGGTGTATGAATTACTCTATTAGAATTCTTCCACACTAGCTATTAGGGGATGCAAATATAGTTAAGTGACTATTTCCGCATGTTTTCAAAGAATTAAGGCAACAGTTTCAGGAAAATGAAAGTCTGTCAAAGCTTAGTTCTGATGCTAGGTTTTCTATTTACTACTTGTGTGACCTTGGAAAAGCTCGATGACCTTTCCTGGGCCTCATCTGTTTCATTTGTGAAATGAGTATAAATTCTACTCCACTGGGTGATGCTGAAAAGGGATACTAATTGAGAACACCTGGCTGAATAACTGGCACAAAGAAGAGTGTGCACACAAGAATTTCTTCTTCTTCATCGTTTTCTAATAATCATATAATTTCCATATTTAAAACTCTTCCACTTGAGAATCATTGCTGATATGGCATTCCACTATACAAAGCTGTTGCTATTATCTTTTAAGGGTGAGTCAATGTTGCACTTCCATAAGATAGCACAGGTAACCAACAAACTTTTGTGAAAATACAACCAGGAGCTGGTGGTCTTCATTCCTGTAATGTTCTCCTAATTTTTTGATCATTTGCCCAAATCTTTTCCATTTGCATATCAAAACTTCCAAATGTTAGCAAAATGAGCACTTTTCACTTCCACGGAAAACAGTTCAGAATTTTCATTCTAGAAAGGACTAAATGAGCGACCATTTTCTGAACACTTGTGAAAAGTATTTTAATATAAAGGAGTCATAAATAATGGATATTAAAAAGTTATGGGTGCAAATTCAAGCTACTTGTCTTTAATATTCTTTAATATGCTTAAATTCAGGGCCTGGGCATTGGCCTTGAGCTTGGCACCACTTCTGGCTTTTTCTGTGTATATGGTACCAAGGAATTGAACACAGGGCTTTCTGAATGGTAGGCAAGCACTCAGCCACTAGGCTACACCCCAGGCCTAATATTATTTTTTTGAATGACTAGTTAGTAATTCTCAAGATCCATAGCCAAATCTCCTATATAAAGCAATGATATTATGATATCACTGTGGCTGGGAGTTCAGCTGGGAAGTGGGCTACAGAGCCGAGAACAGGCTTTGATTCCTTCTCAACACAAGAGCACATTCTGTTTTGAACAGAATTCCATCATTGCCTAAATCTAAAGAGAAACTGGTCAAATCTAAAGAGAAATAGGACAATGTGATGTAGTAAAAGGATATGGGATTGAGGGCTGCATAGTCTCTGTTTAACACCCAGCAGAGGGATAGCCAGCTGGACCCACTTGAGAAAATCATTCGTCCATCTGTGCTCTGTGCCTGAGAAAGGGGGATGGAGCATTCAGATTTTCTGACTGGTGTAAGAATTAAAGGGAGCCATGTGTGTCACAACACCTTGCATATACTGGACTGTCAGCAAAGGTCCCTGTTTTCAAATAAGGATATTCGTATGTACAGTTTCCATGGTTTAAACAAGCCAGACCTGAAAAGCTGAAATCTCACCAGGTTCTCATGGAGAAAACTGAAGGATTTTTATGAAATAATATCATGAACATATGGAGTAGATTTCCAATTCGAACACACTATGGCCTTAGGATTAAGATGAAAATTACTGGCTTTTATCTACACTGGAACATTTGACAGGAGTTCAGCACATTTGACCCTTCTCAAAATTGACTAAGTTTGCCAACACCAAGAAGCTGGGAAATGTTAGGTGACGAAATATGTCTACTCAAAAGCCTTTAGAATCTATTCAATTTAAAGTTCAGGGTTTACACATACAGCCTAATATTGCGATGTTGACCATGGACAATTCTTGACTTTTCCCTTGCCTCCATGTTCATTTCTGGTGGCAATTTTGAGAGATTAAATCACTAGCTTAAGCAAAGCATTTTCTCTAGCATTACTGTCTAGCTCATTCCTCAAATTATGCTGCGGTTGGATGAGGTTCAATAGCTTCTGAGAGACTGTTGTTTGACTTTTAGATTCCATTCACATGACTTTCTCCTTCATAACTCATAGATGATCATTAATAATAAATGCTGTCAAGTGTATATTGTCAAGAGTATGTTATGTGAAAACTATTAAGAGGCTGTGCTTCTAAGGCAAGACCTATTAAGCTGTAGAAGACTTCAAAGTTAGAAGTAAACTTACTGACTTCTGAATTAGGCTCTTCGGTCTCCTCCTCAATCTTTCTTAGGAATCTTCTCATCTTAATGTCATTGTATAATAGAATTATGGATTTAGAAAATGTTAGAACTGAGAGTTCAATGAGTCCCACAGAACCAAGAGTTCATTACCCTCCCACCCCCAGCTTCTAAGTGGTAAGAGAACTGATGATATATTCTTTGCAAGATTTAAAAGCACACACATTGTATGAAAGTAAGCTAGTTGTTTTATCATCTAAAATGATACTCGAGTTGCAGCCACATTAAAGATTGAGAGACTAAGCTGCTAGTGAGTCCCACTGAAAAGTAAGCAACAGAAAGGAGGATGAATTAAGGAGACACATTTTGGATTTTACATTACATTACATTAGGATGAATTGTCTGTTTTACTAATTGTGTGACCAAATTACTCCATAAAACTCGTATCATATAAATGATCTCAAGGATACTGCCATGTTTGAATATTGCAGTAAATTTTAAAAGGAACACAGGCAAGCTGCCCATATGGGGTAATTCTCAATCAATGATCATTATGAACACTCATGTGTTCATAAGTCTAAATCACCATGATCTGTAAAACTGGATGCTCTTGAAGAGACAGAAAATGATCATTCCAAGTGTTCTACAACTAGTTCCAAATTATAGATGACCTATAAAGAATCTCACTGAGTAAAAGTCTTGGTTTGCTCTCCAAGCAGTCCAGACTATCAAGTGATGGAAGCTAGTTATTAACTCTAGCACTATCAATAACTTTGCATCTAGAGATGACTGTTTTCTGGCTTTGTAACCTTGAACAAATGATTGAGGTCTTTAACTTGCACGAATGATTGAGGTACTCAATCTTTAGTATCACATTAGCTGAAAAAAGTAATCCATTATAGATTTTGTCAGGATTCTTGTGCACTAAAATGCTTAGTCTAATGTTGGTTATTCATAGGGCCCCAAATGTTTCTTCTCTCACATTCATTGTCTACCTCTGTTTTTGTTTCTTTCATCTATTCATCCATATGCAAACAAACACACACACAAATATACACTTGTGGTGAAGTATATATAACATTAAATCTATGATCTAAACTATTCTAAAATAGTAGGAATTATATTCACAGTATATCACCACCATCTCTACCTTTAGAATGTTTTTTCGCCTTGCAAAATAGAAACTGTATCCACTTAAACCAGTTCCATTCTTCCTCTCCTTCAGCTCCCTGGCATCGCCATTTCATTATCTGTGTCTCTGAATTTAACTTCTATATGTGTGTATATATATATATTATACATTTATATATATAACTGAATGGTTTATGTCATATGGCATAATGCCCTCAAAATTTACTTAGGTCAAATTGTGTCAAAATTTCCATCTTTTGAAAGACTAAATAATATTCCATTGAGTGTTTATACCACAGTTTTCTTTTCCCATTCATTGATGCATAGGTTGCTTCTACCTCTTGGCTATTGTGAATAATACTTCTAAGAATACAGGAGTGCAGACCTTTGAGATCCCAAGTTTGGTCCTTTTGAGCAGATACCCCAGAATGGAATAGCTGACTCATATGATAGTTCTGCCACACTGGTTCCCATAGTTCTGTCATTCTATCCTTTTACAGTCTCACCAACAACAATTAAGGACTCCTATAGGACCGTCTTTTTCCTCAGTAATTATTATTTTCCTGCTTTGATTTTGGTAGTTTTCATGTTCATAAGTGATAGGTGGCTAAATATATATTTAAATATCAAATATATATTCTTTTATTATGTGCATGACTGTCTTTGTGCCTAACTGTTAACAGCTCTCTTCATAAGCTTTCTCCAACCATGATATTAGTTGTTCTGGCATATTTTCCCCACCCTGAGGGACTGAAACCTTTGACAAGTTGTTCTCTTGAGTACTTTGGTCAATCTATTCAAAACTATCTAACATGGGAGTTGGTGATGGGATAAGAGTTGCATGCTCCTGTCTCAGATTTCTTGAGTGTGCAACATAGTTCTTTCTGTCTTCCTGGTTCAACTTGCCATTTGCCATGTGGAAGTTCCACGGAGGAACTGAGTCACAATTTCTATTTAATCTTATTTACATTGAAGTAGTTTCTGGTAACCATGATAAAGACTACTGGGCACTTACTCTAGGCAGGACAGTAGTCACAGGATGATTCTGGAGAGGGGGAGGGAACTGGATGGCTCTCTAGCACTGGCGTTTATGGAGCAAGGGGTAGGAAGGGGAAGTTTGGGGTGTTTGGATTCTGTGAAGGGTAGAGGCGGTAGCAGGAAATCAGTGGGTTTCCACTAATGGGTTCCATTTTCTCTGCAGGATGGAAAGTGAGGTCATCTCCTATGGGGGGAGGGCGTGATAGGAAGTTGGAGGTTTCAAGAAAGTTAAGAAGATTGAAAACAGCTTCCTAGAGAAGACAGGAAGCTGACCTGGGAAATACATGAAGTTTGTTGGGCAATTCTTTGTGTGTGTGTGTGTGTGTGTGTGTGTGTGTGTGTGTGTGTGTGTGTGTGTGTACTGATGAGGAAACTAAGACATAGTGAAGTTGCAGATTGCTCAATGCCTTTTAAGAAAAGAATCGGTCCTTGAATATTTCTGGTTCAATATTCACAGGTTATATAGTTTTTACTGATACTGGGATTTGAACTTAGGTCTCCCAATTTGTAAGGCCCATGTCCCGAACTAGAGCCTTCTTCCCCAGCTCATTTTTGGTTTAGCTATTTTTTTTTCCAGATAGGGACTCATGCTTTTGTCCAAGGCTGACCTCAGACCGAGTCTCCTACCTATGGCTTTCTGTGTAGCTTGGGTTGCAAATGGGCACCAGCCTTCCTCACTTACTGACTGTGATGTGGTCTTGTGAATGTTTTCCCCAGGCTGTCCTGAACACTGTCTCCTGAGTAGCTGGGATTATATACATCAGCAGCTGTGCCTGGCCGATAGATCGTAATAGTGTTCATCAGTTGGCTCCCACACATCCATTTCCTGTACCTTTCTTGCCATTCCCTATTTCCACCGCTCATCACACCTATATTATTTCTATCAGTAAATTTCTGTGGATGAAGGATCCACTGTCCTTATGTTCGATTGCACATCATATTCTTTATAATTGAATGCTTCCATAACCCTATCTGTGTAAGAATTTGAATATAGAGTCTGGGGTGGTGATATATTTCTAACCAGACAGGTGTAGATAGTATTTAAAGTCATATATCCAAGGGGATAGCCTACAGAGTGAGGGCAGATGAAATACATTAGCAGTCATAAAAATAGAACACTGTGCAGGACTGGGAATATGGTTCAATGGTAGAGTGCTTGAAGCCCCAGGTTCAATTCTCAGTGCCACATAAACAGAAAAATCCAGAAATAGTACTGTGGCTTAAGTTGCTAGACTTGAACAAAAGCAAGAAGATCACTTAGGGACAGTGCCCAGCCCCTGAGTTCAAGTCCCATGACTGGTTAAAAAAAAAAAAGAAGAAATAGAGCACTGTGTCAAGCCAACATGGCAAGGTGTCTGGAAGATGAGAGGGAGGCAAATGAAATCAAGAAGTGAATGATACTGAGAAAGGAACTAAAGAAAAGATGAATGGAATTCTGGTGAAGAAAATATTTCAGTCTATTTGAAGTAGTTGCATCAAATCACGGTGTAAGAAGTAAACATGCAGGTTGGAAGAGATGGTAACTAGTGATAAATATGCATAAGTTTAATTGGAAGGTCTTAGGAAGATATGGAAAGAGAAAGCATATAGAACACCTATTGTGTACTTTCAGATTTAAAGAGAATTTAGAAAATGAGATGACTGTAGGGATGCACAGGTGAGTTGCATGAGGTATTTCTTCTTTTCTTTCTACAAATGGGAGATAGGACAGCATGTTTTTATGTTGATTGGATGGTCAGGAAAATTTGTAATGCAGAGAGAAGATATATAATTGCAGGATAAATAACTTCAAGGAGACACAGGAAACCAAGTCCAGTGCAAAAACGATGAGACTTTTGAGAAAGGAGCCTGAATACATTTCATAATGAAAATGTATAGAAGTGTCTTTCCAACTGTTCACATTTTCTCAATAAAATAAGTCAAGGCCCTCACCTATGAATGAAATGAGAGAGAAAATAATGGGAAACTAAGGTGAAAGTACAAAATTGTCATCTAAGAAGCAGAGTGAAATAAGTTGGAGGACTGTAATAGGAATAATTGGGTAATAATTACGATCCACTCAGAGGGTCTCATGTTTTTCTCTAGCAATATCTACTTGGCTCTACACAAATATGAACATGTTTCTAGAAAGTTTAATTTAATATAGGTTGGAGTTCTGCCAAGAAGAAAGAGAAGAGAAAGTAAAGGGGATATGTGTGCAGAAGTGGCTATTACGACAAACTAAGCAACAGGATCTGAGAGAAACTGGAATGTGCTTGTCGAGGAATCACAAAAGCTAGATGTTTGCAGATTTGTTCAAGTTACCAGCAGAAGTTGGAAATACAAGAAATGGTAGTTGGAGAGAAGGGTACTTAAGATTTAGTTTACCAAAAAGTTACACCGATTGGCATGAACCAACATGCAACTAAAGGACTGGGTAATTGACATGACAAGCAAGATAACTAAGGAAGAGATCAAGAATTCAATTGATAGTCTTTGGTCCTGGAAGATTCACCAATGAATGTTTTATGCTCAGTTAACCACCCCAGTCCTTAAGCGATAACAAGCAACTCCCCACATTTTGAATTTCTGCATGGTTTAAGCTCAACCACTGCCTCCACTAAGTGACTTAGGGAGTCTGTTTGGTGCAATGTGTCTCAGTATGTAGCCACAATTAAAAGGCAAGCAAGAGAAATGGTCCATGATCTCATAAATGGTTCAGCTTAGAAATGATCCTTATCATATCCACCCATCATTTCATTATCTACAACTACTCAAACAGTCCTACTAACTGTACCAATAGGAACAGTGAGATCTTTAGACTGTCACAATGTGTACATTCCCTCATTAAGAATGATCAAGCAAATGTATTTGAGAGAGAACTGATGAACAGGTATTAAATCCTCCAAAAAAAATAGGGGGAAATATTCACCCAGAAGGTTGTAGGTATGGCTGGAAAACAAAACAAACAAAAAACCCTAAAACAGCAGTAACAACAAAACCTAGAAGGTGATATGTAGCCTATTGGCATGAGCACCCAAGCTATAAATGCTTCAGCATTAGGATACCTTCCTTTATACTAAACTGGGCCTGAAATCTGTGCATAGGGTATCAAATATGTGGATACAGAATGAAAATTTTCAATCATCCAGATAGTTCCTGAAGCAGTACATTTCAAGCCATTCAGGAATTTGCTATTGATAAACCTGATTGAGAGAGAGTTAACTCCTGTGAGAGTTAATCTCCTGTGAGGGTTACTACAATTTTAGCAGAATGAAAGTGTGGGGAAAATGAAATTTTACTGAACACATTTTACTCCTTTCTTGATGATTTAGAAGGTACCTTTAGCTCCTACAGTGACTTAAGGCCATGCTGATGAACATCAATTATAATTGAACTGCGGATGTGCAAGGCAATAACTCATCTGGGCTCTTTGCACACTGGGAGTGCTCAAGCAGGGCAGCTGAAGAGTAATGACAGCAGGGAATGGAAGAGGCTTAGATATGGGGAAACTAACCAGGTGGCAGAACTTGCTCTCAAGAGTAAAACCAGCAGTTGAAATAACAGAGTTCAAGGAATTGAGAGACCTTGGGATTCAATCAGGGCTGACACAACCAGAAGTCATGTCCAGGTGCTGAAAGCCAGACTAGAAGGCACTGCACTGCACTTACCATGCAAATAGATCATATGTCTCCAATCTAGTACATTAATTAGTTAGAAGTAGACATGGAAGTATAACTATCGAGATATCTTTGGAAGTTATGACTTATTAACTTGGAGTTAGAGATTTCGAAGAAGCAAACAAGCTACTAATTATTTTGAGGTCCTGGATGATTGTCTGGTTCCAGCAAGAAATTAAAAGGCAAACCCAGGAAAACATAAACTTAGGCATAAGCAAAAAAGTAGGAAGAAAGGCCTCAGTTCAACAAACATCTCAGCTCTCAGGTTTGCAAGAGAATGCTGATCCTGGAACACAATCACTTAGGAATTTGGCAGGAGAGGATCACTATTCAGAGTCAGTCCAGGCAGATTCTTATCTCTAATTAACCAGCAAAAAGCTGAAAATGGAGCTGTGCCTCTCAAGTGGTAGAGCCACCAGCTTTGAACAACAACAAAAACAAAAAAGAGCTAAAGGACAGGCTCTAAGTTCCAGCAAAAAATTCTTAGAAAAAAAGGAATTTTATCTATAGGTGTACATGAAAGACAGAACAACGAATCTAAACCCTAGAAATGCAGAGAAAAGGCATTATTAAAGACACATGGGAAAATGTAGTGACTTGTTAGTTTTACCAAGATAAATTTTATTCAAAGGCTCTTTTCAGAGCTAGAGTTGTGTTTTAAAATTTTGCTTGTTGATGTTTTTACAAACACCCATAGTTTGTCTTAAATCATCATTAAGAATTGAATTTACAGATCTTCCTGTTTATAAATCTAGTAAATATTACTTAATATAAAGAATCTTCTATCTTTGCAGTGAATTTAGTCTTTGATCTCAACTCACATTACACAAAGTAAATTCCTTTTAGAACAATAATCTCATTTAAAAACATAATCAAATCCTCTTTAAAAAGTGTAAAATGCATTTGAAAAGTGCCCTCTTTTCATAAGTCTGATTGGCTAAATGTATGATCTTAACACAAATCTTCCTAATATCATGAGTAAATAAATTAAACTTACAAATGTAACCATTTTTAAAAAAATTCTAAGCCCTCAATACTGTTTACAAATTTCTCAGGATGCATTTCAATAAGAACAAAAACATATGAATCTATTGCATATTTAAAATTGGAATCAAAAGGCTGACTTCTCAGTTTCTACTTAGTAGAACCTTACTATCCAAAGTATCCTCTAGACATTATTTAAGATGTGTAATCCCAGAGCCCACCCAGTGTCAGTAATACATAATCTAGCAGCCTAATTTAAGGGCAAGAGTAATAAGAAACATTTCCTTCCATTTCTGGCTGAGTACTAAGGTATCAAGGGCATTTAGTCCTTCTGTACATGATGCTTCCTTCCTTTTTTTGTTTTAAATTTCCACTTCCATACAACAATCCAGAAAGCAAATCCTTTCATCAATCTCATAATGAACTTCTAGATGGATAACTATATCGACCAGAAAATTTGGAGTTTAAGAGATCTTAGGAGGAACTGGATAAAATCTGATGAACAGTTAGGACCACACCAGACACAAAAGGCAAAGATATATAATGAAATGGATTCCTAATCAGATGGACATTACCACCTGAATGTGCTGCATGGAATAAAAACAGAGTCAAAAACTAAAGTACTCTAAAAAGTGTTTGTACAGTGGCATAAATAAGCCACCATATGTCTTTTACTGAAAATGAAAATGATTGGGATGCAAAGAGCAGAATGATAAAAAAAGGAAAGCACAACATAACTAAATAAATATATGGTGACAAATAGCTACATTTCTCCCATCTAAGTGGTTAGGGTGTGGTACTCACTTAAAAGAGGAGCAAGAGCTGGGGAATATACAACACTCACATTGGAGTCATGGGCCACTGTGCTGACAACATAGTAACATAGGAAAGCAGAGTCCTGCCTGTAGTCCTCAGTCAACAATAGGCAGGGGACCAGTGGCTCAAGCCTATAATTCTAGCTACTCCAGAGACTGAGATCTGAGGGATAGTAGTTCAAAGTCAACCTGAGCTGAAAAGGCTGTGAGATTTCGTGTCCAATTAACCAACACAGTGCAGGGCTGGAGATGTGGTCCTATGTAGAGTATCAGCTATGAGTGAACATAAGGCCCTGAGTTCAACCCATTAGAAACAGACATAAGAAGAAAAAATAGTAGACAGAAATTACAAAGGTTCTGTTACCAAATATATAATTATTTGGAAAGCAAATATACCAGTCAACGTGAAGTTCAAGTATAGTAGTTTCTGAATGGAAAATTGGTTGTCTGATACCCAAAGGATGTAAGTACTGGCTAAACAGAGGTCATCTCTAATAACTGGTATCACTTGGGTGTTACTTATATAGTGTGTTGCTGATAAACTATGCCATATATCTTCTCATGAGGTTAATTATTGGTAAAAAGTCAAAGGTTGAGTTTGGGGTAAAGAAGTAAACACGTAAAAGGATAGAATGAATTTAGTTCTTTTTTGTGAATATTTCCTCTCTGTAATTGTAGGTAACAACACCTTAAAAAGAATAATTAGATATGCCCACAGTAGATTATGAGATATGCAACAGATGTTTCTCGACTTAAGTTTTTTTTCACCAGCAAATTCAGATTAATTCTCAGTTCATTCGTCTGTACTACTACTGGACTGCTAACTTAAGCAGTTGCTCTGCTCAGAGAACGATTGCTTTCTATTAATTTACGCATTAGAGAATATTTGGGAGATAAAATTCAAAAGTTAATTTCACGTTGATCCCAGAAGGATTGCTTCTAATGGCTCTGTTCATTGCCTTGGGAAGGATTCCTATTAAAGTTGATGAAAATGGCAAAGACTTACTAGCCCATTTCTAAATCTAGATTTTTTTTTGTTTGAAACAGATTTCATCCTTATAATTAGAGCAGTTAGCACTCACTTGAATTTTAGTAGCAATAATTAACATTTCTGTAGTACTCATTTATAAAGCACTTTCTCTTGATCAATGCACTTTGGAAGTCATCATAATAATTGGGTGAAGTGATATATCCATTGTTTTGTTGCTGATGCAATCAGTCACAGCAACCAGTGCGGCTTAAAACAGCCCACATTTATTTTAGCATATTTCCAGAAGTGAGAAGTCTAAAATATGTGTCACTGGATAAAATAAAAGTGGTTGGCAGGATTATATTCTTTCTAGAGGCTTTGAGAAGCACTGTGCCCTTGTGTTTGAAAGCTTTCAGAATCTATCTATATTCCCTGGCTCATGATCCCTTCTGTTTCCAAAGCTTACCAAAAATTCACAATCAAGATAGGTTTTTTTTCTGACGCTTTATCACTTCAACACTGCTTTGTCTTTATTACTCTAGCCTCCCTCATTTATAAGGATGTTGTGACCATATTGCCACTTCTAGGTAATTAAGGATATTCTCTCCATGTCAGATTCTTCATTCATTCCTGTCAGAAAAGTCATATGAACTAAAGTATTTACAGTTTCCAGGTATTCAGGGATAGACACCTCTGAGGGAAATAACTCTTTAGACACAAGAAGCATTGCTTTAAGATGGAAGTGGTTGCACATGCCTGTAATACTAACAGTTGGAAATCTGAAGATGGTCAATCCAGTACTTCCTTATGGTACTTGAGAAACAATAGTATATCCAAATTAGACCCTTCCTACCATAAAGATGATTTAACAATAGTAAAAGAACACAAGGACATCACCAGGTTCTGAGAGCAACCTCCAGGACTCACATACAAGTAAACACACACACAGGTACACCCACACATGCGCATGCACAAAGTAGCAGTAACCACAACAGGTATAAAGTAAAAACTGTATGTCCAGAAAGACAGAGATTTTCATATTCAATTTTCAAAAGAAAATTGGATTGTAAGCATGACACAAAAATGCTAATCAAAGAATGGAAAAAATTACCAAGAAGTTTTAACCCAACAAAGCATGCATAGCAATGTAATGTATTAAATATCTAAAAATAATCATAAGTTAATGTTTCCTGTTAATGCAGTGACAAGTATGAATTGTTTTAAATTTGTCACTACTTAAATAGCAAATAGCTAAAACAGCAGTGAGTTACTCAACCCAGGCCCTTTGAGCAATATGCTAATAATTATTTCCTTTTATGAGAAGATACCATAAACTGGCTGTCTCCATTCCTTAGGAAAATAAGCATCTAAGAATACGTTAGCTGGGCACCAGTGGCTCACACCTGTTATCCTAGCTACTCAGAGGGCTGAGATCTGAGGATCGCGCTTGGAAGCCAGTCCCAGCGCTAAAGTCTATGAGACTCTTATCCCCAATTAACCACCAGAAAATCAGAAGTGGCCATGTGGCTCAATGCAATAGAGCTCTAGCCTTGAGCTGAAGAGCTCAGGGATAGGGCTCAGGCCCAGAGTTCAAACTCCCATGACCACCCCTCCCAAATACTTTCAAAAGCTGAGTCTCTCTCTTGTAGAAAAAAAATACAAAAAATCTTAGCTCAAATGACACTTTCTCATACCTTTAATAAGATAGATGAGAGATAGATAGTAGGTAGCTAGATGAAAGTAAATCTAAATGCCTTTTAACGTGGTCCTCAGTTATCATTGTATATAACACTTTTTATTGTACAGGTGTTTGAACTCAGGGCCTCACCCTTGATAGACTGGCACTCTCCTTCTTGAAACTATGCCCTAAGGCAAGAAAAGCATCTAAGGAGGACACATTTATCTATCATCTATCTGCCTGTAGGTCTATCATCTATCTGTAAACAATGAAACTCACCAAGGAATAGAAATACAATAGTGAAGGTAAAGTTGTTCAGTGTGCACATATGGATTGTTCTGTGCCTGGAAATATTACCATGAACCTCCCTCCTATTATCTCCACATACTTTTTTTTCTGAAAAAATACGTTTTTAAGGTGACTGAAGAATGATACCACAGAGCCAAATAGTCTTTTGTTCTACCTGTATCGAAGTAACTCATCTCCAAACCTGGGGCTCCTTTCCCCACAGAGTTAATTATTATAAGGTTTTGGTTTTGTTTGTCTTATAATGATAATTCATTTGACCACAGAAGGGCGAATTTTTGAGCACACTGATCCCTAGGTTAAAGGAATCACATTGTTGGATGCCTTGACTTCAACTTCTCGCCTAGGTAGGTTCACTGAAAAGATTCTCTGCCTTGGTAGTTCTACCTGCTTGGCTTACTGTGAGCATCCATCTCATCTGATAACCTGGCAGAAATGCCCATGATAGAGCCCCTTCCCAGAACTGCTGATTAGCTGGGTGCTGAAGCCTACCGAAGTATGTGTTATGATGACTTTACATCAAATCTGATTGCTAAATAGATTCAGATCCCCCCAGTCGTTCAACACTAGCTCTGAAAATCCACTCACAAAATACACAAAAAGGTAGGCTCAAATAGTAGTAAGTAGGACTGGATTTTCTGGGCGTTCTTTCCTTTACACAAATACCTGCAAGACTGAGATAAACGTTGTACTGCAATCTTTAAACATGCTGGGAAATTCAGATAATAACTTCTATTTCCTTAACATGATTATCCATTTATAATATAGTATTCTTTATCAGTGTAATCATGTAAAAATGCTTCCATCCTGACCTATTTGTTATATAGAACAAGAAAAATAAATAGGCATCTTAAATGGCAAAATCTTCTAACATCTGATCACTAGAAAGAGACCTATTGAATAATAGGAATAGGGGAGGAGGTTAGGGTTGAAAATAAAAAGATTATTTAGCAAGGTCCAAAAGTAAAAAGAAAAGCTGAGATGACATTTTAAAATATAACTGAAATTGTGTGTGTATGTGTGTGTGTGTGTGTGTTGTGTGTGTGTGTGTGTCTGTGTGTGCCAATTGCCGGAGATGCCAAAAAATTGGTTTGTTCAGTTCAGCTCCGCTTTGGGATTTAAGAAACAATAAGTATCAGAGACATAAATCTGCAGATATGGGCTGGGAGTTTGGCTTAGTGGTAAAGTGTTTGCCTAACATGAACAAAGACCCCGGTTTGATTCCTCGGTACCACATACATAGAAAAATGCTAGAAATGTTGTTGTGGCTCAAGTGGTAGAGCACTAGCCTTGAGAAAGCCTATGAACAGTGCTCAGGCCCGGAGCTTAAGCCCCAGACTAGCAAAAAATAAAAAAATAAACCTGCAGGTATTTGTCTTTAGTGGAAACCTAAACAATTAACCTCCTACCAGAGCACACAAATTTACCCAGGCAAGCCAAGGAAACCCCATCACCACCTTTCATCCTTATTTAAAAAGTTTTTTTGAGATGAAAAGGAAGATTTCAGGCCAAATTTCCATAGAAATGTTAGGGATAGACATTAATGTCTCAATTATGATGCCAGATTTGCCTCTTCAATCAAATGTGGTGAAGCCATCAGTACAGCAATGTACTGCAATGTAGAGGAGAGAGAGAGAGAGAGAGAGACAGAGAGAGAGAGACAGAGAGAGAGAGAGAGAGAGAGAGAGAGAGAGAGAGAGAGAGAGAGAGAGAGAGAGAGAGAGAGAGAGGCAGAGACAGAGACAGAGAGACAGAGAAGCCAAATTTCCTGTTGAAAAGAAATCATCAATAGAAAAGAAATTATCTAAAATTGCAAATTCACCATAAAAGCTCAGGCAAGTTATCTTGTAGACCAGTTCTACTTTTGTTTTTCCTACATATAAGACTTTGGCAGTCCAAGAAAAAGGTCTCAAAGAGGATTTAAAAAATCTATAATACATGTTGCTCAAGACATTAGTGGATCAATTATTTATTTGTTCTCTGTTCTTCAAAGAAAGATCTAATGGATTATTTTCTATATTATTTGCACCATAAAATATGTCCAGGGCTGAATGAAAAAAACAATTAAGTGAAAGACATATTGAATATTTTTCTACTCATTCAAGCTTTCCCAAATTACAAGGGACTATTACACATGGTGGAAAGTTTCCGTCTATGCAAGGCCCAAATACAAGGGTGGATATAGAAAGTTCTATATTACTGAAGAAGAAAACAGTAGCAGAAGAGCAGACACCTGTGACTTAGGCAAGTTGCCTAGGTATTCTGGTCTTTATTATTCTCCTCTATAAATTAGAGATGAAATTTTCATATCTCAGAAGTGTTGTTAATCTTAACTAAGATTTACCATTTATGCCAGGCACAGAGTTAAGTGTCTAGTGAATATAAACCATACATAGAACAGCATAATAACTAATACACTTGGTAATGAACAGCTTAATAACAGCACTGAAATCATCAACAGTACTAAGATGAAGCAAATTTTGTGACACATGTCTCTTTATTTTAATGATGCTGGCTTCCCATTTAGGGTATATAGGTAATCAGTGCATTTGTGAGTGATTCTATTAAATAAATCAAGATCCCTGGTATAACTGGCCTTGGAATCTTAGTATCTTTGGCATTCTGCATCTTAGTGCATTTTCTGTTGCTGCAATGGAAAACTTGAGATATTTATTGCTCAGAGTTCTGGAGGGTGGATTATCAAAATGGGTTGGTTAAATGTGGCAAGGGCCTCAAGTGACAACATAATTTGGCAGAAATGTAGAAGTAGGTGAATACAAAAAGAACAAAGTACAAGGGTGGCCTTGTTTGTAATAACTCATGGTCAACAGTAACTGTTGCTGTCCCTGAGAGAACCTGAATCTCCATTATTGACAGCATTATCTCCTCAAAACTTAAACTTTCCTAAAGTTGAGATAACTGGTTTCTCCATGAATGAATTCCCTGGAACACATTCAAACCACAACATGCGCTATTCATTTGTCTCCTTGTTTACAGTAGAGGGATAATATAATCCAACCCATTGCCATGTCATGTCATGGTCACATAGTTTACCCTCCCATTCCCAGTCCATTGTAAGGCTTATCTTTGTGACTTGCTTTTGCCATTGTGACTTGCTTTGACCAAGAGCATAGAGGCTGATATTATGATATCTGCAGGGTCTCTCCCTCTTACCTGAACCTTAAAATGTGAGGATGGTAGAAAAGAGCTGCAACTGTCTACTATCTACCAGAACATAACAACGACAATAAGTGTGTGTCACTGTGAATTCATGTGGTTCAATAGTTGCTGCTATTGAAGTAAATTTGAGGACTAGAGGAACAAAAAATTCACTACCTCAAACAGTAGCAAGGCTCATTAGTACCTGCTTGTTTCCCCAGCTATGTGGGAGGCTAAGATTAGGTGAACCTCAGTTCTACACTTGTCCCATAGGAAAATTACCAGACAAAAGGGGCTGAAATTTTGGCTCAAGTGGTAAAGCACTTGCCTACCTCAAAACTGAACCCACCCCAAAAGCACTAGTCTGAACAGATTTCATATCAGTCATATATACTGCTGACAAAGAGTCAAAGGTAGATTAATACAAGAACTGTACTGATTCTACATTTTTTTCACTTTTAAATGTACCAAATTTTTGGTCTTTAAAAAATAGAGCATGTAATGTTCAGATGTCATTAAAAAATATAAAATAGTATCTGATTGTAATGTGATTCTATTGACTTTAATAAAGAGGATATTAGGCCGGGAGTTTGGCCTAGTGGTTAAAGTGCTTGTCTAGCATGCATGAAGACCCGGATTCGATTCCTTGGTACCACATACATAGAAAAAAAGCCAGAAGTGGTGCTGAAGCTCAAGTGGTAGAGCTCTAGCCTTGAGAAAATCCAAGGACAGTGCTCAGGCCCTGCGCTCAAGCCCAGGACTGGCAAAAAAAAAAATAAAATAAAAAAAAATAAAGAGGATATTAAACCTGTTCTTGGGAAATGACAGAATATTAATATTAATCAAGTACTCTTGTTTTATTCTAGTCTGACCAACATCATCTTTTTTTCTATGATTTTTATCGTTATTGTAAAGGTGATATTTAGAAGGGTTACAGTTACATAAGTCAAGTAAAGAGTACATTTCTTTTGGGACACTATTACTCCTCTCACACTCTCCTAATTTGTCTCTCCTGTCCCCACCCACAAGTTGTATGATTCATTTTTCAACACAATGTCTAGTGCTTATCACTGCTTCATTTGTTCATGCTTTATCCTTCCATTTCTGTGTCTCTCCTTCTCCTCCCAAAGACAGATAAATGAACAAAGAAGAGAGAAAATTGTTCTGCATCTCTGTGGTTCCTCCTGGGAGCAACATATGTTAGCATTTGAAGAATTCAGATTCTTTGTAGAAAATTTGTGACAGTGGAAAGAGTCATCCTTTCTTGGAAAATGTTTTCATTTTGTTTTAACATTAAATTATAATTTCAGTGGGTAGGGAATTATATAGAGGAAGATGAATTCATAATTTAAGGGCTTGTTCTATTATCTATGTTGTAAAATTCTGTTCTGTATTATCATTGCTTCTTCAAATTACAATCTTTACCTCATGTTTTTCTTCTTTGCCCTTTTGAAAATCAGCTTGGCTACCAAGAAACTGAGGTATAGTTTCTCTTGGGGATATCCATCCTTGCTTAGAATTCGCAAGGAATTTTGAAACTGTGGCAAAGAATTTTGAAACTGTGAACACTTATGTGAGATTTGAAAATTCTTAATATTCATGCAAATATTGCTTCTATTCCATATGTCTATTGGGAATTGTTTCTATGCACTGATACGGCCTTTTTATACTGATTTATTTTCCTATTTATCAACTCTGTGTGTTGCTTTGTCTAATTGATAGAAACATCCTACTTAGTTCTTAATTTGAGAAAATGAAATTTCCGGTTCCCAAACTTAATGACATTCTGTCATTTTTTGATTAATTAGAGATAGAGTCTGTGTTTTTTTTTTCTGCCTCATACGGTTTTGAGCCATAATTGTTCATATCTCAGCTTTCTGAGTATTTATGACTACAGGGATGAGACACTGGTGCTTGGCTAAAATTCCATCTTATCCTTAGGTTTGGCGTTTTATTGTACTTTGGCTCTGTTTACTATTCTTACACAGTTTTGTTAGTCTTTTTTTGTAGTATTTTCTCTGATTTACCAGTAGAAAAACAGAAAGAAACAAACCTTTAAGCTCTACTGAACATTCTTACAGTCACACATAAACATCTTAATTTCAGTTATATTTATCTTTTTCCCATTTTTTTCAGTCCTGTGTTATCATTCATGTTAGCATATAAATAGTTGAATAGGCAGAGACATTTTAAAATCCATATATGCAGATGACTTGTGGAACTACTTTTTTGTTATGTTTGTTCAGTTTATCTAGTCATTTGACATCCTAATCTTTTTTTAAAAAATTATGATATGCCAGTAATTATCTATAAAAATTGGAGAGATAATTTCAGAATCTAGATTATATTTTCCTGATTGGGCTTAATTATACATCTGATATCTCATTTAATCAATTTCATTTGAACAGGTATTTTGCTGATTTAAATCCAGGCTGTAATTGTTTTAGATGCCTTTTATTTTCTTTTAACTTTTCTTCCCTGCATTCCACTTTGTGGCACTCTCAAACAAAAACCAAGAATCTCTACAAGGACCCATGTACTCTGGAAAACAGAGCATGTCAATTTTAGTTTCTTCCACCCTACCCATCTGCCCAAGATTTGCACAACTCATCAGTATCTAAGCTGCAATTCCCCTTGTACCAATGACCTTTTTTTTTTTTTTTAAATAGGAAAAGCACCACCATTTGTGAATTTTCTCTCAGTCTCATTTTCTGCTGATCTCTAATATCTTGGGCTAAGTGCTGACCCACAAAAGATAAGAAAGATCCAACTTTTCTCTTCTTCTTCCAAATAAGGTTAATGAGTCAAAAATGGTAGAAGATCCTTTTAGTCTATGATAGTTAATATATGAATGGCATTGGGTAGAAAGGAAAAGGGAATTCCGGCGTGTCATTGACTGACTAAATAACGATTTAGTTGAAAAAAGTATAGCTACCCTTGATTATTTGCCTAAGATAGCTGCAGTTTATCCCTGTGGTGCTAGAGTCATAATTAACTAGAGCCTATACTTTCAAAAGTATACTAGTTGAAAATACAAATTGTAAGTTCATCCTGGCCATAAAAAACTATTTAAGCTATATAAACAACTGGATGAAGGTATAAAGGAATAAAAAACAAAAGACAAACCCTATGAAAAAAGAAGAAAAAAAAGAATGAAAGAGGATGCCATGCTCAGACACTGCAACTTGAGCAGCAGGATGAGACTAATATATGAGCAATGAGTAGAAAATATTTGAATATACCCTCTGAAAGTAGATTGCATTCCTGTGGGGACCAAAAAAACCTCACCATCAATAGCTAAAGGTATAGTCAAAGAGTCAAAGACAATGTTGGAAAGAATCATAATAATCTATACAACAGAGGGTATTGATTTGGGGAAATAAAGAAAGATGAAAGTAAACGAAGTCAAAAAACATAGGAAGTAAAATCCTATTGCATTCCATGACTGGCTATATGGAGGGATGAAGGAAAGGATGATTGCACACATTCAAGCTTGCTCAGGAGATTTAAATATTTCTAAAAAGTTTGGCTGGAAATATATTGAATACATGCTTTCTGTTGTGAGTGAGCCAGTCTATGACTCTTTCATGAAAAAGGAAGGCCCAAGGGAGGCTGGGAAAAAGAAGATTAGAAAACCAAAAGGAAACAGTCCTGTCCTTGGAACTGAAGTGGTACCAAACTGGCATGAATATTGCAGAATATCTATTTGTATGGAGAAGTAAACACTGTCGGCACACAGGCATAGTTCTGCTCCTGAAAAGATAGTCTACAATCTCAGGCTTCCATAACAAAATACCAAATACCAAATACCATAGACTGGATAGCTTTAACAACAAATCATTCTCTCAGGCTTAGAGGCAGCAAGGCCAAAATGAGGAGCAGGTGTTCACCAAGGTTCTTGATAAAATGTCCCTGCCTTCTTACTGTGTCCAACTCAGGCTTAATAGTAGAGTTGGTATGGTAGGAAGGTCTCTCTCTCTCTCCCTCTCTCTCTCCCTCCCCCACCTCCTCCTTCCCTCTCTCCACTTCCTCTCTTGCTCTCTCCCTTCTTGCCTTCTTCCCTCTCTCCTTTCCTTTCTCCCTCCTTCTCTCCCCTTCTTCTAAGGCCATAGCCTTATTAGATTAGTTTCCCATCTTTATTAATTCATTTCACCCTAATTAAATGCTCTATCTCCAGATATAATCACATTTAAAGTCATGGCTTTAACACACAGATTTGGTGAACAGGAGGTGGGGAGAGGTAGCACACAATTCAGTTCACAGTAGACACGACTGTTCTTTGTCTCAGGATTCTTACAGTGTCATTTCAAGTTTGCATTTAGTTGAGTGGCTATTTCAAAGATGTAGAAGCCAGGAATGGAACAAACATATTCTTAATCTTCCTTCTGAAAAGACAACTGAAAAACACAGGTGTTCATGCTTTGGTGGCTGAGAAGGTGAAAAAAAGAGACTCACAGCAAGGCAGAAAATTAAAAACTTAAGTCAATATAATCATTCTAGCAGCAGGGAATTGAATCATCTTCTGATGCCTGCTGCTTCTAACTAAACACTTGCCTGTCAGGGGCGACATCTGAGTGAGTGTCCTTGATGTCATCCTCTTAGTGTGACCATCAGCTTTGGCCCTGGCCACCTTCCTTCATCACCACAGATCCAGGCTGCAGGAGGCACCTGGATACCACACATTTTCTCTGATTTATTTCTTCCTGTGCTAGAAAATACGTATTTTTTCCCCAACAGTTTCATTGAAGTGTATTATAAATACCACAAAATGCACGTTTGAGCTGTACAAGTCAATGAATTTTAGTATATTTACAGAACTGAACCAGTATTGTTAATCTGATTTTAAGACACTTCAATCCACTTGACACAAAAGAAACAAAAGTTATTGTACACAGTTCAATTACAACTGCTCCCCATTACAGCAGCAGTTAACCACTAATCTGATTTCTCTTTCTAAAGATACTCATTTTTGTAAGGGTGTAGGAAATGCATAGCATTCATTTCTTTTCCTACTCATTTCATTTTAGACAGCCCAAAGAAATGGCATATTTGATTTCAGCTCCAGGTCATTGAATATCGGAGTCTTTTAATTTTAATTTTTAATCAATAGAACTCTCTCTTATGCATGCTGACAGAAAAAGAAACCAATGGGTTGAACCAATGTTCTGAGTTTTTCTTTCTCATAATACTCATAAATTAAGGAAGTGGGTAATCTGCAGAGCTCCCCTCACCCCCACCCAATTACAAGGTAAATCCAGAAACTTCTCTTTCACTTCGGTAAAATAACAATTAATTAGTCCACAGTAAGAAAAAGGGGCTGGGGGCTCTGGCCTGTACATGAAAAACTTCTTTTTTCTTCCCTCTGGTGAAAAATGTGTCCTAGTCTTAATAGTTTCACAATTTCGAACTCATGAGTATCTCTGGTTCTCAACATTTCTGCTCATTTGATTGACCATATTCCGGTGCACAGTTAACTGTGCAGTTTTAAGAGATGATGGGAGTTTCTAAGTCTTATCCAGTTCCTTCTATTTCTACAGTCACCCAATACTGTATGTATTCAATAACTGCCTACATAACTATTCATATACCTGAATTTATTTGCTTAGGCCTTTGCCAAAGACAGTGCTGAATGAGTGGAGAGTGGAGAATGTTTATGAAGTCACCTAGGGAGTCTGGTATGCAATACAGAAAAACACCAAGAATGAGAAACAATGACCCCTTGCTGAATTTGCAGAAAGAAAACAGTGTGGGAAAGTCCCGCATGAGGGAAAGAAAGCAGGGCTAATAATATCATCCATATTTCTAGAATCCTTAAATAAGGGAGATGATATCAAAAAGAAATTAGGACACTGGATGGATGGCTTGTTTGGAAGATATGATTGGAACCCAGGAACTGACTTGAGGAGCCAACCTTAGCAGGTGAGACACATGACCTGTAAGCCACCATCAGGAGGCAAGGCTGATGTGACAGATAACATTCCCATCTGTGAGAGGCTTTGGTGCGGATTATTTTCCTCCAGGAAGCCCAGGTTTAGCTTGCCATCCTCATGTGCAAAATACTAGGAGATGACATTGTTAACTTTGTCTGAAAGAAGCTACAATCAGACTCACAAAGCAGTAAAGCCACACCAGAGGCTTCCTGGTGCTGCTTTCATTGCATGTGTACATATTCCCAAATGAACTGAACACTCCTGCCACAAAATTAGAGTTAAGACAAAAATAACTTTCCAATGGAAAGCACTCAAGATTTCATTTTGGGCAGAACAAGTTATCACTGGTTTTCTTAACCCTTGCATATTCTCACTAGAGAAATGGTGTATTCTGCAGACTCTCTCTCTCTCTCTCTCTCTCTCTCTCTCTCTCTCTCTCTCTCTCTCTCTCTCTCTCCATATATATATATGTGTATATATATATATATATATATATATATATATATATATATATATATATATATATATATATTGCCAGTTCTGGGCTTGAGCTCAGGGCCTGAGCACTGTCCTTGGACTTTCTCAAGGCTAGAGCTTTACCACTTGAGCCTCAGCACCACTTCTGCCTTTTTTTTTTCTTCTTTTTCTATGTAAGTGGTACTGAGGAATTGAATCCAGGTCTTCGGGTATGCTAGGCAAGCACTCTACCACTAGGCCAGACTCCCGGCCCCTGCAGACTATATATTTTTTAAATATATTTTTATTGTAATTAATAGAAGGGTTACATGATATTTGCCAGATAAATGGTGCCTTAATTCCCACACATTGATACCCTTTCACATGTGATGGTCCCCATTTCCCTTCCCCCCTCCCCCACCCCTCATCTTGTTTTCCCCCATTCCCTATCCAATTTCAGATAACCAAATACAATTATATCCTATATATCAGATAACAAAGTGAGATAGTGTAACAATATGAGATAACCAAGGAACAGTAGAAGTGATGAGAGATAATATAGTACCTTAAGAACAATAATTATATGGCTTATGTTTACATCATATTTTAAATGACAAGTTTAACAAACAATTGTTCAAGGAGGGAATCTCTAATTACATTCTCTGGGACTTAGTCTTTAGAACTTAATCAAAATTAGGCTAATGGTTTGTATGTCATAGAAACATATCAGTTTATGAACTAAAACATTATGATTATAGAGTCATAGGTTTTTTTGTCTATATAAGTACGTTTGTGTTTCCATTACCATGTCCATTGCTTTGGGTATGCAGTTATTGAGTCCTCGCTCTTGTATACTTTGGATTTAATAACCGCAAATTAAGGATACCATGCGCCTTTTGTTCCTTAGGTCTTGACTTGTCTCACTCAGCATGATTCGCTCTAGATTCATCCACTTCCCTGTGAATGCCATTATTTTATCTTGTCTGTTGGCTATGTAGAATTCCATTGTGTATATATACCATATTTTCTGTATCCATTCATCTGCAGAAGGGCATCTGTATTGTTTCCATCGCCTGGCTATTGTGAATAGTGCAGAGATGAACATAGCTGAGCAGGTGTCTTTATAATATCCTGGGTCATGCTGTTCGGGATAGATGCCCAGAAGTGGTATGGCGGGATCATAGGGAAGGTCTATTTTCAGTTCTTTAAGGAACCTCCACACTGCTTTCCAGAGTGGCTGAACTAGTTTACAATCCCACCAGCAGTGCAGTAGAGTTCCTTTTTCTCCACAACCCTGCCAGCAACTGTCATTGTCTGAGTTCAAAATCTTGGCCATTCTTGTTGGGGTAAGGTGGTATGTTAGGGTTGTTTTTATTTGCATTTCCTTTATGACCATAGATGGTGAACATTTTCTCATATGTTTTTCTGCCATTTTAATCTCTTCTTCTGATAGGTCTCTCTTTAGTTCCCTTGTCCATTTAGTGAATGGTTTATTGGGTTTTCGGGGGATTAGTTTCTTGAGTTCCCTGTAGATACTGGATACTAAGCATTTGTCAGATGTATTGTTGGTGAATATCTTTTCCCAGTTGGTTGGCTGTCTCTCTACTTTTGCAACTATGTTTTTATCTGTACAGAAACTTTTTATTTTTAGGTAGTCCCATTTATGAGTCTCTCTCTGATCTGTTGTGACCCTGGGACTCTGTTCAGGAATCTGTTGCCTGTGCCTATGAGTTCCAGTGTCTCTCCTACATTATCATGTAGCAATTTCACGGTTTCCAGTCTGACGTTGAGGTCTTTGATCCACTTTGAGGTAATGCTTGTGCATGGCGAAACGCTAGGGTCAATTTTTAGTTTTCCCCTGCAGACTATATTTTTGAAAAAGAATCAGATACTTCAATTGGTTCATAGAGCATAATATTTCTCCCCCTTTTCTTACTTTATAGGATGAATCTGATACTAACAGAAGAACCTATTAGTTTAATAACAGGTAAAGAAACTAAGACTAGAAAAAGCTCCAAACATGAAATGTAGAATCCAGCAAAGGAAGGGCCCTACAAGTTGATAGCACCAAATGTAACCAATACTTATTCAGCCACTTGGTTATACGTTATTTTCCATATGAATGTTTTTCTTCTGTCTTACAAAAAAGATTACAAACTCTTCAAGGACAGAATTCACAAATCATTTGATGTTTCAGCTCTCAAAATACCACACATGTAAAAATCCCAGTGCAAAAAAAAAAAAAGTGTGGCATTAGTTTTTTTTTTTTAAATCACAAATTGCCATAGACTAAGTGACTTAAACCATCAAAAAAAATCAATCACTTCCTTCTAGTTCTAAAGGCTGTAACTCCAAGATCAATGTGTCAGCAGGAAGGCTTTCCCCGAGGTTGTTTCATGGCCATTTCCTCTATATGTCTTCTTATTCACTTTTCTCTTTTTTATGAAAACTACCAGTCATAGTGGACCAAGATCTACCAAAATGGCCTCATTTAAATGTGTCTCCATTTTATAAAGACCCCAGTCATGAATAGAATACTCTGAGGCATATGTGGGGTTAGGACATATGAATTTATGGGGAGTACAATTCCGCTTATGAATTTAAGGGGAACACAATTCAGCCCCTAGCATATGTTTGAAGTTGACTAGCTTTTCTAGTATAAAAGAAGCTGGTTTCTGTGGGTTTAAACATGAAATGTGCCTTATAATTTGAGGACTTGGTCCCTAGTAGGTAGTATGTTCATTTGCAAAGTTTTAGGAGTTTTAGGAGATGTGTCCTAACTGGAGGAAGTAGATGACTGAAAGTATTTATGTAGGGGCTGAATTTTACTCCACACAAGCCTATGATAAGAATCAGTAGAGCCAAGGCCGGGAGTTTGGCCTAGTGGTTAAAGTGCTTGCCTAGCATGCATGAAGACCCGGGTTCGATTCCTCAGTACCACATACATAGAAAAAAGCCGGAAGTGGTGCTGAGGCTCAAGTGGTAGAGCTCTAGCCTTGAGAAAGTCCAAGGACAGTGCTCAGGCCCTGAGCTCAAGCACAGGACTGGCAAAAAAAAAAAAAGAATCAGTAGAGCCAAGAATATGGACTGAAACCATGAGCTAAAAATTCCTTCTCTTACTCTCTCAGGTATCCTGATCACAGGGGTACAAAAGTAATCACAATGGAACATACACACACACACACACACACACACACAGTATGCACATATATGTATATAATATATGTATATATACAGGTATGCTTATATACAAATATCCATATTGGTTGTCACATTAATGAAAAAACAAAAACAAAACTTTGACCATCTCCATTTAGCTAGTGTAAAACTGTGATGGGCCAGGAATCAAACCTATGACTTTTGAATCCCTTACAGAATCCCATTACCTCTCTTAAATGAAGAGTTGACAGAGTAGTTGATTATATAACAGAACATATTTGTCTTTACCTTTGAGAAAGCAACAGACAACCCAGTGGATACAGAATAAAATGCCCTTGCTTTAGAATAAAATTAGCTCATGCTGTATGAAAGTCTGTGTGTGTGTGTGTGTGTGTGTGTGTGTGTGTGTGTGTGTGCTGGGAGGTGTCTATGCATGTGATCAGAAGCATTGATTGGCAGAATTATTTTCTCTAATATAAAAATAACATCCAATTAAGGAATTTGGGTCTGTAAACCAAATATTCCAAAGGAATACATGGGAGAAAGAAAATAATGAAAGGAGTCCTTGATGAGAAAGCCTGGAAGCCAGGAAGTCAAAAGCTATTTAAGTTCCTTTTTCATCCCTAACTTGCAATGGCTCTTAATTTCTCTGCAGCTTAGGCATGCAGCTCAGTGCCAGACATATAGGAGCTGTTTCTTACATTTGGATTTAATTGAAGCTAATTAAGCTTCCCCACTCAGACCATACATATTATTGAGCACCTCTTAAAATACCATCAAAACTACCTATCTCCAGCCTTTTAGCTCCAGAAGTCTCACAGGAATGTGATGTGAGTAGAGGAAATGTAATATACTAGCTTTTAAGTGAACACTTATTTCCAAATAAGGATATTCTCTCTCTCTCTCTCTCTCTCTCTCTCTCTCTCTCTCTCTCTCTCTCTCTCTCTCTCTCTCTCTCTCTCTTATCCTGTTCTCTCTTTCTCTGGCTTACTCATTCTTTGTCAAAACTTTAGATAACAACAATAACAACAGCAATGACAAAAAGTTGGTTTTATGGAAAGATAACCAAATATTTTCATCTTCTCCATTGCCGCATTTAAAAACAAACAACTATTTTTAAAATGCCCAAGTAATTTCTATCACACTAATCTATGAATATCAAAAGTACCATATAATACAACTCCTTTGGGACTTGAGATTCTATAATGGATGTTCTAGAAATCGATGTGGGCACTTTCTAATATGTACTAAAGCAGCAAGACCACAACTCCTGCTGGGTAGAGTGTTATGTCAGAAATATCAACTACATCAAACCATTCAGGCTGATTCTCTCAGGAATTGGTCTGGATGAAATCAAAGTGGTGACTGGAAGGGTTTAGCTGGTTTCACTTAACTTGATTCCTGAAAGTCAAGAATGAACTCCTTGAAAGTTGGACCAGGGCTTGGAAGGATAAGGCTGCACAAACATGTGATGAATGAACAAGAAAGCTTGGATGGTACTAAAAAAAGAAATGTAAACAAGCCAGCCTTAAGAAAAATGCTAAATAAGGAATATTAGTTTGTTAAAGAATATTCTACTTAACCTCCTAACCTTTGCCAATTTTGGGGGTACCAGTGATCCCAAGAGACTTCTCCAAGGGGCAAATTTCCCCAGATTTCCAGCATCCTGAGCATGTATTTTTCTTACATTAAACCTAGCCAGTATGTATTACTTGATTCAATAGAAAAACTCCCCTAGAGGGTCTGCTGATAGTACACTAATACAATGAAGCATACTTCTTTGTGACTTGTTCTGCATTTAAAAAATTTGTAGATGCATTTACCCAAAGACATGAGCCTAATTTCAGCCTTTGGAATGGTGTTAATATAGTATGACAAGAAACAGGATTTTTCAAAATCCTCTCTGATCAAGATGTTGGCTTGCTATTTTTCCTATGTGTTACTTCTCTCCCGCCCCTGAAAAACCAACACAGTTGGCAATACTGAACAAGTGCATTTCAATTCCTATAACTTCTCCATTCATCTATAAACCCTATTCTTAGCTATGGCAGGATAATATTTTGAAATATTAGCTAGTGTTCCTTGATATTTGCCTCAATTACTCAGCTGGTGTGGGTTTTTTTTTAATTCATTGCTTTCGAAAAGATAAAATGTATCACAGGGCTAAAAGGAAAAGACAAATGGAGTCAATTCTTGTTGTGAAAGTCCAGTATTCTGTAAGGAATAGAAAATAATAATAAGCCATAGTTTTGAAAGTAGACTCAATAAAGAAAGTAAAAGTTATCTTACTCATAAACTAGACACAATTTCCTCATATTCAATAAGTGGAAGAAGAAACAGGAGGAGAAACACAGGCTAGCTGGTTAAATCTAGAAGATGTTTGCGTGACCTGAGATAAAGAGGATATCAGTTGTCATATGAAAATATCAATTTTTGAGTCTCTGTTCCTCGCATCTTAATTTTATAATGAAATCCATACTTTTCCCTGTGAAGTTTCATAATGGATCATGTACAAACAAACTGACAGAAAAGCAGAGGAAAAGACACATGAACTTACTGAAGGTGTCATGTATGTGCACAGAAGATACAAAATAGGAAACTCAAAGAAGAGCCAGATGGTTGAAGCTGGCATCCCGTCTTCAGGTCAGAGGGAAATGGAGATGGGCGGAGGGGAGTACTAAGCAATTTTAGAGACATAATTAATTTTTTTAGTAGAAAGGAATAGTCCTGAAGGACATCCCAGGATTAAGTTCCTTATGGCTGCAGGCAACGGCTGCAGGTAAAGGACATAATTAAATTATAAATGAATATATTCTTATTATACAGATTAAATATCCCCAAATGAGAGTCCTCAGAAGAGTAGATGACAGATTTAATGTAAACAGATGATGGATTTCTTCATGAGATTTTGAAGGAAGAAGTTCAAAATGCTTGCATTTATTTCAGAAGAGCTTCCATTCGTACTCTAAAGGAACTGAAGAGAAACTGCTTTCCTGAGCTTGGGATGAAAAGGAAATTGGTGATATGATAGCTTCTAGGTCTCATAGTTTCTTTTAATTCAAAGTTCTCCAGAAACAAGGACATACTAAATCCACTAGCACAAAGATGAACATTGCAGCACTATTTACCATAGTGAAGATATGGAACCAACCCAGATGTCCCTCAGTTGATGAGTGGATCAACAAGATGTGGTATTTATACACAATGGAATTCTATGCTGCCATCAGAAAGAACGACATTGCCCCATTTGTAAGGAAATGGAAAGACTTAAAAAAATCATATTAAGTGAAGTAAGCCAGACTCAAAGGAACTTAGGCTCAATGGTTTCCCTCATTCGTCATAATCAGTAGAAACCTTGGGCTCTCCTAGCAGAGACTTACAATAGAGCAAAACCTAGATACGTAAGGACATATAAAATGACACTAATGAAAAGACCTCCAGGATATAGAAACAAAAGCCATATAATGAGTGATTGTTATCCTTAATGTACTATGTTATCACTCATCTCTTTTGCTGTCCCTTGGTTATCTCATATTGTTACAGCATTTTACTTTGTTATCTGATTATTTTATATATGCTTATTTGGTTATTTGAAATAGGGTAGGTAAAGGGGAAAACAAGATGAGGGGCGGGGATGAGGGGAGGGAAATGGGGACCAAGACATGAAAAAGGGTATCAATGTTTGTGAAGTAATATACCTTCTATTGATGAATATAGTGTAACCCCTCTATTAATTACAATAAATTAAATGAAAAGATACAGCTAATCTTAACATAATTTGGAAAGTTCTAAAATTTACTTTTTAATTCTTAATAGGGATGTCAAGATTCTAAGTGTCTACCACAGGGATACAATCTACTATAATATGAAGTGTAACCAACCAATAATAAGATCTTTAGAAAGACTGGACATTTTTGTAGATAGGAAAAAAGTATTATAATTATATATCATGTACCAAAACTTTTATCACTGATTTGTCATTATTTTGGGATTAAGTGTCTTTTTATAGTCTTCCATGCTTAATTTACTTAGATTAGAATTGTCATGTTTGGTGTTTTTTTCTATCCTGTTCTGTACTCAGCATAATAACTTTTTCTGACTGTGACTGTGTTGGTACATCTGCAAGCATAGTTTTCAGTAGTTTCTTTGTAAATCATGACATTATTTATTTCTATAATCAAATGCAACAAAGAAACTAGATACTAAACAAATGTTCATGGAATGAAGAAATCTTCACATGAAAAAAAGTTTTTAATACATTATAGAGCCATGTTATATCCTAGAGTCACACTTTGATGTAACATTTTCTGACTGAAGTCACTATAAGAAACATAGGTTAATAAGAGAAATGTAGACAAATAAACACAGCTTTCTTGCTGCTGCTTCTGTTATTTTGTGTCGCAGGAGCCTTCATAACAAAAGGAAGACCCTATGAAACCTATATATATATATATTTTTTGCCAGTCCTGGGCTTGAGCTCAGGGCCTGAGCACTGTCCTTGGACTTTCTCAAGGCTAGAGCTCTACCACTTGAGCCTCAGCACCACTTCTGACTTTTTTTTTCTATGTATGTGGTACCGAGGAATCGAACCCAGGTCTTCGTGCATGCTAGGCAAGCACTTTAACCACTAGGCCAAACTCCCGGCCCGAAACCTATATATTTTTATCTCAATTTATGGAAGAAAGAATAGGGATGGTGGTCTAACGGTGAGGAGGAGAGGGTACTTCTCAAAGCCCAAGTTTTCAGATTCTTCTCTTTGGTCCCCAGCATTCAGAAAGAGCATTCCTTTCTTCTGAGTAGAGGAGTCCACCTCTCAAATGAGAAACTTAGAACCTGTTTCAAGGGAGTCCCAGAACACTTCCTAAGTTTTGTAACTTGCTTCATAGAGCAAGGGAGGGGAAAAAGTGAGAGTGATCTTGCTTTGCCAATATTCTCAGATTCTTTCAGCTTCAAGCATTTGGGAGTAGTATATTGTGAATGCTACCCTATATTAAGGTTAGGGAATGACATAGTACTAAGGTTTTGAGGGAGTAAGCCATCCAGGCTGCATCCTCAAATGGTATGACTTCTCCCTGATTCATTCTCAAGGATTTTTCAAGCCTCTTTTAATCAAGCAGAGACACTTACATTCCTTCTTAATAGTTCTGACCTGCAGGATCCCTGTGGGACTCTTACCCATTTTATCACTCCTCTGATCCTGCAATGCAAGTTTCTAGCAGGAGAGCTCCTCACATCCATAGAATTCTCTAAGTAACAGGTACAAAAATCTCAGTATTCACAATGAGTTCCCTTTCAATCACATTAGTGCTACTATTAACCTATGTCCACAGCTCCAGGATGAGTAATGGTAGTTTCCAGAAGAAACAACCATGTGATGGAAGGGTAGAAATTCTTAGTTCCAGCACTTCACCTTCAGAGATGAAAGAGAGGCTGGAGACTGGAATCAGTCACCAACAGGACAGGTTTCATCATTTCTCTCGAGACAAAAGAAGCTCTATGGAAATCTCTGAATGTAGGATTCTAAGATCTTTGAGGCAACAGAAATATAGCTGTATTGGAAAGGTGGTCTGCCTCTCCTGAGAAGTCATTGAATATACAACTCCCAAAGAGTAAAAGTAAAATTAGCTCAAAATGTAGAAAACTAAGACCCAATTCTCACTCATTTCATTTAACACAGTGAGATTCATATCTTTTACATATTATATGCTTCTTTTTTCATTTACTTCTGGCCTTCTTTAAAAACATTGCAGTCATTAAGTCACTGTGATGTAGCAGATGTTAAAACCTTCGAGAAATTTAATTCTTTAAATATGGTTGTTAAATATTACATAGAAATAAATAAAATTGATTTATATTTTTTCACTAAGCACGAGTGTTATAATAACATGAAATTTTGCAGTGTTTTTAAGCAGGATTTCTTTTCACATTCATGGCATTCCTTTCTTACAAATATATCTGAGGCCCCATTTTGTCTTAGTCTATAGAGACCATTCCTTCTGTTTCTTTATTAAATCAGAGTTTGTCATGCATACACATTTCTTCTTAAAATATTTATCTAAACTCTCATGTTCTTGAGGATGGTTAGATATTTATGCTTTAATGTGCTAGGGAATTCTTTTCTTTTATTGTTGGGGTAATATATAGAGGGGTTGCATTATATACAGGGGGTGCATTACTTCTTGCATATTGATACCTTCTTATGTTTTTGTCTCTGTTTCCCTCTGCCCATCCCCTCCCATTCATCTTGTTTTCTCCCATTTCCTTCCCTATTTCAAATAAACAAAACAGCCTATATACAATACACCAGGCAACAAAGTCAGATACAGTAACAATATATTAACCAAAGATCAACAAAGGAGAAGAGAAATAATATAGTACATTAAGAACAACAATCACATAAGATAAAGCTCTTGTTTCCATATCCTAGAGCTCATTTTGTTTAGTCTCATCCTATATGACCATATAAACATAGATTTCGAGCTATTGTGCTGCTCTTGTAGGAGAATCCTAGATGTGTACTAATTATTACAAATGAGGGAAACCATTGAGCCTATGTTTCTTTCAGTCTGGCTTACTTCCCTTAATATGATTATTTTTCAAGTCTTTCCATTTCTTTACGAATGGAGCAATGTGTTTCTTTCTGATGGCACCATTGAATTCCATTGTGTATAAATACACAATGTTTCATTCCTTTACTGAGGGGAATCTGGTTGGTAACATATCTTAGCTATGGTAAATAATGCTGCAATGAACATCGTTGTGCTAGTAGCTTTAGTATGCCCTTGTTTCTGGACATTTGGGTAAATGCCAAGGAGTTGGATTGCTGGGTCATAGTGGAGTTCTATGTTTAGTCTTTTGAGAAATCACCATACTGCTTTCCAGAGTGGTTGAATGAATTTACATTCCCACCAAGAGTGTAGTATCGTCTCCTTCTCGCCACATCCCCACCAGCATCTGTTTTTCTTAGATTTCTTTATAATGAGCATTCTAACTGGAGTGAGGTGGAATCTCATTTTTTATGTCCAGAGATGTGGAGCATTTCTTCCTATGTCTATAAGCCATTCTTATTTCTCTTCAGAGAAGTCTCTCTTTAAGTCTTTATTCCGCCTTTTAATGGGATGGTTGTTTCTTTGAGGATTCGTTTTTGTTTTTTTTTTTAATTAATTAATTAATTTTTTTATTGTAATTAGTAAAAGGGTTACATGATATTTGCCAGATAGAAGGTGCATTAATTCACATACATTGATACCCTTTCACATGTCTTGGTACCCGTTTCCCTCCCCCCCACACCCCCCATCCGTCTTGGTTTTCCCCCCTTCCCTATCAAATTTCAAATATCCAAATACAAATAAATTCAATATATCAGATAACAAAGTGAGATACTATACCAATATGAGATAACCAAGGGACAGCAAAGGAGATGAGAGACAACATAGTACATTAAGGACAGCAATCATTCATTATATGGCTTTTGTTTCACTATCCTGGAGGTCCTTTCAATTAGCTTCACATTATATGTCCTTATGTATCAAGATTTTGCTCTATTGCAAATCTCTACTAGTACAGCCCAAGGTTTCTACTGATTATGACGAATGAGGGAAACCATTGAGCCTAAGTTCCTTTGAGTCTGGCTTACTTCACTTAATATGATTTTTTCTAAGTCTTTCCATTTCCTAACAACTGGGGCGATGTCATTCTTTCTGACAGCAGCATAGAATTCCATTGTGTACAAATACCACAACTTGTTGATCCACTCATCAACTGAGGGACATCTAGGTTGGTTCCATATCTTTGCTATGGTGAATAGTGCTGCAATGAACATTGTTGTGCTAGTGGGTTTAGTATGTCCTTGTTTCTGGGTGGTTGGGTAAATGCCAAGTAGTGGAATTGCTGGGTCATAGGGGAGTTCTATGTTTAGCCTTTTGAGGCACTGCCACACTGCTTTCCATAGGGGTTGGATGAGTTTGCACTCCCACCAACAGTGTAGTAGTGATCCCTCCTGGCCACATCCCCTCCAGCATCTGTTGTCATTCGTTTTCCTGATCCTGGCCATTCTAGCTGGAGTGAGGTGGAATCTTAGAGTTGTTTTGATTTGCATTTCTTTTATGACCAGAGATGTTGAGCATTTCTTCATGTGTCTATAGGCCATTTTTGTTTCTTCTTCAGAGAAGACTCTCTTTAAGTCTTTGGCCCATTTTTTAATGGGATGGTTGTTACTTTGGAGGTTAGTTTTGGAGTGATTCAATTTTTTGAGTTGTTGATATATTTTAGATATGAGGCCTTTGTCCGTTGTTTGGTTGGTGAAGATCTTCTCCCACTCTGTAGGCTTCCTGATTAGTTTACTAGCTATGTCCTTTGCCATACAAAAGCTCTGCAGTTTAATGCAGTCCCACTTATCCAGCCTTTCTCTGATTTGTTGTGATTCTTGGTCCTTATTAAGAAAGTTTCGACCTGTGCCAAGGAGGCCTAGTGTATCTCCTATTCCTTCCTGTAGAGTTTTCAGTGTGTCAGCTTTTACCTCCAGGTCTTTAATCCATTTGGAGTTAATTCTAGTGCAAGGTGACAAAGAAGGAGAGGATTCGTTTTTGATAGATTCAATTTTTGGGGTTGTAGGAATAGTTTATTATAGTTTAGATATGAGACCCTTGTCTGTTGTATGGCTAGTGAAGATTTTCTCCCACTCTGTGGGCTTTCTATTTAACTTGCTAGCTATATTCCTTGCCATACAGAAGCTCTGTAGTTTAATATAGTCCCAGTGGCCCAAACGTTCCTTAATTTGTTGTGTTTCAGGTTTATTAAGAAAGTTTCAATCTGTATGAAGGAGTCCTAGTGTATCTCCTAATCCTTCTTGTAAAGTTTTCAAGGTATCTGCTTTTACCTCAAGGTCTTGGTGCATTTGGCATTAATTCTGGTGCAGGGTGGCATATATGGATCCATCTTTAGTTTTCTACAGGTTCTTAACCAATTCTTGCTTTTAGAGCCAACTAGTCAGTCTATGTCATTTAATTGGAGAATTAATTCCACTGATATTGAGGGTTACAATTGAAAAATATTTACTAGACCCTGCCAATTTTTCTATTTCATTAGTGCCTGTGACTTGTCATTTCTTGCTGGTATACATTTCAGGTGCCATTTCTCTGTCAGTAAGATGTTTGTGTTGATTTTCAATGTGGAGAACATCTTTGATAAATTTTTCTGTAATGCTGATTTGGTAGATTCATATTGCTTCAATTTTTCCTTGCTGTGGAAGGTTTTTATTTTTCCCACAGCTGTGAATGAGAGCTTGGCTGAGTACAATATTCTTGGTTGGTAGTTATTTGTCTTTAGGGCATGGCATACATCATTCCAAGCTCTTCTTGCTGGCATGGTCTCTGCTGAGAAATCTGTGGTGATTCTGATTGGTTTTTCCTTTGTAGGTGATTGGTCTCTTCTCTCTGGCCTCTTGAAGGATGCTTTCTATGGTCTCTATTGATCCAGGTAGATTATAATGTGGTAGTGGGATGTTCTTTTCTGGTCAGGTCTGTTTGGGGTTCTAAAAGCTTCTTGTATCAGAATGGGCCTGTCCTTCTGGATATTTGGGATGTTCTCTGAGATGGTTCCCTGAAGTATATTTCCAATTCCATGTGATACTATAGGCTTATGCATTTATTAAAAATTTGTCTTAAGGGCCAGGAGTTTGGCCTAGTGGTAGAGTGCTTGCATAGCATGCACAAAGACCTGGGTTGGAATTCTCGGTATCACGTACATAGAAAAAAAAACTGGAAGTGGTGCTGCAGCTCAAGTGGTAGAGCTCTAGCCTTGAGAAAGTCCAAGGACAGTGCTGAGGCCCTGAGCTCAAGCTCTGAACTGGAAAAAAAATTATCTTAAATAGATCTTTCAGGGACAAGTCTTTTAAGCCAGATCAGGACAAGTTTTCTGTTTCAAGTTCACTGAGATGTCCAGACATTGAGAATTTGTGTGCAAACATTATTCCCCATTGTTATAAAGGGAAATATAGCAAATTGTTTAAAATTAGATAGCTATTATTCCTACTATCTGGGTATGCATAGAATAAAGGCTTTTTCATATGCATTTCATCCTTACTTTAAAAGCTCAAAATATAGCTTTTAAAAATACTTTTATGTACATTTGGAATAGCTTACATGAAGACCTATCATTTGGTAAATTACAAATTTTTAAAATTAATGCTGCCACTCTAGGTGCATATCCTGTGAAGATGCTAGAAATAGTCCCAGAGATGGATAGAAAATGAATAGTCCTAATAGTACATACAAGTTTAAAAAGGAGAAGTATTGTCCAACCACAAAGGAAGGATCAAATAGTGGCATAACAATATGGTTGACTAATGAGCATCTCTTAGAAATGATAAAGAATTATAATATGTTACTTAAAAAATCAAAATTGACACATAATGGGTCCTATCTTTACAGATTTGTTGAGAACTTATTAGTTAATATCTTTAGCTATGAGTACATCTATTTATAAATTTGAAAAAGACTACACCTGATTTTGTGAGCTTATGGATGATTACATTCCATTTAAAACATTCCTTCATTTTTTACAGTTTCTTAAGTAGGCCAAAATGCTTTTAAAAATCTGAAAGGAAAAAATGGATATTTAAATACAAAATTAAGCTAATTTAATTCCTTCTGAATTGTTGTAATATAATTAAGAGGTGCCTGAGATTTTGCACATTTTTCTTTAAAAAATCTATTGTTATAGAAACTACTCTTAGCCTGGTACTGTTGTTTCAAAAGAGGGTTTTGAACAATTATTGTAGATGAAGGACAGAGACTATTGTCTTCACTACGGATAATGAAAAATGAGTTATAAGGAGATAGGCATGAAATCAGGGGACATTGTCCCATGTGTGTATAAATTAAATAGCTAATTTTCATAAAAGGTCAAATCTGCAGTCTGCAGATGGCTTTGACAAAAGAGGAAATTACAGGGATATTTTTCATTATAGTAAAACAAAAATGTACTTAAATAGTGCACAATCTAAAAAGATGCTTGGGTGCTTTTATCTAAGGAGAATGATGAATGGGCCTTTTGGAGGAGAAAGACACAAAAGGTGGTCCTGGGATGGTTAAAAAAAAAAAAGGAAAAGAACAGGATTTTGATCATAAGAGCTATGGCTTTTAGATCTGACTTTGTTATAGATATGAACGTTTGTTTACCTACTATCTTGAATAACCTTCAGCGTATAGAGCCTGATTCATACTAGCATTTCCTGTAGCCTTGTAGTATCGATTAAGTGATGAGAGTTCATCGTGCTGAACTTTGGAGCAGGTTCTTGGCTAATCATCACATCAGGTGGGCGCCTGTGGAAATACTGGGACATCTTTTGTGTCCATTTAGCTCCATGAATTCATCCAACTGCATGAAGCCAAGCAACATGGAAAGTGGATCCAAATCCATTAATTCTCCTTTGATTTCCAGGAACAGAGCTTTCTAGTTTGGAACACTGTGTCTACATGTGGAGGTACCTCGTTTTCCTTAACGTATTTGTGTGAACTGTGCAGTAAACCAGGAATTCATGATGGTAGTAAAGTAAGGTGGCTGAGTGTAACTAAGGAAACTGAGTCACAGCCATGCCAGTGCCTGGCCAGGTGCTGTGGTCTATTGGCTTCTTAGTCATCCTGCCATCACTGGCTGTCAGAAGAGATTTCTTCACCCAATGCTGGAAAGCCTAATGGTGAAAGAGGCTATTTATTAAATGCATATGCCTAACCCCAAGGTGAGGAGGGAGGGATCTTCTTATGATAAAACAAAACCCTTCATATGCAGATTTAAGATCTGGCTCTTGTCCTCCCAGTGAGGGTAGGTGAAGCTCTTCCCCAGGTAATAGGAGTTATCTGCATCCCTGGAGACAGGAGTGGGCACTTGACTTGGCTGGTAGGTTACTAGGCATGTCAGCCCAGTACCTGGCATTGGGGAGCTTCCTGTGACCCTGCCCCCTGCCCCAAGTCTATTTAAGTCTGAAGCAATGTAGATGCCATTATGCCATGGCACATGTCTCCATGTTTGAGTCTTGTCTCCTATTTCCTGGCTGTTCTCAGGTCACCGTGACATCCCAATTCAGCTCACCATCGAAGCTGAATTGGCCTGTTGGTATTGTACCTGCTGTTTCTGTCATCTCTGGCCTGTTTCCTGACTGTATTGAGTGTGTTTTCTGGCTGCTGGATTTTGAGGCAAGCGTCCACTATGCAGTCACTGGCCTTTAAATAAAGACTCTAAGATTTGAACCTGCAAAGAGCAGCTTCAATGTATTTTGTAAATTCTTGTCCAATAATTACTACTGCATCCCCTTCATTGCTGCAGTTTCATAATGTCATCATGGGATTAGTATAAATATTCCCCACCAAAATAGTTCCCTACGTTTTTTAAGGTCTAGCCACCCAGGGCCCATCTTTGCCATTGGGTTGTTTTACATAACCTAGCTGCACATCAACCTACCAAAGAGTGGATCGAAACATCTTGACTCTTTCTATGCTTTTATTTCCCACTTTGCTCCACTTGCAACTTGGTACCATTCTATTCGTTTTCCTTGTGGGTCAGCTCTAGCTTAGGCCAACTGCTGGATTTTCCTACCATGCTGTGAGCTGGAGCACAACTTTCCAGAAATGTGTTCATTCAGTTTTATGGTAAAGATTCATTTCGATACTTGTTCTTTCTTAGTCTCTGAAGACAAAATTTGCTTAAATAATCTATGTTATTACTAGTTCTTATGGCTATTCTTTATATAAACTGTATTTTGTTCAAATGTTTGTGTTTTTTCATTTTGTGCCCCAATGCATCAAAATTTAGTGAAATATATTTAGCACATGGCAAATTGTTCATCTTCAAAGGATATAACTTCATATGTTATGGGATATGTATATGTATGACAATCCAGGAAACTATATATTTATCATCACTTCAAATTTCTTTATGTCACCTAATAGCCTGGAACCACATAAACAGAAATTGAGCCAGGGCTATGTTAATTGGGTTCATGGGAATAGATTTAGTTTTTATACTTAACTATAATGGTGATGGTAATACTGACTTAGGAATGGCTTTCTTCAATGATTGGTACTTCCTAATATTCGGACCAGCATCTTGATAAGAAGTTTCAGGACTACAGAAAAATATCCTATGGTAATGAGCAAGGTAGATAATGTGGGGGAAAAACCAAGTCTCAAATTGTATAAATATATAGAGCCAGGAGAGCAAATTGTATAAATATATAGAGCAAAGAGACAGAAGCCAAAATATACAGTAACAATGTATTGTGGGTCTGGGGCCAAAAGGTTATTCAAAACCTTATTTTCTTTGAGTATCTGTGGTATTGGTCAGAATTTACACATTGAAATCTTTTGTGGTTTTTCATTTCAAGTAAATTCTGTCCACCCAATTGTATGTTTACAATTTAGCATTTGCTTTTAAAAAGAAACCTTAAAATGTACAAATCCTACAAAGCCTGTGCCTGTATCAGGAATTGTTTTTACTTGAATGTTTTTATTAAATGAGCCTAGTATATTATATATACATATGTACTATATACACACACATATATACACACAAATACATAATACATACATACACACATGTGGCATACTTGAATGCTTTCTTTAATGTTTTCTTAAATGCTTTATTAATATGTTTTATGAAATGAGCCTAGAAAATGCATGCCAGTGCTGGTGTTCGAACTCAAGGTCTCATGCTTTTTAGGCAATGCTCCACCTCTTGAGCCACACTTCCAATTGTTCCAGTAAATAAATTGCTCAGTGTATAGTATTGTTTATGATATCATAGAGTAAGGATTTTACAAATTCTCACCAGTATGATGACAATTATGGTTACATATATGGTAAAAAAATCACATTAAATTGAACACAATTTTTGCATATTGTGTATATATAAAATATATACAAATTATACCAGAAAATGATGCTAGTGTTATTGAGTGTCAAGAGTTTTATGTATACAGATATGTTTAACTTTTAATTTAAATCTCAGCATTGAGGTTAAAAAGAAAGGTTAAGGATTCTCTTATTTCCTTGTATGAAGTATTCTTCCTTAAGAATCTCTCAACAGAATATAGGATACATTATGTATATATTCTGGTTATATTTTATCATTTATGGCAACAAACTTATTGTTGTTACATCTTATTACTTATGACAACAAACATTGTTTTCTGTTGTTTCTATTTTTCTTCATGTGTACTTTGCTTGTTGAACTAGAGCCTTTCTCTTTCCTTCATTTGCTGTAGGTTATTTTTTTCCATAGTGAGATTGTTCAGTGCCAATACAAAGAGATCTTTGCTAATAGACAGAAGAAAAACAAAGGGTTAAAGAACAATTTAGAACTAATTCAAGAAAGAACAATAAGATTCCCACTTGGGGGAGACCAAGGAAGCTGAATCAGATGAGGCAGTGGAATATGGAGGGGAAATGGTGAGTACTTGGTCTTGATTGAGTATCATTATCCTCCTGTTGTCTAGGAAGATGATTGCTATAATTAGCAACAAATGTCACCGGCAACTATAATTTACCTTTCCCTGTAAGAACAGATACTTTACCTTTTTCAATGCCTTCTTTCACTTACCTGCTCCCCACTCTTTCATAACCAGCAGACACTGAATAAAATATATTGGTCTCATAACATTTGTCTATCAGTGTATGCTTATAGCAGCAATATAGCTATTAAGTTTTAAAAGGCATTAAAGGCCATTCACTTCAATTTCAATCTCTTTTAAAAACTGTAATCCCTATGAGAAACATTTAGATGTTTATACCTAATCGGAATTCTACTGGTGTCCTTATAGATATCTTATGATCATTTCTTATTAATCATTTCTATATTGTATAGGCTGTGTTGAATATAACTCTTTTTAAATACAATTTTATTATTCTTTTGATTTTTCTCTGTCATATAATTGCTTTTCAATTTCATCTTGAATATATTGTTGTAATTCAGGGGAAATAGATGTAGCTCCAGTTAATGTTTAGAAAGAGAATGCACCTGGGCACAGGTAGCTTATACCTGTAATCCTAGATGTTCAGGAAGATGAGATTTGAGGATCATGATTCAAATCAACCTCAGGAGACTCTTATCTACAATAAACTACTCAAAAAAGCCAAAAGTTCTGTGCCTCAAGTAATAGAGCACTAGCCTGGAGAATAAAGGGACAGGACTCAGGCCCTGAGTTCAAGCCACAGATCAGGGAAAAAAAATACAGACTGCAAATGACAACATTGTGTAAGGTACTGGATAACTAATTTGTAATTAGTATTTAACTAGCATGTACATTTCCTAGGCATTTGTTATGTGATAGTTCTAGCTATTGGACTGTTTTCAAATAAGTGTTTATTCATGATTTCATGTTAGAGATTGATCAAAGGTACTAACCATGTACTATTCCACTAAGTTGCGAACCAAATCCCAGTGCCTCTTTTTAGAAATATTTGTTTATCTCTCTACTATCTATTAATTAGTGACATTGCGGATCAAGTCCAGGTCCTTGCATAGGCTAAGCAAATGCTCTACTGAGCTGCATCCCATGTGCATACCTTATCCTGAGCATTTTAAAGTGCCATACTATTCCCAATTAGTCCCAATGCATATTACAGGTAATAAGAAAATCATATGCAAATTTATAATAGTAATTCAGTGAAGAAAACAAATCAATGAAATAGGTAAGTAGCAAATACTTCCAGAGTAAATATAAATGTCCCCTACACTAGAAGAAGTATGATGAGCATCTCATTAATATCAGCTACTGGATGGCAATTACCTAATAATTTAGTTCAGCACTATTTCAAAATAAATGATTTACACATGACGTAAAATGCCTATTCTTATATTTTTTAGTGTTTATTTATTTTTAAAATTTTGTTTTAATCTAGTGATGTATAGAGGGGTTACAGTTATATTTGTCAGGTAGTGAGTACATTGAACATTGTTATCCCTTCCCATGTTTTTCTCCCACTTTCCCTCCTCCCACCACCTCCCAATTTGTAGAGTACATTTCCAACATATTGTCTTGTTAATATCACTGTTATAGGGGTATTCTGAATTTTCTCTGCCTGTTCTTACTGAGATACTGTTCTACAATACCATTAACTTTTTAAACTGTATACAATGGTGTTTGCTTAATGCTTATGCCTCATGAGATTTTTCTAGATTGTCTTCTTAATTGTTGGCCACATTCTCCTCTTTGAAACAATTGGCATTTGTGGTTGTTGATTCTGATGGCCTTTCAGCATCTGGACTGATCCTTCTCTAACCATTTTTTCTCTTTTCCTAAATGTGCATGTTATTTAACATCTACTTTTTTCTTCCTTCTTTAGGAATATCAATTTTCTAGGCTTCAGTTTTCATTTCTCAGCAGATTAGGCTAGGATTTTTTTTCAACCTTACACTTGTCTTATTGAATTTCCTATAGTCAGAGAAAATAAGAAGCAACAAATGAAATTACTGTTTTTTTTATCTTTTTGGTGGTGATGTTTTTGAAATTATAAAACTATCTAGTCACAGAACTAATTGGAGCAATGGAGATTCTGGTAGTAAGAGTTTAGATTGATTTTTTTCATTTATTTCTCTTATTCTTCTCTTGCCCCATCATATCCAGGGGTCTGACATATGGCAGTATACTGGGCATCTGTTGATTTTGTTTTTACATTTGAAGTGTTTTATTTATTTATTTTTTCTTTATTGTATTTTATTGTCGGGATAATGTATAGAGAGGTTACAGTTATATTCATCAGGCAATGGATATATTACTTCTACAAGCTTGATAAACCTTTTCATGTTTTTGTCCCCTTTTCCATCCCTCCACCCCCTCCAAATTATCTTGTTTTTCCCCTTCCCTTCCCTATTTCAAATAAACAAATAAACAGTTATGAATATATGAGGTAACAAAGTTAGATACAGTAATCACATGAAATAAACCACAAGGTGGAAAAAGGAGAAAAGAAAAACCTTCAACAATCACAAAGATTATTTCCATAGAGTTTGTTTCATTTAGTCTCATGCTGTATGATCAAATATATATAGCTTTTGAGTTATTGTGATCCTCTGCTAGGAGAATCCTAGATGTGTACTAATTATTAAAAATGAGGGAAACCATTGAACCTATGCTTCTTTGGGTCTCACTTATTTTACTTGAAATGATTTTTTTCCAAGTCTTTCTTTCCATTTCCTTATGAATGGGGCCATGTCCTTCTTTCTGATGGCAGCATAGAATTCCATTGTGTATAAGTACCATATCTTGATTCATTCATTAACTGAGGGGCATCTGGGTTGGTTCCATATCTTCATTATGGTAAATAATGCTGCAGTGAACATGTGTGAGTAGCTTTACTATGGCCTTGTTTCTAGGTGATTGGGTAAATGCGAATGAGTAAAATTGCTGGGTCATAGGGGAGCTTTATGTTTAGTCTTTTGAGGATTCATGCTTTCCATCATGGTTGAATGAGTTTACACTCCCCACAGTGTAGTAGATTCCTTCCCAGCCACATCCCTGACACCATCTGTTGTTACTAGATTTCTTTCTTTTTTTTTAAGTTTGATTTTTTTCATACATTTTTATTGTAATTAATAGTAGGGCTACATTATATTCACCAGATAGAAGGTGCATTACTTCAAATACATTGATACCCTTTCTCATGTCTTGGTCCCCATTTCCCTCACCCCACCGGCTGCCCCTCATCTTATTTTCCTCCCTTCCCTATCCAACTTCAAATAACCAAATACGCATATATACAATAAATCAGATAATCAGGTGAAATACTGTAAAAATATGAGATAACCAAGGGACAGCAAAAGAGATGAGAGATAACATAGTACAATAAGGACAACAATCACATATTATGTGGCTTTTCTTTCTATATCCTGGAGGTCTTTTCATTTAGCATTATTCTATATGGCCTTATGTATCTAGGTTTCGATCTATTATAAATCTCTGCTAGGAGAGCCCAAGGTTTCTGCTGATTATGAGAAATGAGGGAAACCACTGAGCCTAAGTTCCTTTGAGTCTGGCTTACTTCACTTAATATAATTTTTTCTAAGTCTTTCCATTTCCTTACAAATGGGGTGATGTCTTTCTTTCTTTCTGACAGCAGCATGGATTCCATTGTGTATAAATACCACATCTTGTTGATCCACTAATCAACTGAGGGGCATCTGGGGTAGTTCCAAATCTTTGCTATGGTAAATAGTGCTGCAATGATCTGCATTGTGCTAGTGGATTTAGTATGGCCTTGTTTATGGACAATTGGGTAAATGCCAAGTAGTGGAATTGCTGGGTCATAAGAGAGTTCTATGTTGAGTCTTTTGAGGAACTGCCATACTGCTTTCCATAGTGGTTGAATGAGTTTGCACTCCCACCAACAGTATAGTAGTGATCCCTCCTGGCTACATCCCCTCCAGCATCTATTGTTATTAGATTTCTTGTTCATGGCCATTCTAACTGGAGTGAGGTGGAATCTTAGAGTTGTTTTGATTTGCATTTCTTTTATGGCCAGAGATGTGGAGCATTTCTTCATGCGTCTATAGGCCATTCTTTTTTTTCATGTATTTTTTATTGTAATTAATAGAAGGGTTACATTATATTTGCCAGATAGAAGGTACATTAATTCACGGACATTGATACCTTTTCTCATGTCTTGTTCCCCATTTCCCTCACCCCCACCCCTACCCCTCATCTTGTTCCCCCCCTTCCCTATCCAATTTCAAATAATCAAATACAAATGTCTATAGGCCATTCTTATTTCTTCTTCAGATAAATCTCTCTTTAAGTCTTTGGTCCATCTTTTAATGGGATGGTTGTTACTTTGGAGATTAATTTTGGAGTGATTCAATTTTTTGAGCTGTTGATATATTTTAGATCCTGAGGCCTTTGTCTGTTGTATGGTTAGTGAAGATATTCTCCGACTCTGTAAGCTTTCTAGTTAATTTGCTAGCTATGTCCTTTGCCATACAGAAGCTCTGCAGTTTAATGCAGTCCCACTTATCCAGACTTTCTCTGATTTGTTGTGTTTCTTGATCCTTCTTGAAGTTTCAACCTGGGCCAAGGAGACCTCCTATTCCTTCTTGCAAAGTTTTCAGTGTATCTCCTTTTATCTCAAGTTCTTTGATCCATTTGAAGTTAATCCTGGTGCAGGGTGACAAAGAAGGATCCAATTTCAGTTTTCTGCAGGTGCTTAACCACTTGTTGAAGAGGCTATCTTTCTTCCATTCTATTTTTTTTGCTCCCTTATCAAAGATTAGTGGCCATAGGTCTGTGGTTTAATATCTGGGTCCTCAGTTCTATTCCATTGGTCTTCAGGCCTGTTCCTGTGCCAGTACCAAGCTGTTTTGATAATTATAGCTCTGTAATAGAGTCTAAAGTTTGGTATTGAAATTCCTCCTGTGCTGCTCTTTCTGCTAAGAAGTGTTTTTGCTATACGGGGTCTTTTATTATTCCATATGAAATTTTGGATTGCCTGTTCTATTTCTTTAAAGAATGACATTGGGATATTGATGGGTATTGTGTTTAATTTGTAGATAGCCCTCGGCAAGATTGCCATTTTCACGATGTTTATTCTTCCAATCCAGGAGCATGGGAGGTTTTTCCATTTCCTCAGTTCTGCTTTAATTTCCTTTTTCAGGGTTTTAAAGTTTTCATCAAAAAGGTCCTTTACATTCTTAGTTAAATTAATTCCTGGGTATTTTATTTTCTTTGAGGCTATTGCAAAAGGAGTTGCTTTCCTGATTGTTGCCTTGTTCCTCTCATTGTTGGCATAAAGGAAGGCAGTTGATTTTTGAGGGTTAATTTTATACCCTGCTACCTTGCCAAAGTTTTGAATCAGCTTTATCAGCGTGGGAGTAGAGTCTATAGGGTTCTTTAAATACAGAATCATGTCATCTGCAAAGAGGGAAAGTTTGACTTCCTCTTTCCCTATTTGGATCCCCTTTATGCTTGCTTCTTGCCTTATTGCTCTGGCTAGGAATTCTAATACTATGTTAAAGAGGAGTGGAGAGAATGGGCATCCGCATCTTTTTTCCTGATTTTAGAGGGAAGGGCTTTAGCTTTTTGCCATTAAGTATAATGCTAGCTGTGGGTTTTTTATACACAGCCTTTATTATACTGAGGAATGTTCCATGGATTCCTAGTTTCTCCAGAGCTTTTAGCATAAAGGGGTGTTGGATCTTGTCAAATGCCTTTTCTGCATTTAATGAAACAATCATGTGATTTTTGTCCTTGCTCCTGTTGATGTGTTGAATTATATTAATTATTTTGTATATGTTGAGCCAGGTTTGCATCCCTGTGATGAATCCTGTTTGATCATAGTGTATAATTTTTTTTGATGAGTTGCTGAAGAGCTTCACATAATTTTAAAGGAAAATCCTATGCCCACTGCTGGAAATCTCTGAAGGCCTATTGATCCCTCCATCTATATATCTAAAATATTATTTCAAGAAGTTTCTCTCCCTTCTCTACGGAACCAAGGGACTTCCTATTTTCCATATGTCCTACAAGGCAGACACAACGTTCCTAATTGGATATTGGTCCATCTCAGCTTAGATAATTTATAGCCTGGTGGTTCTACCTTAAGGTAAAAAGACGTGATAGTCACATTCTAAGCAACTGTTATAAAGAATTTCCTGAAGATCCTTACAGTTTCTATTTTATGAAAAGCTCATTGGCAGAAGAATATATGGTTTTTATAAACACACATGCATAGATAGGCAGACAGACACATATAAAGACCACCACCATCATTACAAAGATGTCAGCAGAAAGATTCATTAATTGACTGAAGTTTGTTGTTAGCCTTTTGTATAATCATTCTTTCTTCAATTACTCTGGCATAACACCCTTGCCTGCTGTAGGAGACTTTGTAAAGAAAAAACCTAGGAAATGCATTGCTGCACTGAGTGTAAGAATGTCATTGAGTTTGTTCTATCACCTCATAAAATGAGGCCCTGTAAGAGATGATCTTCTTGGATTTCAGAGAGTGATGTCTGAATTGGGACATATTCATGCCATGAGTAAAGTACATACATGATTGGACGATACCGAACCCTGGACTTCCTGATTTTGAACCCTACAGTTTTTATTTTTCCTTGTATTCTAGAAGCTGTAGCATGAAGATGGTGACCCACAGCAGAGTTTGGAGATTCCTCAGACACCGAGTGCATGCACTTACATTTTAGGGTAAGCTAATTTCTCCTATTGGCCTTTCCCCCACTTCATTGTATTTGTTAAGTTCTTGTGTTATCTTTCCTTCATCTACTGTGTGGAGTCTTAGAAACTGGAAATAATCCATGGAATGAACGGATCCTGAGCATTTGAAGAGCAGAGGAGGTTTCATCTTTTCACTGTCAAGTGTTCTGAGTCCAAAGACCCGGTGTTCATCAACTGTCCCCAGTACAGTCAGATCTCACTCAGGATGCCTGCACAGTTCTGTCCACAGGCTTTATTTTTCTATGTGGATAGGATGATAAGTGATGATCTTCCCCAGGGAGGAAAACATTGTCGCTGCGGCTTCTCTCTCAGCATACTACTTGTGCTAGGCACTTTTAGCATATAAATTTTAATATAAAATTTAAGGCTTCTTGGAAGTATTAAATTCTGTGAGCTTAATGTTTTTGATGACTCATATTGTCACTCAGTTTCTTGGGTGATTTAGTAAAAGATCTTAATTCTTCTCTGAAATGAACACACTCATTTAATAAAAAAATGAAATGTTTACATAATTATTTTGATAGGAGTTGACAGCAAAGCAGAAATTCTGAGAAATGCTGGTACTAAATATTGTCAGTAAACTCATTTCTCCTTTGTCTGAAAATACTTCTTACTTAAATGGTGCCTGAGAGGTTCCATATATCCCTTGAGTTGCTTTAGCATGCACACTTTCTGAATAAATGAGATGAATATAGGAAAGATATTTTTATTAAGTTACCATTCACTCACTCATCCATTTAATCCTGCAGTCAGTAACTGCTCTGTACCCTGTAATTCTAGACACTGGAGAGACAAGTGGAAAAACATGAGATCTATGCCCTTAAAGGACTTATATCCTTTAGTCAAGGGAAGAAAGTAAGAACTGAGTGAGATAGTTTTAGGTACATAGAGATATGATATAGGGAAAGGAAGATTGCCATAACTTTGATTAGAGGGATCAGAGCTGACCCTTGACCTTTGCTATAAGACCTAAATGATGAAAGGCAGACACCTACAGAAGTAACTTCAACTAATAGGAACAAAATGTGTAAAAGATCTTTGTTGAGGTGATGTGTTATCATGCTGGAGAAGTCTAGCATGGTCTGACCCAGCAATATCAGAAACACAGGTAAGCTGAAGGAAGAGAATCAAGAAGAAGGAAGGTCACTTGAGATCTTCAGGCAGATTATATGTCTCTTTTGACATCTCAACAAAGTCACTGGATATACTTGGCCTCAGTTTTCCTTTCTCTTAAAGTCAGTGAATGAACAGTACTATATAGGCTTGTTTGAGAAATCATATGTTAATAAAATATTAGGTGTTTGAAAAAGTATCTGGCAGTCAGCAAAAACTATATGTGTTATTAATTATTATTATTGTTGTTATTGTTGCTATTAAATACTTATACATGGTATACTTTTCCTCTAGCCACCAAACTTTTCTCTGATAGACTCTTACTTCTAGAGTGTATCTTGATATTTATGTCAGATCTGACATTCATGAATGACACTTTTTGCTCAAAGGGAGCCAATGCTTGACAGACGCTTCTAAAATTAGTGAGTAAATGTTTAGATTACAATATTGTTCTCTTGATTTTTAGGGCAAGAATTTTGTTACTGCTACATACTGTTGGCTTTTAGTTATCAATCTAATGGCTTAAAATTATTTTCCCAAGAATTTTCCTTATAGAATAATATGTAAAATACTATTACAAAAGTTGATTTTATTTTTTGTTGATAGAGACTGAGATGGTTACTGTATTGGTAGTAGATTTGTAAACTAATGATTTACTGAGAACTGAAAGATATTTGGTAGTAAGTAAAATATTGCCATGTGGTTAATAGTAGTATTTAGCCAGAGTAAAATAATAATGTAGACTTATATTTAAGATTGTTCTTTTCTAATTCTGGCCTAGTTTGTTTGCTACAGATTTAAGTATCACGTTAGAAGTTTCCTCTATTTTGTCACTAAAGTAGGTACAGGAAAAAATCATTTGTGTATATCACTTGTTTATTTCTTCAACAAGAAATAAATGTTCTGAAGTGTTCCTAGCACTAGTCTACTGTCTTGAGATATAGTGATGAATTCTGTGATGTGACCCTTTGCATACTTTGTACTTCAGTCAGGGGAAGCACATGGTAAATACATGAATGAACAAATAATACCTAGAAGAGGTTATCTCAATCTCCAAAGTATTTTAAAGTTGGAAAATAGCATTATTATGAATTTTAGTGATAAGAATGCTATCAAAACTCAGAGGAGCTAATCATATTTTATATGTTTAACTCATTCAAATGATTTTTTTCAAGCCTTAGTTCAACAACTTTACAATCTAACAATAGGAAAATTAGGGGGCTACAAAAATTCAGCTGTAATTATGAACATGGCATTATTTGATAGTGAGATTTAAAACAATATGACAAAATCCTCTGCTAAAGTAACACTGTAAAGAATGAAAATGGTTTTACCAAGGGGAATAACAAATGTTCTATTTCTTATGTAATATTTTACTAGCGGGCTTTTTTAAAAAAAATCTCAGATTCATTTTGTTTTTTTCACTTATTTCTACAACTTTATAGAACTTTGTAGACAAAAGAAAATGGCTTTATGGACTAATTTATTTTGTTTGCCTCTATGTACTGTCTTCCAATTTCCATGGCACTTCTTTGCTTCCTATTTCAGGATGGTCCATGGGACTTGAAAATTGATGAAATCTTAGACATTATGAATATATGAATAGCTTGGTGTCACCCTGCTGTTAGCCTCTACTTAAAATCTCTGTATGGTCCTTGTGTGCCTTGATCCATTTGAAGAAATAGATTCCTTGAAATTCTAGCCTAAGTGGAAAGCAACCAGAAGCAGCAAAGCATTTGTCTCACCAAAAGAGTAGGTAGGTCTGCTGCCAGCTAAAACCAAAATGAACTCTAGATTATGTCCAACTGCTTGCATTTTCTCATTTTTCTATCCCAGTTGACCAAATGGAGAACAAAAGAAAAAACATACTACCATAAAGAGCACATTTCCCACTGTAAGTTCAGTTATAGAATGACATCTATAAATATAGGCACAAAGTGCAGAGGAAAAGGAGATATTTCTGAAATGTTGTCTGGTAGACAAGCAAACAAGCAAACTTTAGTTTCCAAATAAAAATAGTTTGAAAACATATTTGGGCCAAGCAGAAATATTGACGTGAGATCTGATATTTGATGGAGTTTGTGGATGACAGAGGAGCCTGAGGAAATTTTGCTGGTAATCATGAAACTTGGAAGGGGACCATTTAGTCATGAAACAGAAATTTAATGATCATATGGAAGTATTTTCTTAGAAGTAAAGCACTAGAATATAACTACTATAAAATATGAATAAAATTAGTAATGCCTTTGAAAAAGTAGCTAACCTAGTCAGTTTCTGCTGTAATTTTCAAAAGGTGATATTTGCTGGGCTGCATGTAACCATGGCAGAAAGAACTGTGACTTAAAATTTTTTCAGTCAGTATCTCTAGTGGAATTCTTACCTTCAGGCTCCTTAAAGATAGCATTTACTTACCTATTACAATTTTACCTCTAAAACATAAAACAAATGTGCTTATAGACTGTTCAGTAATGAGACTCTTAGATTGAACATGAAGAGCAAAATTTGTAATGTTATTTGCTCAAAGTCGCATGTACTGGAAAAAGAGTTTTGCTCGTTTCTTGGTTAGCTAGATTGAACATTTGATTGAAATTAGGAAGTGTAGGTTTTATTTTTATACTTAGCATCGTTATATGAGTCTAGATAAGGAATCATTATTCTTGGGTTTATCTGTAAAACTGGAGAGATACCTAGTTGATTTCTAAGATTCCTTCCTTTTTCTAGATAATAATCTAGATTATTACTGAATATTCAAAATATTCATGTTTGGAGGAAGTTGAATAACACGCATCAATCTTGAAGTCTCAGAGAAAAAAAATTAAAATTTTGCCAAAGAGGAAGAAATTTGGTTGCTTATAATGCAAGATGGGTTTGGGAGGGGAGAGGTAGGACCAAGGGGCAGGGAGATTCAAATTCAATGGCTTTGTGGAGAAATACCTATCAGGCAGCTTCTCTAGGATAATTGTTGATAGAGAACAGAAGAATGACACCTCATTCCCCTGTTAAATGTTTGGCACTAGATTCTACTGATTCATCTCATGCCTGCATGTACAGGAGAAGAGAATATATGGAGACTCAAAAAAGGGCAATTGAGATGGAGTACTATTGGCTGTTATCACTGCATGGAGAAGCTACCATGACTAAGTTTCCTGTGAGTTAGCTGGGAGATACCAGACTTGGAGCCATTAAAAAAAAATAATAACATGCCTCTAGTGTGATGGGACCAGCAGCAGCAGCAGAGGATGGAAGCAATATAACAGACAGTGGCATTATGAGGTACATAGTAGAATCAAATCAGGGGATTTCTCTCATTACAGATACTATACAGTGAGGGATTCATCCTTATGGACATCTTGAAAAAATAATCACTAGTATAACCCACAAGAGATACCTTACACTCAGAGGGGATTCCCTGGTAGTAATACATTTGTCTCTAGAATTTATTTTTATCAAAATAAACAAAGAAATTTTTGACAAATTGACTTTTTTTTCAAACGTTGATATTTCTAAAGAATTAATTTTTATTTTTTTAAGTTGAGATCCATGATACTCAAGCTTTCATTCAACAGCTATAAAACTAAAAGAAGCTTTTCAAGGGATGGATTATTACAAACCATCTTGAAAAATAGAAGGGATGGATGTAAGCTTAGCAGTTGCTATCATAGACAATTCGGCACTTCAGGAGCTTCAGGTAATTATCAATTTTATGTGAATCTCTGCGTAGGCAACGGAGCAGGTTATAGTAAGCAAAAAGGCGAGCATCTTCATCAGCCATCTGCACGGAAGAAAGTCCAGGCCAGACAGAGTAGGACTCACTTTCTTTGACTCCAGGATGAACCTAATTATTGAAAAAATAGTTATGTGTTATTTGTATGATTAGCATTTTTTTGTCAGTCATGGGGCTTGAACTCTGTGCCTGGGCGTTGTCCCTGAACTCTTTAACTCAAAAGTAGTGCTCTACCACTTGAGCCACAAGCACCACTTCTGTTTTTTTTTTCTAGTGGTTTATTGATGATAAGACTCTCATGGAATTTCATGCCTGGTCTGGCTTTGAACTCTAATCATCAGATCTTGGCCTCCTAAGTAGCTAGGATAATAGGTATGAGCCACCAGTGCCTGGCTGATTCATATTTCTTTATTCTTGCCCCTCTTCATTGTTAAGATTTAGGGAAAATATGGGACTTGGGCTTTGGTATGTCTGAGCCAACATATTACAAATCTGTTAGTCATCTAATAGATGACTACTAGAAGCAGGAGACAGGTTTTCTGTTAGGTGAGAGTTCTGATAGCTATGTTTTCTGATTCTAATTTTCTCTTTGTTTTTCTCTCCACTCTAATCCTGTGGGAACAAGAAAGAATCAGGTAACAGTTCCCTGATAAAGTATATTCTTATAGATGTGCATCAATGGGGAACTAGGAAGTTGCTACTTGAAAATGAACGTGGGGGGCCCGGGAGTTTGGCCTAGTGGTAGAGTGCTTGCCTAGCATGCACGAAGACCTGAGTTCGATTCCTCGGTACCACATACATAGAAAAAAAAAAAGCTGAAAGTGGTGCTGAGGCTCAAGTGGTAGAGTGCTAGCCTTGAGAAAGTCTAAGGACAGTGCTCAGACCCTGAGCCCAAGCCCAGGACTGGCAAAAAAAAAAAAAAAGAAAAAAAAGAAAATGAACGTGGGTTTGATCAAGTTAGTAATGGAAGAACTATTATTTCAGAAGTGTTTACATTTATTGAGTTGTGTTCCTGATGTGCCCTGGGCACCTTCTTTCTTCTGATAGTTCACTATGATTAATCTTTTTGTTTTGAACTAGACTTATTATCCGTCAATATAATGTAAGTTCCCAAACCATTAGAAATGATGAGGTATGCATTGGGTGGTTTAAGAGGCAGATGGTCATATGATGGTTGACTGAGATCTACTGTAGTCACAAATCCTTCATTCTACCCAGGGAAGGGACCTTAGATATTTCTACAAAAAACAGTGGCTTTCTTTTGAGATATATTGGACAAAGCACCCATGAAAAGATGAGTGCTCTTAGAAACCCCTTCAAGTGGTGAGGGCTGTGTGCTTTATGATTATAAAAGTATTGCTGAAGACCTGAATGACAGGGATTTATACATTCCATATTCTATTGTCTGAGACTCTCCACAGATCTTTGAGAATAATTAACCATCTTGGTACAACGAAGGATGCAAACTGGATTACAGAGCTACTAGGCAAAGTCAGATATAATTGTAGAGCTTTATTCTACTGATTAAGAATATGTGTACATACCTAAGGATTTCCTATTAGAATTTAAAGTGTGTGTGTGTGTGTGTGTGTGTGTGTGTGTGTGTGTGTGTGTGTTATCTAGCTGAAATGCCTTTGATTTTCTGTACTGGATCTCTAAGAGAAAATTTACTATGGGAGGTACAATGATGCAAGGAAGAATAACGAAATGTGTGGCAGGATAAACAGGAACACAAAGTGAAGTAGTATGGGACATATTAGTAACACTAAGAACTAGGATTCCAGTAATGAAGCAAATAATTTGAACATCAAGGTGTTCGTTTCATATGTTCCAGGGTTAATATGTTCTTTGTATTTGTATTTTTTTTGCTTAGATTGGTGTTCTTCCCCCATGAAAATGACAAAAATGACACATGATAATGTATACTTAGCACACAAAAAGAGAAGCATAAAATTGCTTGTTATTATTTCTACCACCATACGTTTTTCTTTAGATGATACATTATTTCTGAGAATTTCAGAAAGCTACTTAGCTGTTATCATCGCTAATGCTGAAATGATCCTATCAGAATGGAGATACATTCTGAAAACACTAATTTAATCTAACTATGACAGATTATTTGGAGCTATTAAACACAATGACATGAGTTTTGATTTTGGAAGCCAGTGCCAAACAAAATTTAGGATGAAATAATGTCTAGGAATTACAAAATAAGGAACATTTCAGAAAAGATGCTCCCTTATTTTGTGCTTCTCTGAAATCTAGTGATTGTTGAAAAGTGCTGATGTCATGTGCTCATCTTTTCAATCTCCCCTGGGTGACCAGGTGCCAGGGGCTATGAGGGGCTGAAAGAGAATCCTGTCCAAACTGACTCTGATTTTCTCTTTTTTTTCTCCCCATTCTAATCCTCTGGGGTGAGTAGAAATAAGAAAGAATCAGACTAGAATTTCAATGTGCGTATCTGGGGGATACTTTGAAGAAAACATTTGTCTTATAAATTTTATTTTCTGGTTTTATTTCTCTTGGATATATTTAACCACTCATCCTTAGGAAGAGTCAAGCCTTTGATAGTCTTGTGGAGAGTGGAAGGAAAGCAACACCTATCAGTTACATGCACATTAGGATCTCATAGCATGAACGACTAAGCTCTTGCTTTATTTGATAACAATCTACCACACAGGATGCAAAAATACTGTGCTTGCAAAGGGAAAAGATTCAAAGTTTTTAAATTCTTATTAATGAGAAATCAAAACAACTGAAACAAAAAAAACCCAATAAAACAACAACAACAAAAGCATTTGGAGATCACATACCTGGCGAACTATCTTTTCCATGCCTTCCAGGAGTCGTTTGTTTTGCTCCTCAATCTCTGCAGCCCTTGATAGAATAGCATCTGAGCCTTCTTCCATTCCCCGCACTTCATTCACTAAGTAGTACAAAGGAGCGTTCCAGGAAAGCAGTATGCTGCGAATCATGTTTAAAAGCTGTTCGGACTGAGAAACAACCACAGTGAATAGTCAACGTGACTATAAGCAAAATACCACAGAGTTAGTTATCTATAATTTTTGCCTGAAGAGGAAGCTGAACTGGAATATCGCTTAATTTTCCTGTCTTTAGATGTTAAAATATTCAGTAGGAGTCATAAAACCCTAAACTTACAACCAGCGACCCTACACGTTGCCAAATAGCTCTGTGCAGAAGATAATATAAAATGATGCTTATAGAAATGAACTTTAAGAAATGGAAGTATAATGTTTGCATTTCTTTTGTTTCCTTCTTCCCTTTTTCTTTGACTCATTCCCTCTGTCACTCTTTTTGATTTCTGTATCTTTTTGTATTGTATAGAAGTTTGTCTGGTTTGAGGAGCAGAAGGGGAAGCACAGAAATGGCGGGACAATGGGTAACCCAATCAGCAGTGAAACCCACTATAGAGCTTTAGGGGAAGAGCAGTCAGGAGAGGAAAAACTAGGAGAGAATAAAGGAATGGGTGATGCTGTTCAAAAGGAAGTGTACTTGTTATCGGGCTCATGTAACTGTAACCCCTCTGTACATCACCATTGCACTATATTTTTAAAGAGACAACTGGCATATTTAAATAACTAATTTTTAAAATGAGCATTCTAAATGATAAAATGGTTTTCTCTTTGATATGATACCATTTTCCCTCTAAGTGAGTTCTTTCATATTTGATTGTTTTGCTAATTCATGAGAAACAGTTTGTTCAGAACTCGGTAGGAGGCCGAGATTAGACTTAGAGAAGAGATCACAACAGTGTAGATAGCCACTGGCATTAAGCATTTGCACCCAGGGATTCCTTCACACTATTACATTAGGTCATGCACTTATGTGTTTGTGATTTTAGGTTAATTTTAGGATATTGGAACAGAGATATATGGTGTTCCTAAATATGCTTCTATCTACCTGCCTCTCTGCTCCACACCTCTAGCAGCAATCTATTTTGTTGATATAGATAAGTGAATAAAAAGACACAGTGTTGGGGCCGGTAGTTTGACCTGGTGGTAGAGTGCTTGCCTAGCATGCACAAAGATCCGGGTTCAATTCTTCGGTACCACATACATAGAGAAAAAGCTGGAAGTGGTGCTATGGCTCAAGTAGCATAACACTAGCCTTGAAAAAGCCCAAGGACGGTGCTCAGGCCCTGAGTACAAGCCCCAGAACTGGCAAAAAAAAAAACACAAAAAACAACAAGACTCAGTGTTGTTCTTAATAATAAGCATCAGTGTAGGACACAAAGGAGTTCTGACCTTAACTGCAAATTCTACTCTCTGCTAAAACTGTAAATAAAACACATCTTTGATTTTAAAATACGTACTGCTTAGAATGTTTGCTACTAGGGTAGTAATGAAAACAAAGGTTAGAGAAAAATCCAGTGGATATTGTAACGGAAATATGGAAAAGGAGAGGATAAAAATAAAAGTTTATAGAAGTGCACATGGAATAGTGAATACTAGTCTATGTGCTGAAAGTAGTGTGGCATAATGACTACAAGTGAGGACTTTGAAAGGAGAAAGCCCAGACTCACAACTAACTTGCAAATTTGTGATCATTCTGAGCTCTGACCCTCAGTTTCCCCATATCAAAAAGTGAATTGACACTACCTCACTTTAGAGAAGGTTTATAGGACTCAATAAAGTAATATTCATGGAATACTTAGTGAAATACTTGCACTGTGGTATCTCACAACAAATACTATCTTTTTCTTTCTTTTCCTTTTTTCCACTTGTCATTAATGAGCAAAACAATATTGATGGTGCCACTAACAAAACTATTATATATGTATATATATATATAATGCTAAGATTGGTTATATGTGAGAATCAGGAGAGATTTGTTATAATAAAAATAACTGGAGCTTTCTTGTATGTAGACTTTGCTGTTATCAGGCTAGAGAGAATATATATATATATATATACATATAGACATAAATATACATGTGTGTATATAGAGAGAGATCTGTATAGATGTAAACCAAGAAAGCAAAGGTACATTTTTAAAATATATAATGTATTTTCCAGGACCTATTTGTTAAGGAGGCTTTCAGTTATGGCACAGGATAAAGGAGAGTAGTCAAGGAAGAAAGAAATCATTATTAGAAAAGCAGGAATAGAATAAGGAGAGTCTTGAGCTCCAAAAGAGAGAGCTTGGTTATGTTAAATACTGCTAATGGAGTGATTATTCATAATAGACGATACATTTTCATTTTCATTTCCATCCTTTTTGTATATATAAGTTGACTTCAACTTTCCTTCAGAATAACCTCTGCAATCCTCACTGTAAGAAATTTATGAAAAATCATATCATCTGCCCAAGCAGAGCTGCTACCCTCTTACTGTGTATTTCATTTTTTTCTCATAATTTTAAGAGCTATATACAGTCTACTTTTTCTGTGATTTGTTTATATTTTCTTCATCTTTCTTTACACATATGATAACTCCACCAACTACAGTGCCTCTGGTAAGCCACAGGTACTACATCAGTGGTTTGGTGGCAATCCTGGGCTGAGGACTTACTTGGATCTGTTGGGCTTGCTCCTTATCTTCTGGTGTAGACAAGGTAGAAGTATGGCAGCTGGTGATGGCCCTGGTAATGAACCCTCGGCCCTCGCCATATTGTCTATACTGGAAATAATGGAGAAAATTCAATTAGTTGACATTTGGGAATTGAATAAAGAATTCATTACAAGAAAATTAATACATTTGATAAATGGGAAATTAAACTATACCCAAGAATTACACAAAAAATGAAAATAAGGAGTTGAGAAAATATTCCTTTTGCATATTTTCCCCTCATGAGTTCTGTAATCTTATTTTTAACCCTCATCTAACTTTTCTGATCTCAACCTCTTTTCCTCTTCATCATTTCCTATTGTCCTGACCTTCTTATCATCCTTCTACAAGTTTCTATTTAGAAAAAATTAAAACACTAAAAATAGTCAATCTACAAAACATTAAGTCTTCTAAATAGTATCTCGCTATAGTATATGAAGCAACTGCCATAGTGCATAAGTTTATTTCTCTGTTCCCAAACTTATTTGAGGCAAGTATGATTGAATTATAATTTCTCTTTCAATTATCTATGAATCCATACACCTATACCATCACAAATTCATCATAGACTCAGAATATAATCTTACAATTCTGCTGATTGTTACCAAAGGAATCTTAAAACAAAGGTGTATAAATTTATAAGAAATTATTAACAAATGAACATACTAAAAACAGAAAAACTAGCCAGGCATGGGGCTCATGCCTATAATCCTAGCTACTCAGGAGGCTGAGATCTGAGGATTGAGATTCAAAGCCAGCTTGGGCACAAAAGGACCTGAGATTCTTATCTCCAATTAACCTCTAAAATGGGAAGTCGGGCTTGACTCAAGGGTAGGGTGGTAGCCTTGAGCTGAAGAGCTCAGGGGCAGTGCCCAGGCCCAGGGGTAGGGTGGTAGCCTGGAGCTGAAGAGCTCAGGGACAGTGCCCAGGCTGAGTTCAAGCCCTGTGACCCACCTCCCCCCAAAAAACCCAAAACCCAAAACAACAACAACAACAACAAAAACAGAAAAACTACAGAGACTAAAAGTAATTATTTAAAACTAAATACTTAGCAAAAGCTGTGAAAATGTAAGGAAATTACTAGGTAGATTTGAAAGATAAAATATGATTAGTCAAAAGGGAGGAATAAAAATAATTAGTTAAAAGTTTATAAATAATTTTCGTTTTTAAATAAAAGTCCAACCACATTCTCTAGAGGTCCATTGATGTACTTAAACTCTAATGTTCTCTGGGATGCTTGACTGACCAAGAAGAAATGGCAGCTTTTAAAACACCTTCAACAGAAAGTGAGAACCTGTTTTCAATTCTATACCAGTGTTTCTGTAGTAATTATAAGCTTATGCACTAAAAAATCTTTAAACAATGATCCAAGGCATTTGGCATTTCTGGCAAAGCTTTATCCCCTCCTTCTGATATGGCTTCATATGAGTTTAATTCTGTTTAACCCACCCAATTCATGACAGTGGATTTCTCCTTCATTGGATTGCTCCAGCATGCTAAGTACAGAGCCACTAGTGAGACTGGCATGTGAGAATGAGAAATCAACACTCCTCAGCCCCAGAAAGAAAGGTTTTATCTCCGGTATTTAACTCAAAAGAAAAAAAAAGAGATAAAATGAATTAGGTAAAATATATGAAATCTACCATCCTTTGAATATCTTTGAGATTTCATGAAACTGTCCCCTGTCCACATTCTGCTTCTTGACTAGTGGATGCTTTCTTTTACTATTAAAGTATATTATTTTGCTATTTGGTTCATGAGGTTTTCTTATAGACCACCCAGTTGCTGGCTTGAAGGATTGTGTGGGGAAGAAGCAAGTAGTGAGATACTTACAAATTCACTGAACATTTCTGAAGAGAGGTTATGAATGTAGTGAGACAGGATGACGGCACGTTCAAACAGGTCTCGGAGTGACACCTGGCAGTTGACAGTCCCGCCGGAACAAAGGGGCAGGGAGGCCACATTCTGGCACAAGAGCAAGTTTGACACCAGCAACAGCAGGAGTGACCCTGCTGAAATAATAATGATAAAAAAAAACAACAACTTCTCTAAGAGGATCTATTTAGCTGAGATTATCAAAAGTAATTCTGCTAAGGAAAAATCTTATTTTTTTTTCCCCTACTGTTCTTGGGTGTTAGGATTTGGTACTTTAATAGCTGGGTTGGATGGGAAAAAAAATCAAAACCTTCTATTGTGCAAATTTAGATATATAATTACATTTGCACAGATAGATAGTTTGTGAAGAAGACGACTTCCTACATTTTTGTACTGCTCCCAGAAGAGCTTCTGTAGTTAGCAAATATTTGGAGCTTAAATCCATTCTAAGATAAGAATGCTTAAGTCATTAGATTCAAATGGGAGTTTTTTTTTTTAATTCAGATATTCAGAGGTGAGAGGTGACAATTTTTAAACTGGAGGTTCGATATCTGCATTTTTGGGTGCTGTGTGATAAGAATAATCCAGTCCATCTGTGTAACTTCATGCCACTAAGAGTAAGCACATTATTACTTGATTGCTAATATTGAGAAAGGAGAACATTCTATCATAAAAGTTATGCTATAGCCTAGATTTGCTTACTTAAAATATTTAACATTTATTTGTCCCCGTGTCCAAAGCTTCAGTATTTATTCTTTGTCTACGTTTAATCTGTACAATCTTCATGGGATTAGACTGGTCCTTGGCAAGTATCATCAAATTATGTCAATGAAATAGAAGGCTTAGGTAGGTCAAGCAGTCCCCTTCCATGTCTCTTATTAGCAGGTGGGCAAGACAATTACCAGACTGTGAACTTTACCTGGTCACATCATACACTCAATCTGCATCTGTATAGCTGGGACCAAATCAGTAGTTAAGAGGCTCTAAGTCTGTCCTGTGTCTGTCTCTGTTGTTCTTTCAAAGAACAACACTGCTTCTTTAATTGTGTAACAGAAGCCCTAGAAAGCCTGATTTTCAGCCACTTTTCCTTCTGCATAAAACATGCCCTTTACAAATCTTTCCCAATGATTGGTGGTAGTTTTTGTCTTAACTTGCTCTTTCAATAATGAACAGTTACAGAACTTTAATAGATCAATAATTCACACACTCAAAAGGAAAGCAATGCCATGTAAATACCAAATTAAAATCAGCTGTTAACATCAATAACATTACTCCCAAAGAATACTTGACGTAAAAATATGTGTCTCAGGAAACAAAAGTTCCACAGAGCTTTTGATAACTACAATTAGTAATGTTAAGATTTATGTATAAAAAGATTAGGAAGGGGTAACACTACCTGACAAATGTAACTGAAACCCCTCTACACATAACCCAGACAAAAAAAATACATTTTAAAGAAGTGTCTAACACCAAATATTCAAAAACTAATCAATTGTACCTAAAATTATTTAGTATCCAATATAATTGAACAACATTTTAGTTCCAAAATATAAAATGTTGTGAGACCATGCATGTTACAGACCTTAAAGGATTTTAAAAACACATTCATCCACAAAATTTGTTATATGGATGTTACAGTCATACAGCTGAATGGATATTGTATCTATATGAGCAACTGAAATCTGTTTTGCAGATAGGGGAAGTAGACCAGCAGCTCTTGGAAATTCATAGCTAGATAGCTATTCTCTAACTCTGAGAAAGGTTAACTGTGTATATATCATCCACAAGATTTTCTTAATCTAAAATGGGATGACACAGGCAAATATTTTTATTTTCTGTTTCATAATATAAATTTTATTTATTTATTTGTTAATTAAAGAATTTCTTAACATTGATTTTTACATCATATTTCAAATATCATGTTGAAAAACAAGCATTTAAGAAGGGAATCTCTATATACAATCACTGGCACTTAGATTTTAGAACATAATTAAAATTAAGCTGAGGGTTTGTATGTCATAGATAGATATTAATGTATGTAATAAAATATGTCTACAGAGTCATAAATTTTTATGTCTACGTAGTTATTGTCTGCAGTATGGCTTTAGAGGTAAAAGTTTCATCAGCTTGATTCTAGTTATACAAGTTACATAGAGACTGTGCAACCAGAAAATGTTAGTTTTGACTCCTGTTATCCTAAATTGGCTCCATAGACGCTTATAGTTTATTCTGATTCAGTTTCTCAGCATCCATCATAAACCTTTTAAGTTGCGTTATTTCTTGTTCTGGGTGTTCCCCTGTTCAATGAACATGTTAAGCATATATATCCTAGCTTATATTCATTAGAAATGGAAAGAAAATCTCCCACTGTTTTCAACACAAAATGTGTTTGGGAGAAGAAAGGGTCCTCCAGTCAAGAACCAATGGTGGAGTCTATTGTGCTCTTGTGCAATTGTTTTCTACAATAATAATTGGAAAATTCTTCTCAACCTGTACATAGGTGATAAAGCTAAAATTTCATACGATCACCTTCCCCAAACCCTATGAGTAGTCATCTATGCAATGTCTCACATACCTTTTTGTGGTGACCCCTTGCTTTCCATGGTGGGGATCCTTGCAGGAATACACTTCACCAGTGAATACCTACTGTTTTCTCCCTCGCAGACATTAGCTTTATAAACCTTCCACACCTTCATGAATATATTTAATCAGGCATTCTTTTTCCTTTCCCAGTCATCTATTTCCGTCACTGAGATTACCCCCATAATTTCAAACATCAAATGGTATTTTATTTCTTATTCATATTCAGGAAGACACACTGGGCAGAAATGAAGGATTTTGATTAATTAGAGTAAAAGGAAATGAGAGAAATGATGAAGGTGAGATTTGCAGACTAGTTGGGGTTAGAAGATGTACAAAACTATAGAAACCATTTGTTTCTCTGCAGTTTCTTGAAGATAGAACATTGTACTTTATTTAAACATAGCCTCACATGTTATCAATTATAAGCGTATTCAAAATTTCTGATTGAATTATTTCCAAATTTATGTGCTTCATACCATGTGGTATAGATTAAGGATTGAAGAACTAAGAATTTTAGTTCCCACTATACCCTGATTGGTATTCTTTATCTATAGATTTTGGTTTTTTGCTTTAAAACATTCTATTACACTTTTTGTCAGTCATCTAGCTTAAACTCAGGGCCTCTTTGCAATCAGAGCCAGTGCTCTACCACCTGAACCTCAGCACCACTTTTAGTTTTTGAATGATTAATTGGAGATAAGAGTCTCACAAAGATTTTTCTTCCCAGGCTGACTTCAAATTGAGATCCTCACTTCTCAGCCTCCTGAGTAGCTAGAATTACAGGTCTGAGCCACCGGAACTTCACCTATTACATTTGTTTAAAGATGATAAATAGAGGGTTGGAAGGAAGATGGCAGAGGCAGAGCAGAGGTTTCATTGAACTCTTGCCAAGAAACCAGTTCTAGCATTCTAGAGAAAAAGTTCACAGCCAAGGGCTTACAACAAGTGGGCAAAAATAGTACAGAGATTTCACCAGAGAGGAAAAAGCTAAGCAGTCTACTTAAAAAGACAGATTTGAACACACGCTGACAGTAGCAACAGTGGCGGCACAGAAGCAGCTGGCCCCAGGGGCAGCTGTCCCAAGAGCAGCAGAGCCAAGACAAAGACACTGTTGAATTTACCTACAGAGTGGAATAGGAGCCTACCTTGATTATGAGCTAAAATCTTCATCCTGCAGGCTACAGACGGGCGTAGAGTCACGAACAGTCCGGAAAACCGAGGGAAGTGTGAGTACTTCACAGAGGATATTCTCACTCCTTCTCATAGAACAGTAGCCGAGAAAGCACCATCTTTTATATTGTCAGAGAACCTACCAGACCTGCCAGCAGATACCTGGAGGCTGGGAAAAACAGCAGTGACTTCAGGGCTATCTTTCAACTGGGCAAAAGGGATCCCACCTTGGGGATTGGTTCCCTGATCTGGAGGGAGAAATACCTCTCAGGCAGGTGAGCTTAACTCACTGAGAAAACAGCCAGAGGTGGTCCTGCCCCTTGGCCACTTTCAGATAAGCTGGCTGTAGGAGTCTAAAAACAGTAGTGGCTCTAGGCTGGGTCAGAGTTGTCTCAAAAGCTCACGTCCCCAAGTCCGTAAGGCAGAACTTTTATGCCTGCTCAAACTGACTGGAAAAATCAACTAAGTCAAAGGGAAACTGACCATCACAAGGAAATCAGAGGCTCTATCAAGAGATTGGATGGACACAGGGAAGACACAGATCCCCCAAATAAACTGAAGAATTTTTTTCTAATTATAAATTTTTAAGTTTTGCTACTATTTTATTATTTTCAATTTTATTTTCCCTTTTTGCTCGTTTTTTTCTTCTTCCTTTTTTCCCCTTTTCTACGTCACCACATCTCTGTTCATTCCTAGAAAAAGAGCCAACAGTAATTAGTAGGCTTTCCTCTTTAATGTGAACATATCTAACTCAGACTATATTTTGATTCCTTAGTCCTCTGTTTTTCAGTCTTAGTGTTTTGAATTTTAGTATTATTTCTTTAAATTCATGTAATTTTTGAAGTTTTTTTATTATTATAGATTTTTTATGTTCATTCCTTTTCTCTTTCTCAGACTTTAGATTTCAATTATCTTCCCTCTATTCCTTTCCTTTCCTACAGTCCTCTTCTCTTATTTTCAACCCTTGACTTTTATTATACCTCTCCATTTCTTGTCCTCTGAGTCTTCTTTGATTTTCTTCATTCGATGATCTACAGTGGTTTCTTCTTCCATATAATCATAACATAACATAACATAACATAACATAATACAAAGTCCATTAAAATCCATAAAATGTCAGGAACTAACAAACACCTCTCAATCAGACTCTCAGTATTAATGGACTTAACTCTCTAATTAAACAATATCAACCAACTTGTTGTATCAAAAAGCAAGATTCATCTTTCTGCTGTCTTCAAGAGACATATATTGCCCCCCCCAAACTTAATCTGAAAATGAAAGGCTAGAATAAAATATATCAAGCAAACAGGCCCTGTAAACAGGCTGGAGTTGCCATCCTTACATCAGATAAAATAGACTTCAAATTAAAATTAGTGAGACTCTACTTACTAATTTTAAGAAGGTTATTACATACTAATAAAGAAATCTCTTCTTCAAGAGGATATAATTGTTCTAAATATACACCAAATGACAAAGGACCCAACTTGATCCAACAAACATTACTTACACACACACACACACACACACACACACACACACACACACACACACAAACACATAGATCCAAACACAGTGATCATTGGTGACTTTAACACACCATTGCTATCTCTGGGAACTGAATGATTGCATAGACTAACTAGACCTAACACACATCTGCAATTATTCCACCCAGAAACATTAGAATATATGTTCCTTTCAGCAGCACATGCACTATTTTCCAAAATAGATCACATTTTAGGACACAAAGCAAATCTGTGCAAATTCAGAAATATTGAAATTATTCCCCTGCATTCTCTAAGGTCACAAACACCATTATAGAAAATCCTGTAACTTATGGAGATTGAACAACACATTGTTGATTCATCAGTGGGTCATTGAAGAGGTCAGAACAGAAATTAAACTGTTAATGGTATTTAACAAAAAGAACACACAAAATACCAGCTCCTTTGGGACACAGCTAAGGCTGTACTCAGAGGAAAATTTATAGCTCTGAGTACCTACTTCAACAAATTGGAGAAATCTCAAACCAACAATTTAATTTCCTGGGAAAAACAAGCCCCAATCCATTAGAAGGAAATAAATTATTAAAATCAATTCAGAATTAAATGAATTAGAGTTAAAAAAACATAGAAAGGTCAAGAAAACAAGAGTTGGTTCTTTGAAAACATTAACAAAATTGATAGGCTCTTAGCACATATTACAAGAAAAGAGAACACACCAAATAAGCAAAATCATAGATGAGAGTGGAAATACCATGACAGAAATTACCAAGATCCAGAACATCATAAGGGAATATTTTTCAAACCTTTATGCCAACAAATTTGAGAATCTGGAAGAAATGGACAAATTTTTAGCAAATACTGATGTATTCAAACTAAACCAAGATCTAAACTAACTAAACAGACCTATCTCAAGTAATGAAATAAAAATGGCAGTAAGAGACCTCCCATCCAAAAAAAAGGCCAGGACCTGATAGAATCACAGCTGAATTCTATAAAGATTTCAAAGCAAAATTCACACCAACATTCTTCAAAATCTTCAATGAAAAAGCAAAAGCAAAAGTTCTTTACCAAACTCATTCTTGAAGCCAGCATAAATCTCATCTCCAAAATCAGACAGGGTCTCATCAAAGAAAGAGAATTATAGACCCATTTCTTTGATGAATTTTGATTCAAAACTTCTCAACAAAATCCTGACCCATTGACCTCATCAACTCATCAAAATAAATTAAACACTATGATCAAACAGGATTCATCTCAGGGATGCAAAGCTGATTCAAGCCAATTAATACAATTCATGACATCAACAGAGGACAAGAATCACATGTTCATCTTAATAGATGCAGAAAAGGCATTTGACAAGATCCAACACCCCCTTATGCTAAAAGCTCTGGAGAAACTAGGAATCCATGGAACGTTACTCAGTATAATAAAGGCTGCATATGACAACCCCACAGCTAGCATTATACTTAATGGTGAAAAGTTAAAGCCATTTCCTGTAAAATCAGGAAAGACAAGGATGTTTACTCTTTCCACTTCTCTTCAATATAGTATTAGAATTCCTAGCTAAAGCAACAAGGCAAAAGCAAACATAAAGCTAATGCAAATAGGGAAAGATGGAGTAAAACATTCTCGCTGTGTAGATGGCATGATTCTGTATTAAATAATCCTATAGATTCCACCCTCAAGTTACATGAGCTGATATGACACTTTTGCAAAGTAGCAGGGTATAAAATTTACTCTAAAAACTCAATGGCTTTCCTGCATGCCTCGAATGAGAAGAGTGAGGCTGAAATTGGGAAACAACTCCTTTTGCAATACCCTAAAAAAAGGCTCTATGGTTTCTCTCATTTGGAATAATTGATATGCATCTAGAATTTTCCTAGCAGTGGAGTTCAGTGGCTCAAAAGCTAAGTGTATGTGGCCTCATAAGATGAAGCTAAGTGAAATGAACTCCAGGATAGGGAAACGAGATTTATTCTTATGATTGTTGTTTTTAATGTGAAGGTATTTCTTTACCCTTTTGTGGTTTTTTTTTTGTATTTTGTTTTGTTTTTACTTTTTTCCCCATTATGGTTTATACCCTGATGTTGCTGTACCTTACTATGGTACATGGAGTATTTATATACATTTGCTTGTTTATTTGAATCAGGGAAAGAAATCAAGATGATGAGACAAAGGACAAAGTGTGAACCAGTGTACAATGATATTCATAAGACAATATGTTGGGAATGAACTTTACAACTTGGGCAGGGGTGTGGGGAGAGAAAATGGAAGAAAAACATGGGAAAGGGTAAAAATATTCAAGAAACAATGTACTCACTACTTTATGAATGTACCTGTAACCCCTCTATACATCACTGTGATAATAAAATAAAATTAAAAATAAACAATTTGATAAATATTATTTTATGTAATATATATTTATACATGCATTCATTTTATGTAGTCTCTTTGTTTTAGTGTATATGTAAAGTTGTGTAATTTCCTCTAGTTTCAGATAAAGAAATAGGCTTGGAAGGACTAAAAACAATGGCTATGGAAGAAATCATTCTTTTTTAGTCAAGGTTGATTCAGGAACAATTGTTTTTTCAAGAGGAATTGGGAGGAATTTAAGGAAACACCATTCCTCAAAGTATTCAGTATATAGCAATGTGCACTCATATAAAACACAACAATATCCACTCTGAATATTGGGAGTTTATTTGAAGGAGGTAAAAGTAGTTTTTTTTAACACAGATGATATGAACACATCTATTCACATAGATCCTAATATGTGATATAATGAATCTCTAATGCTATTCAGGTATTTTCATTCTTTACAAAGACAACCATTACTAACTTATGATTGATTTCTCTTTCTTTGACCTTAACTCATTTTGGGGTAAGATGACAAAAAAATCATTTTCCATTATCTCAAAACTTCATTCACCTTTCAGAGACTTCCTAAATGAAATGACTATAATGAATAAGAACAGAGTTGTTGATGACTTTCTCTAATTCTAAGTCTATGCATCTAAAGCAGCTTGTGACCTTTAATTTCAATTTTATTGTCTCCGATAGTAGGCTGATGGATAAGGTAATTTATAAATCTCTTCCTATGACATTTGACTTTTCTGTCGCTCTTAATGCCAATGTGCATTTTAACAATTATCTGACTAAGTACTCTAGAAACTAACATCTATGAAAAACACTGCCCAACTTTAAGGCAGGCTAGATTTTTAATGAGAAACATCAAATGTGATGAATCAGAGATTCTATGATCTAAAAGAGGGGTCAGAATTCAATGCACTGGCTCTAGTGTCCATCATCTTTACCCAGATGATCAAAGAAATCAGAGAAATTTGATGTGGCCACACATTTTCTTCTCTCAGAAACTCTATAATATGAAGCATACCGTAAGGACTGACAGTGATAGCTGAGCAGCAACACAGAGAATTAGAAGGCAACATGAGACAGGCCCCACTCTGATGAGTTTCAGAGAAAAATGAATGTAGAAACTTTCATTGTCCCTGGCCATAAAGGAAATGCAAACCAAAAAATGAGAATCATCAAAAACTCACAAAGAACAAAAAGCTGCTGAGTATATTGGTGGGAATGTACATTAGTACCACTATGGAAATCAGAATGTAGAAATTAAACTAATAATGGAACCACCATAGGATTCTGCTGCACTATCACTGGTTCGATACTAAAAGGAATATAAGTCTTTATACAATGGAGATGCCGGCACACATAGGTGAATGTACTCGCAGTATTCACAATAGCTACTCTATGGATCACTTATGTGTCTACCAACTGATGAATGGATACAAAAATATGTGGTAGCCATATACAATGGAGTATTTATTTGTCCATAAAGAAGAATAAAGTTATGTCATTGCAAGAAGGTAGATGTTAATGCTAGGTGAAATATAACAAAAGGAGAAAGAGAAATATTGCATGTTTTCCCTCATATGTCAAATCCAGATCATAGAAAAGAATGACAAGAGTATAGCATGAAGGATTTTTGGGGAGTGCAAATCACTGATGCAAGGAAATTGAAAAATGAGAGTGGAAAGGGGAAAATGAATTTCCAGTACTTCACATACATATATGAAAGTAAAATACTCTCATAAGATTGTTTATAACAGGATGATAGACAAGATAGTAATAATGGAAATGAACTTGATCAAATTCATTGTATACACATGTAGTAATATCACAATGTAACCTTTTTGTGCAACTGATATAAGCTAATAAATATAGTACTGAGAGTGAAGCTTGATCTTAAAATTTAAAGGTGTTGCAACTCGGTAGATAGCCAGGCTAGCTAGGGGTGATCCAAGAGGCCCTCAGTTGTGTTTATCGAGTGGAGGCCAACTGATTTATTTGACTGCCAAGAGGTTACATGTTTCACTGTGAAATTTATTGTGTGCTTCCTTGCTGCTTCTCAACCCCCACATTTCCTGTGAATGGGGTATTGCAATATCTAAATAATGCAAAAGACATATTTTATGTGAAAAGTCATGGTTGTCCTTTTTTCTATTCTATGCCACATTTTCCCCCACAATATTTGTGTATGCCCTAGACAGATCTCTCTTGACCAAGTTGTGACCTTAAATTAGAACAAGAAAGGGAATCCAAAGGACTGGACTTGTCTGCTTTTATTTAAAAAGCTTCATTGTTTGCCAGTTTTGAACTGATGACTCATAATTAAATAAGCAAATAAGCTGATAACTGATTTCTGTCAAGTAGACAAATAAATAGCTCAAATGATGTTAAACTGTTCCTGGTATTTTTAGTAGATTAAATTAAAAAAATTGCAATCTTTTACTAAAGGGTTTGAACTTTAAATATTAGGTGACATCGAATTGTTTTTCATCTATGGTATGAACAGAACTTATATTCTATTTATGTTTTCTTTTTGTATATTATTTATTTCTAATTTTATTGTCAAGGTGATGTATAAAAGGGTTATAGTTACATATGTAAGATAGTGAGTACATTTCTTGTCAAACATCATTATTCTCCCTCCCCCATTGTTTTCTTCTATTTACCAATTTTCAAGCTTTGAATTATTGTAACTTTTCTTCTTTTATGACACATCATATATTTAAAATACCTCATAACTTGGAAAGAATCTTCTACAAGATATATAAAGGATATTAAAGGGTAAAAAAATTAAATGTTAAAATTCTTCATACTAAATGCGCCACAAAAAACTTTAATAGTAGTAGTAAATTAGTTAATAAATTGCAACTTAAAGTGATTAATGGTAGGATAACCTAGAGGATTCAAGACTTTTAGTGGATCAGAGTAGCATACATGTACTTCTCTGAGTATTCTCCAATGCTGTCTTATATACCCTACTGATTAAATATATTTACTTGTATAAATATATTTAGAACTTGCCTGAAATGTCTTTACTGTGGTGAGCCCATTTATGCCCCCCCTGTCCATTTGTTGATTGAATGCAACATGTCTACTAAAATAGCATATACTTTCATGTTCAGAGATTGACAAAAATGAACACTGGTTGGCAGACATTTTTACAATCTGATTTTAACATAGAAGAAAATGGACATATGAATAAGAAGTAATGCCTTGCTGGAATGATATAGGGACACAAAGAAAATGCAATATATAAAAATGGACTTTTAAATAATAGGAAAAGTAAAGTTTCAAGGTCATGAGGAAGACTTCTGAAGTAAAATTTGGCTGATTCTAATAAAATAAACAAAAATTAAGCTTTAAAAACAAATAGCAAAATTATACCCATGATTCAAGGTGGAAGGAAGTTTGACAATATTAGTTTCTTTGTGATTTATAACTGATAGAATCAATTAATATAGTCCAGCCGGTTCTTATAAAAGGTTTAGTGAATGATATAAAATAGTGATTATAACCACTAGAAATTGCAAAATGAATATAACCTTGTACAGAAGAAACAGAAATATAAAGCATTCTGTTTGACAAAAGATAAAAAATCAGAAGTGGCTGGGAATGTGGGTCAGTGGTAGAGTGCTTGCCTAGCATCCAAGAAGCTCTGGGTTCGATTCTTCAGTACCACATAACCAGAAAAAGCTGGAAGTGGTGCCGTGGCTCTAGTGGTGGAGTGCTAGCCTTGAGCAAATGAAGCTCAGAGACTGTGCTCAGAACCTGAGTTCAAGCACCTGGATTGGCAAAATAAACTTAAAAAAAATTGAAAATAAATCAGAAGAAATTAGAATCTCAAATACAAATATTCAAGGATAATGGAAGATCAAATACTATATAATAAATTAATTTATATAGTATACAATACTTTATATACAATAAGTTTATATACATGAACTTCTTTTTCATTAGGTAAAATAACTTGTCTTCTATAAGAAATGGCAACCTTCACTTAGATATTTGTTTATATATCACTTAGATACTTGTTTATATATCTTGTAAGGGAGACAAAATTTCTTCCCTTGTTCAGCATAGGTTTAGGGCTGAGATTCTTACAACAAAAGAGGAATTTAATATTTAATTCGTAGAACATTTTTTGTGACATGACAGTGTTCAGAAATGGAGACTTGGTGAAATAAGGAAGCCTTTGCATAGGAGTGGGAGTTTTGCAGATTTATGGTAGGACCAGAGGCAGTATGAGCTATGGTGAAATTCGATGAACTTAGCAAAGATTGTTTGTTCTGTGTCTGAGTAGTCTGAGACTGCAAGGACAGGATGGTCTATTTCCCCGTGATACAGGCAGATCAGCCCTGGAATGGAAATACTCATGGTCTATATTAGGAAAATTGTCATGGACTGCTTCAGAGGAGAAAGATGAGAGTAGGTAAGAAGAATAGTGTTCCTGTTCTGGGATTGATCTTAATCTCCAGGGTACATAGTGGGGTGGGTAGCATGTCACGAATCTCATTGTCATAAAAGAGTGTTGTTTTTTTAGTTAGTGTGTGGTGTGTGTCTTCAAGGGCCTTTCCAAAGTCTGAAGACATTTCGAATGATCATTGGCTTTAGTTGGAGGTGCTACTCGCATCAAGCAATTATAGCCCAGAGTCCCGCTAACCCTCCTCCAACACAAAGAACCAATGTCCAAGCAAAATGTTCTGCTACCCAAATGTCAGAATTTCCACTCCTGAGAAAACTTGATCTGTAGTGTGATGTGTTAGACATTTCCATGTAAAATAAAAATCATATTAAGAAAGTTCTTTAGACTTGCTGGAATAGTATTTTTTATTATTAAGTAAAAGTTCTCAAGTTCTTTAGTCTGCTGGAATAGTATTTTAATTAATTAGTAAAAGTTTTCAAGCATGATAATACTTTGGGATGTTGTGTACACTCAGCAATAGAGATAAAGACTATCAATCACTTTGCATCAAATAATAGGAAATGAAATATAAGACATAAACTTAAAAAGTGCTGGGTGAAATTATCTGACACAAAAGTAGGAGAAAAATGTATGTATTTTGAGCACCTACAATAATTGATGTTATACTTGGCCTTAACAAATTTTTTAGTTTTTCTAGGGGAAAAAAACATAACAAATGGCAACACAGACCCATAAGTAGCTCAGTTTGTTCTATTTTATTTTGCTTTGTTTCCTTTTAATGGTCACAAGTATTTTTACTGGGTCTAAACTCCAAGTCTTTCCCTATGTTATTCTTTGTTTGCATTCAGCTTTAAACCCTCATGGCTAACTTATTCAACCTTCTTCTGGGCTTCTCCCTACTTATGAGAGTCTTCAGTCTGCATGTGACTTATTATAAAACATCTGCAGTGATTTGTGCTTCTTTTCTCAGTTACCCTCGCTTAGCATTCCAGAGTTGTGTTTACTTCCTTTCAATTTTTCTTCTCTACATCACACTACCCTAGCTCGTAGGTTACAATTATTCTGCTTCTATAATCTTTATAAACTTCTCTTCCTTCCTCTGGGTTATTTTCACCTGGATATTCATCATTGTCCCTTTTCTATTTTCTTCTGCCATGTCCAATTCAATTTCAAACTGTTCATTCATCAAGAGGATTTAGCATCCCAAAGGACAACTTCTGAACAACCTCTAACTTGTCTAAATCATAGTACTTTGAGGATCAGAATTAAATGGAATAAATCTGACCAAATATCATATTTTACAGGTAAGAAAATGAAGTAAACACACTTATTTACTGAATAGAAACATGGCATTGAATGCCAGAACCCTTTATCATTACAGTTACATCTCTTTCTACCTTCTTTTCTTGTGTTTATGTGCCCACTGTACATCTTACACAGCCAATGGTAAGTCTTGGTGAGGAACTAAAGATATGATTTTGAAGACACATTGAGAAACTCATTCAAGGAAACTAATGCCAAGGTAATTAGAGTTCCAAAGAGATTGCAGAAGGGATGTGGGATGTTTTAAGCAATTGGAGCCTCTGAGGAAACATTGCCACTGTCAAAAAGAATTCAAGTGTGATTCTAAATTGTTACAAAAACAATACACTTGTTAGATGGTTGCTTAATGAGTTGTAGAGATAAGGGATGAGAAGCTATTAATTTTTTTATTCTTCTTCCAATTGGTCTTTGTTTTATCTACCATTTTGTTCTCTCAAAATTCCTTTACTAATAGGAGCCTTGCATATGTCATAAATTGCTCATTTAACTTTTTCACTTGTCATTTCTATATCATTAATAGAATGAAAGTTACAGAATTCTTGCAGATTAAAAAAAAAGGTAAAAGGTTATCTGTCGACCACTGAAATGAAGCAATGCTATTATTACCATTATAGGTGATGTGGCATTTGAATGTTCTTTCTTCTGTTTTGTATCTACACCTTATAAGGTGGCTGAATAGATGGGAAGGAGGGCATTTCTTTCTGAAAGGTTATTCCTGTGATAGAGAAAGAAAGTGAATAGAAGTCAATAACTGCAGAATAAGTTTTAAATGCATTTGAAAATACTTATTCCATTGGAGTAAGTGAAGATCATGACTTGTGTATAGGGGAAACAAGCCATGGAATTTGTGAAAATATTTTCATGTTTGGTTTACAGAAAACTTTCCTTTCCATAATTGTAGTTTACTTGGATGACTCAATTTTTTTTTCAAGTAACCCCCAAAAGCATTAATTGTATTTGCTTATGGGAATCTATGTGTTGTCCACTTGTCATCACTATAAAAATGTATCACATTATCAACTTAATGGGAGAAAGGGCTTTATCTTGGTTCACAGTTTGGGAGGTTTCAGTCTCTAAGTGATTTATTCCATTGTTTCAAGTCTGTGGCAAACCAGTGCATCATGGCAGGAATGTAGGAATGTATGGCAGTATAAAGCATGTATTTTATGGCTTGGATAGAAAGAAGAAATAGGAAGAAGATACCATCATTCCCTTTACTTACTTACCAAGTTACCTAAAGACCTCCCACTGGATCTGGCTTCTTCAAGATTGTGCCACCTCCCAATATTAACTACCCCATGGGCCAATTTTCGAACATATGGATATTAAGAAGACATTTGTGAGACAGCTACAGAAATGTATATTTTATCTCTGTTCAGGACACTAAGAATGTTGTTAGATAGCTAACAGCAAGTTGTTTGTTAGGCTCTGAAAGCCCCTAATGAATTGTTCATGGAATTATCAATGATTTTGACTTTTGAAATTCCTTAAAGACTGAAACAATGACTGAGTGAAATGTTTATTTTTAACGCTTAGTTCCAAATACTAGAGAAACTGCAAACTTACGCCCTGTTTTTTTAAATCAACATTGAATATTTGAACATTACTATTAAACAATATTAAACACTATACAAGTTATTCCCTTCTCTGCGTAGATTGGAGCAAGGTAAGTAGATACATTTGTGTGTCTGTTAGGAATTATTTTCATAATTGAAATAATCTCACTTTTTATCACACTTTTTTTTTTTTGGTGAATCACGGGGCTTGAACTCAGCCTGGGCTCTGCCCCTGAGCTCTTCAGCTCAAGGCTACCACCCTACCCTTGAGCCATCCCCACTTCCTATTTACTAGAGGTTAATTGGAGATAAGAGTTTCAGATCCTTTTGTGCCCAGGCTGGCTTTGAACCTTCATCCTCAGATTGCAGCCTCCTGAGTAGCTAAGATTACAGATGTGAGCCACTATGCCCAGCTATCACAAACATTTTGTAGGAAAAATATAGTTCATTTGCTAACCAGTGGCTTAAAAACAGAGGTTGTACACATACACTGATATGTCGAATTGAAGCCTGTGTGCATCTGTAAAGATAATTTTAAAAATTAAATATATAGGTAGTATTTCTATTTCATGAAGATATTTTAGCAATATAATTCAATCCCATAAAAATGATGAGTTTGGAGCTTTAAGTTATTCCACAGGAAGCCTCTGACACAAAAGTGGAAATAAGACAGCTTTTGAGGATTTTAAAATAGCACCTAATAGGTCTCTATAAAAAGTAAAATGGAAAGGTCCAGGTGGTATCTTATCATCAGCCCCCTTTCCATTCAGTCACCATTGGTTCACATCAAAGGTCAAGTTAAAATGTATACTTGCCAATACTGGAGTATTTAAAAAATTCATTAAAAGTCAAATATACCTTTCTATTTGGCCAATTCCTTAATGAATATATTTGCATTTAATAATAACATTCCCCCCTTTGGAGCTTTCCTGCTCATTTTCTCTGCCCTTATCCTAAGTAGGCAGATTTCCAAGGTTAAGACCAAAGGCTTTGTGGAAATGTCATGGGCTTGTCCTTGTTAAAAAAAAATTATGTATTTTCTTGGAGATTATTCCAAGCATAAGAAAACCAAAAATGTCGTATTGTACTATTAAGGAAGATTTTATTACATGTATTTTCCATTGCATGAGGCACATTTTAGCACAGTTCATAGAGATGACATTCAAATTCTTTTGGCTTCATTACAGTCCCAAATTAGGAGTTTATAACTTAGGCCTTATCTTTGCAGAGAGGGTTATGTAAGAGTAAATTCTAATATTCTAAATACTTATCAGAACAAATTATATGCTACTGTTTGTTAAGGAGTGATGGATTTTTACTTATGTAAAAGAAAAATTCATTGCTAGTTGGACACCAGTGCCTCACGCCTGCAATCCTAGCTACTTAGGAGACTGAGGTCTGAGGATTATTGTTCAAAGCCAGCTGGGCACAAAAGTACAGGAGCCTCTCATCTCCAGTCAATCACCAGAAAACAGGAGATGGCTCTGTGGCTCAGGTAGTAGAGCCCTAGCCTTGAGCTGAAGAGCTAAGGGGCAGCGCTTATGTTCAGAGTTCAAGACCCACGAGAGACTAAAAAAAAAGAAAAAAAATCATTGCTTATGGAAAAAGATTTGTGTTTCCAACTTACTGGGATCATAGTAGGATTCTGACAAAATAATTATTTTATTCCTCTATTAGTTTTTCATCACTGTAGAAAAACCAATAAATGAAGAAAACAATTGATGGGAATAAAAGGACTTTCTTTTACTTTCTGGTTTTGGTTCTTCGTCATTGATTCCCTTGCTTTGGGCCTGAAGTGAGAAGAGCAATGTGGAAGACAGGCCAGGATGAAGGAGAGCTGCTTGCTGTCTAGAAGCTGGGAAGAATTGAGGGGCTAAAAATATAACTTCCAAGATGGTCTTCAGTGACCTACTTCTCCAACTAGGCCCTGCCTTTAAAAGTTTTCATCATTTCCCAAGATTACCATCAAATCATGAATCCATTTAATTTCTCAAAAGCCCCCCAATCTGCATATTGTTTCAGGGAGAAAGGGTTTACTATACAAACCTTTTCTTTGGGGGGGATGGGTCATTTCATAATCAAGCAGTAGCAATAACCAACTTTGAGGAATCGTTTATGTCATGGTCTGTGGAATTTTCTGATTTCTCCGTGGTTCTTTCTTCCTGGAAACTATACAAGTCTGTTCATATTTGGCAACTCTCAATGATGTTTAGCCTTGCCATGGTAATCATGAAATCAGGTAGGTCAAATAGCCTATTTGCAAGGGCCTTCTCTACACAGGATTGACTTGCTGATATATTGAATAATGTTCAGAATATTCTTTCATTCTTCCACAGTAAACTGTACCAGAAGTTAATATATTTATAAATTAATAAATTTATAAGCAGAATTTGAAGCCATCTCTCTCTGTCCAGTGGCTAATATGTTCAAGAATAACCTTGGTGCTTCTACTAGAGATTTTTGCCACCCAACGTAATGATACTAGTCTTTGCTTAGGCAAAAAATCATGTCCTATCTGCCATTCTCTTCTTTCAAATATTGGTTGGTTCTATTTCTGTTTATGGTTTCATACATTTAAGTACTTTTCAGTGGGATGGGCTTGGTTTTACTCTTCTTTAATTTCTTTTTCAACCTTTTTTTCTTTTTCTCTTTTCTTTCTTATTCTTCTCTCCCTCTTCTCCCTCCTCTGCCTCCTTCCTTCCCTCTCTCCTTCCCTCCCTCTTTCTATTCTTCATTTCTCTTACTCTCTTCTTCCTTTCCTCCTTCCTTCCTTCCTTCCTTCCTTCCTTCCTTCCTTCCTTCCTTCCTTCCCTCCCTCCCTCCCTCCCTCCCTCCCTCTTTCCTTCTTTCTTTTCTCTTTCTTTTTTCTTTCTCTTGCTTTTCTTCTTTCTTTCTCTCTCTTTTCCTCCCTCTTTTCTTCCCTTCTCTTTCTCCTTCTTTTACTACAGTTCGTAGTGGAGATAAGAAAGGCAGAAAATTCAAGTTCAAGAAAATCTGATGATGAAAATAAACTGTTTTTAAAAATCCAAAAAAAATATATTTCTTTTTTTACTGTAGAAATCAGGATAGCAAAATATGCTAAGTTGAAAAGGTGATTATATGACCAAGGTCTCCAAATATCGAATATATTAGTTATGTATTCTTTCATGGTCTCATCTGGAGGCCTCAATCATAGTTCTTTGTAGTGTAATGAGAAATATGACAAATAACATTGTCTCTGATTCAAGATTAGAGTAAGATACAACTGTTGCCTGCCTTCACTGGAAGATGCTGTAGTAACTACATACTCTAAATTGTAGAGAAGCATGTAGTTAAGAACTTTATGTCTGTTTCTGAGTCTCTGTGCTAGATGCTAAATCTTCTGTGTTCTCTGGTCACTTCTGAGCAGGCTGTGGATCCAAGTGTTTGCATTTTAGTGTTCTACTTTGTTTCTTCTTGTTCTTTTCATCTGACTGACAAGGCTCCTTATGGTTCATTTTCCAGGCCTTTGTAGTGTGCTTTTCCTGATACTTATTACTGTAATTGGTTTCAGATATACCTCTGTTCTTGCATTTCAGTGTATACATATACATTAATAAGCTTCTTTTACTCATCTGAACTTTGATTTCAGCTTCAGCATATTTTTCAAAGAATGAAGTTTTCCTTCTGGTATAATTGCTAGTATATAGCCTAGCCTGGTTCTTCACTTCTGGTTTGTGCACAGCCTCTTGGAAACTGAGCTTTTTCTTTAGCTCCACCATTCCTCCTTGTGACCTAATATAGAGTTTCTCTAATTCCATATCCTGCCTCTGTTACCCTGTTTTTATCTTCCTCTGTTTACCAACATTTAAGTGTGTGCAATAATTCAGTATTAATCTTGACATATCACTAACTTGCTAGATCAGAAAATTCAAACAAAAATATGAGTGACAATGAATCTCTACCCCTGTCACAAAACCCATTTGCTAACATTTTGTTAGTGTACATGCCCATAATACCTATCTATATATAGAATTGAAGACCCCCTACCTAATTATTCCTAATGTGGGTCAAGTTTGAAATAAGATTTAGAAGACAATAGATTGATATATTTTTTTTTGTCTCTGGAGGGGCTTGAATTCTGGGCCTGGGTGCTATTCCTGATCTCTACAGCTCAAGGCTAGCATTTAACCACTTAAGCCATACTGCCACTTCCAGTTTTCTGTGAGTTAATTGGAGATAAGTGTCTCACAGACTTCAGTACCTGGACTGGCTTTGAACTGTGATCCTCAGATCTCAGCATTCTGAGTAGCCAAGATTTCAAATGTGAGCCACAGGCACCCGACTCAGATTGATATACTTTTGAAAATACTTTGTGGGTTTTATTCTGTGTCATCAATGTATATGTTAATATTGGTTATTGTTCAGCTTGGAGATATTCTGGGAATCCATCTATGTTATAGTCACTTGGGTGACAGCTATTGAATGAAGTATATTCACTGGACACTATAACCAAGAAGGTGAATGGAAGAAATTAGGGACAGGTAGATACTCAAGTTCTTTGCTTCTCTAGATAGAATTGCTTATTATACCTACCATGTGGAATTTGGTCATCACATTTACCAAAATTCTTCCTCTTCCTTTTATTTACCAATTGTAATGCTAGTAATTTTGGTGTTGGTCTCTGTGTCAGGAAAAATAACTTTTCTGGCATGTATTAGAAAGAAACAGAATCAAGTAGTTAGGAGGTCTTCTAAGTAGTCAAACAAAGGATGAAAGGTTTAAGTCATTAATGGGGATGAAGAGAATTATTAGATCCATCTTAGTAACCTGCTTTAACTTTTAGTAGAATTAAAGGCCTTTCTATTACATCTATAGAAGCCTTGTCTTCTGAGACCAACAGATTCCTCTCCATAAAAGAGATCATTGGAGCCAGTGGTTCACACCTATCACCCTAACTACTCAGGAAGCTAAGATCTGATGATCACAGTTTGAAAGCCAAACTCTTAGCTCTAATTAAATTACCAAAGAATAATCTGTAAGGGGAGGTATGGTTCAAATGGTTGAACTCTATAGCCTGGAGGAGAAGAAGCTCAGGGATACCATCTAGGCCCCCCAAATATATATATATATATATATATATAAATATATATATATAAAGTTTACATTATTTACACATATACATTAAATACACTCATATATATGTTTATATTAAAGTCACAGGACTTTATTTTTAAAAATCACTTTAGCTGTTTTAGTCTTGGAAAATACATTTTGAGAGACCTAATCTCCTTCATTTGTTTTGCTTGGTCTCACAGGAAAAGCCACATCAGACATTCACCATTTTGCCCTTCTGCAATTCCTGGGAAGACCAGATCACACATTCTTCAAGGATTCATGCACCCTAGTACTCAGCAAACCAAATTGTTGGAATTTCTTTTATACTTGAACTCACCCCAGATGTTATTTTTCTCTCATTTTCCTATGTTAAGCATCTTCTGACTCGAATGGCCTATAATATAATTACAGGGTTTACTAAATGGCTACTGACTTGATTTTCCTGAAGGTGAACTACTTGAATATTTTTGTTTCTCAAATGTCTTTCTATTTATCCAATCCTGCATCTGCATAGATGAATTAATTATCACAGTGAAAGGTATTACAATGGTTCAGATGTTTCAAAGCACTTCTGTTTTCATGTTCTTTGCTTGATCCTTCCAAGAACCTACAAAACTTAGGAAGTGTTCAGGCATGGGAAGAATGAATTGGAGAGGAGAGTGGAGTTACTGCAATGTGAAGTAAAGGTGGAACAAAAAGATAAAGATTGATGTGAAAACACGGAAGAAGGCAATATCTTCTATTCTAGTTTCCAAGTGGATGTCAACAAGATTCAAGTGCTTAGACTAGTTTCCTTTTTTTCAGATTTAGTTGATATCACGTCAAAATCAATTCCTCCCAGTCTTGCAGACCCAGAACCTCGTTGTAACCTAGTTGGTGCACAAATATACAGTACGGTGATATTCACAGCTAATCTTTTTCTTGACATGAGCCATGTATCACACAGTGGTGACCAGTTACTCCCTGCAATTCCCTAACTTATCTCTGATTTCCTGTATATTTCTTACCTTAGGGCTTCCCTCTTGCCCTGGTAGGCAAGGGAAAGGAGAATTCAAACACAATCAGTGAATTAAGATCTTAAGAATAAAGCTAGGAAAACAAAATAAAATTTACTTCCATTCATGCAGATCTCAGAGGATACATTCTATCATCACTCTGACTTTTATTATTTATTTTTGTGAGCCAACGATGATTTAAAAGTTAGAAATTTTTCTGTTTTTTTTTTTAAATTAAATGATTTGCAAAGTTTCTTTCTGAATAATGAACCAGTAAACCCAGTCCCTGAATGTTTAAACTCTTTGACTTTCTTAAAGTGGTAACGTGGCAAGGTTGGGAAATAGGTCAAGTCTTTTCGTTGCTGGCTGAGAATGTGATATTTTAATCTATTGGGAAGGCTCTTGCCTCTAGCTTGAGGAGCACGAAGCATATAAGGTCAATAGAGTTTGGGGGCAAGAAATCTAATGGCAATTTTTCTCCTTCACTTGCCAAACCCACATATACAAAAAATAGGTCTCTTTTTGAAATTGGAAACTTCAGAGGAAGATTTATGAGCTTTTTGGTTTATAAAACCATCTGGTGCCTTGGATTTCCCAGGCTGGATATTTTAACAGGACTAAGTTTGGGCTGACCAGCCCACTTTTTCTTCTAGAACAGTTCTGTCCAGTCTTGACATTGATACCTAAGAGTCTTAGAAACTTACTGGGAAACTTATACAGAAAACAAAAACAGCAACAACAAACTCTCTTCCCCCCCCAAAAAAAACACAAGAGGATTTTAGCATACCTATGACTTTTTATTTTATTTTAAGGGCAGTTTTACTGCCTGTTCCAGGTTGCACTAGGGAGTCTAGTTTGTGAATTTTGAGTTTCCACTTTGCTGAGCTTCCTTTGCAGAAGCGCTGCATAATTTTGGTTTTGTTTTGACAGTTGGTGACCTTTGAACCCTCTGAGTAAAATGTTTAGGCTGAGGGAGACTGAAAAGAGCTTTCAGATGGGATATTTCCAACCTCTTTCAAGCTAGAGCAATCTTCCCCTCAGCAGAGCCAACCCTTATATAGAAATGGTTTTCAGCCTCCATCTAGTGTTCTGGTGGAACAAATCAGATCAAAGCCTTGCTTAATATGTTTGAAAAATGCACATCCGCATTGCAGGGCAAAAACATGTTATGGAAATCAATAATATCATATTCAGGCAGCCCCAACTTCAAAGTGAATCCTATGTGTGTTCTCAATTTCAAAAGAAAATGGAGAAAATGAGAACAGGGTGCATAAGTTTTCTCTTCTTAATTCTATTTGTAACTGAGCTGAGATCTCAAATGTCTTTTTACTGCTTTTTGACGGGTCTCTAAGGACAGTGGGAGTAGGGCAATCTGCTTATTAATTGGTTGCACCTGTGATAATTTTTGTACACTAGGGTTATAAGAGTAGCAAACTTTCCTTCCACATTGCCCTTTGGAATGCAAGTTTTTTTTCCATCCTGTTGGAGTAATTTATTAAGGGTGAATATCAAATGAGAAATGTAAAGCTAATGTAGATTAACCTCTTATACTCCTCTTAGCTTCAAAAAATTGTTTTGTATTGATAGATTTGTTTTCCATTGTGAGAAGCAGTTTTATGCTGAAAAGTAGTGCTGGTTACTGTCTCTTTCTGATATAAAATATGATTACATCTTTAAATTAGAGAAAGTTTTAGAGATAGAAAAGACTTTAGCATATTGAATATGCTTTATGATATTAGAGTATATAGCTATGTTTGGGTTTTATGTGTTTAGTGTATAATAGTAATAATTACATATACATAAATATGTATGCATTGCTCTATTTGTGAGAAAGAAAACATATATGAATTTTGATCAAAGGATAGTATAAAACCATTTCTCTAGATAAATCTTGCTTTAGATTTTTGGCTCTGCTTTTATTTATATTTCTTTTTATTTTGCTCTAGACCAGGACTTGAACTCAGTATCTGTCATAAAATTTAAGAACTTTGCCAGAAATCACATAGACATCCAGGTATAGAGAACAAAGAAAGGATGTATTGCCAGCAAAGGGGCCATCCAGACCCCTTCTCTCGAGACCTTTTATTATCTGCAGGGTTTAGGCGATTTTGCTACCTTATATGGTTACGGCTGACCAAAGGAGTGCCATCCCAGGTAACTTATATAACCTCTGAGTTTTAGGGTCTTTATTGTCTTATATGTTTGTAGCTCAGCACCAGGGGACCGTTCCAAGCAAAGGGAGGTGGTGGCTAATTTTTGAGGCCTAGGGTTGAACTCTAGAAGTCAGATCTATGTCTTAAGTTCATCTTTACCTGGCAGATTTTATCAAAAGTTAGGCAATATAGTTTCTTCTGTAACAAAAACATCTCAAATTGCTTTTCCATGTCTGCAAAAGTGTGTGTGTTGGCCACCTTTTACCAAGAGAGTCTTGACATATCAAAGTTTGTAGGACAGATGGAGATGGTTTAAACTGTTGGAACTGCACATTTTAAATGAGACTACCCAGTCATTTGTTTAGAAAATGGGAAGATGCTAGGTTGACCAGTTATACTAATTCAGATCATTTGTCTAAGGGGATTCTGTCAAGTGTGACAGTACTTTGATTCTCATGTATTTCATTTAAAATAGAACTAAACCACAGCAACAACAAAAGGCTTTCAAGGTGTTGATCAGATTCCTGTTTTACTTTTGAACTGCATCTGGAGAATCAAAGGCAACTTAGTCATGAAAGTATGACTCTTCCCTCTTTGCAAAACAAAACTTCATACCCTGAAACTGCTTACTAACTCATCCTCCCCAGGTTGCTTTATTTGTTAAACACTGGGTAAGTACACTGACCCTCAGGACAATGAGGTCCCCATTGACTTGCTCATTTTTTGATCCCCCATGTTCTCTTTGTCACCACCTCTGTCAGAAATTACTCTCACCCACAGGGCTTCTCACTTGACTTCCCATTTGTTAGAAATATTAAAGTAGTTTTGACTTTTGATGAAAGTACCGATTACAGTTATTTATCACTGGTAAGACTGGTAAACTCTGTCCTGGCCACTATTGTTTTTATACCCTCTGGATTTGGTCAATAATTGTCATCATGTTTAAGAAAGACATATTAAAAATATGATTTGTTTTTTTCTATCTATACAGTTAGATGATTTTTTAAATTAGGGCTTAGATGTGGTAAAAAAATCCTTGTAATTATATATTATATTCATGCACACACATCCTTGAAAAGTTACCTGGTTTATTATCTTATTTTATAGTTTTGTGGTAGGGTTGAACTTAGGGTCTTATACAAGGTTTTTTTCTGGAAAAAAAAATTAGGATTAGGGAAAAGATGGATCTCATGTCTATCTTCTAAATTCACAGCTTTAGATTTTCTTCCTAATTTAGGAATCTGGTTCTAATTTTTGTAGTAAATTTAGTGCGATCTTAAAAAATGCTTCATCTAAGGGTCTCTCTTCATGTGTTCTCTGACCACTAAATTTCATCAGAGCAAACATTCAGTTTGCTTCAAAACCATCATAAGAGTTTCCAGCTTTGACTCCTTGATCATTGGTTTGAAGTTTTTTTTTTTTTAATACTAACCACACATTTCTGAGTGAGCATACACATTCTTGCTTTTCTGCAATATTATGGTAAAATTCTTGGTCAAGTTGTTTGTAAAAAGGGTTGGAAGCTATATTTTTAGTATTAAAGTGACCCTTAGGTCCTGGGTAAAATGCAGATTGCAGAAAAAAAAAAGACATGACCAATTGGGGAACTTTGGCCTTTGGCCCAGAAATATATCTTGATGAATCTCTGGCTGAATTTCCACAGAGATTCTAAGCTCAACAAAACTGACAACCATGAGTTTTTCTTAAATATTTACTCTGTGGCTTTTTTTAAACATGTGAACAGAATTGAAGCATTAAAAATGATCTTTTTTAAAACTTCACACATATTTATCTGACCCACAAAAATGATAACAAGCAACAAACTTGTAATTCTTAATTAAGAATAGCCAAATTAAGTGAGAGAGTAGATGATAAAGTATTTTGTGATTTCTAACTTGCATGTAGATGTTGGTGATTAATATCTCTAGTCTGATCACTTTTTTCCCCCATCAAATAAAGTTCAAGTTAGGACAGCATTCATTGGTTTACATATATAAGAAACACTAATGATTTGATGGTGAGAGATTAGAATTTTATCTGTGTTATTCAACCTTTAGGATGGCCAGCAATCTTAATCTCATTGCAATTAGTTCAATAAGTGGATATATAAGTGAGCAGGGTTCAGTTATAATAATCTGGGAAACATTTTTCTAGAATTCCTAGGAGGAGAAATTTGTGTAGCTTCTGTTAGTTATGTTTTCTACCAGCTATGAACAGCCTTCCTGAGGCAGAAGTCAGCATGCCGAAGAGACACCATCTTGATAACAAAGGGTCAAGTTCCTAAGTCTACTCAGGCCCAAAGCCAGTATTCCTGCATGTCTTGGCTACCTGATCCAATGATTACCTCCACTGTTTTATTTGTTATTTTAGTTCCAGAGAAATTTCTGTTACTGTCACCAATTATCTTTTTCTCCCATTCTATCATTCATTGACTGGTTAAACAGCTGCCTTCCTTTGGGCATGTCAGCTAGCTTTTCTCAGATATGGATTTTTCATTTGTAAAATTAAATTATGTGATTTAGAGTACAAAGAGAAAGTGGATGGCACACTAAGATTAATTCAGGGGATTTTTAGTTATCACAGTATGGAAACCCGCCAGTACTGAATGTACTTGTTGTTGTCTTAGGGCTCAAGAGGTAAGAAGAGAAGGCATACCTGTATCCTGAATAAAGTAGAGCAGCAGCATTATGAAGGATCAGAGACTCCTGTTGGGCATAGACTTAGTCGTGGGATGACTGAGGAATACATTAGCTGGCCTCAATCTCTTTGCTGCCATTTTTTGCTCTGCAGTCAGGATTCCTACACACTGAACTCAATAGGAAGGGATCCATGATGTGTTCTGGAGCATGCACTCTGGGAAGGTGGAGAGAGTGGAGAAGAGCTGGGTGGATCTAAAGGCACATGGCACAGTGTCTTCCTTGTATTTCTCAATCAAGTGTGGAAGATGGTGAGTTTGGGACTGCCCTGTATCAGTGTAAAAAGGAGAAGGAAAAAATTAACATTTCCTTTCTAGTTTGCATTTTGTTTGCCTCTCACTTAATATTCCCATAGAGTAGGGGCACACATAGTTTGGTTAAGGTCATTTTGTTGTTTCTAATTAGCCTGGGGCAGGGAGGGGAATGGCAATCTAATTTATTAGCTCAAAGAGATAATTCCATTGCTCAAATTGCGGTTGAAATTTTCTTTTGTAATTAAAATGAGACTTTTGTATGTGTCAATTTGGAAAATGGAGAAATAAACTATTTGATTTTGTATGCAGTGGAGTTATATAGTTTTAACTTACTCAACTAGCCTGTAGATTAAAAAAATAAGCAGAAAACAGATGAAAAAAAATAGCTGTATAGCTGGTAAATGCAGGCCTGGTATTCCACCTAAAAATTGCTACTAAAGAAGTAGCAATTTGTTTGGATGCTCGAAGAAAAGCTGACTATGTGAAATAGTACAGTAAGTACCAAACCACATATCCAATTCTTCATGGGTGACTTAAAGAATGTACAAGAGTAACATTGACTATGCAGTTTTCTCCCCACTGACTTAATTGTTGACTAAGATGGATCTCTACTGCATGGAGCAATAGGAGACTCATAGAGAAAATAATACATTAATATAATGATATGCAGATCCTATTGATTTAGAAAAATTATGTTAAATTTCTCTTCTATTAACTGTCTTTACAACTGTGGCATGCAAATGTGTATGTGTTACCATGCAACAGAGAAATGCCACTCTCCTTGTTGCTAACAGTGATGGTTGGTGTTTCTAGGACTAGAAATGAGTCAGTGCCACCTGCCCTGTGTGGCTACCCTCCCCTCATTCACTATCCTGCTTTCAAGTGGTAGAACTGCCTAGTCAACACCCATATCCCTTGTGCCATTGTGTAGTTCTATAGCCCCACAGGACTTTGTCTTGGTCCTTATTGGTTCCAAAGTATACAGTATCAGTACTTTATTTAGTTCCAGATGGTGTCATTATAAAAGAGTCAGTCCATGAAAATCAAAATAGACCTCACAGAAAAGAATGTAAACTCCATGGCTTTTATTATATTTTGGAAATTAATTAAAAATAATTTTGAACCAATTGGTAGTTGTTTATACCTGTAGTCTTAGCTCCACAGGAGGCTGAGATTAGAAGGTATAGGCAAAAGGTTTACAAGACACCACCTCAACAGAAAATGTGAGCTTCTTATTACAGGTACAGCAATAATTGTGAATAGGAACATCATAGACCAGGTAGTCTCCAAGCAAAAAGAGATTCTATCTTAGTCATAAAGAGGATTGGAGGTATGGTTTAAGTAGATTGCCTAGATAGCACACATAAAACCCTGAATTTGAACCCCAGTTTCATCCTCCAAAAAAGTGATGTTTGGCTTTTCAATGGAGACAAGACATACTATTTAGTCCCTGCTGTTTTGAACCTAGGATCTGCCTGTCAAGCTTCCTGAGTGTTGGGATTATAGGAATCTATTAATGTAATCAGTTTTAATTATATAGTGCTGTCCTTGAGAGAAGATTTTGTCTGTATAGTTTTAAATGAAGAGAAAGTCATATTATTTAGTGTAAGCTGGCCTTCTGCCTCAGATTCTGGAGTACTGGGATTCCTGACTAGCTTTTTTTTTTTTTTTATAGTCTTGGGGCTTAAACTCAGGGCCCGAGCTTTCTAAAGGCTAGCACTCTACTACTTGGGCCACAGCACCACTTCTGGCTTTTTTTGTGTGTATTTGGTAGGGAGGAATCAAAACTAGGACTTTGTGCATTCCAGGCAAGCATTCTAGCACTAGGCCACATTCTTGGCCACTCCTGACTTGTTTTAATTATAAATCTCACCGAATTGATGGGGACACATATTTTAAAGAACATATACATTGGCTGGTCAAGGTGTACATATGTGGCCATGTGTAAGGGCAGATCCTTGATTATCTGGAGGACTCATTCCAGACTATCTTACCTAGTGGAAGACATGTATATAAATGAATTTATTTAACAAATACTGATCTTCATGTTTCTGTGTTTGTAAATCTCTCGCCTACTTCTTTCCTGGCTTGTCACATACTGCTTCATGCTTTGTTTGTGTCCTCAGCACTCCATTTTTGTCTTCAGGGTAGACTCTACAGCTAGATCAAGTTAAAAACCCAATTTGATTGGGCCTCTACCCCTTAAACTCTTGAGTGACTTTCCTCCTTTTCTCCTTCAAGTTCAGGGTCTTGGATCCCTCCTAGTTCTAGCCCTTGCTCACACCATCAGCCTCCCTCTAGCTTTTTCTTTATTGTGCAGACATAGTGACCTCACTGGTTCTTTGAAGAGGCTGTAATGGCTTTGCTTACTCCTTTCCCCAGCTGTCCTCAGTCCTTCCTTAGGCTTTCACTAACATTGAAGTTCCTCAGACAATTACTCCTCCCGTTTAGGACCAGGTTTTCTTGTGTGATGATCTCACACAGCATCAGCTGATTGCAATTACTTGTTCAACTCTCTGTCACTTCCTCTGGGGACATAATCTCCACAAAATCAGTAATCTTGATGCCTTATCAAGGTATATTTTCAACTCCATGTGCAGACTTAGAAGGAAGTATGGGATAAATATTTATTAAGTGGAGATCTTGGGAGAAAACTAAACACCCAAGAAGTTAAATCACCTGCCTAAAGACACTTAAGTTCCAAGTGGTAGCACATATATTGCAACATCTCTGCTTGATGAGTTTTCACATCATTTCACCCCATGACTGGCCAGATGCTATGTTGCTGCTAAGGTTTGTTTACATTGTTTCTGTACTTTTATTTCCTTACAAAAAGTATTTTGGTTTCTGTTTTAAAATGTGAAAGGCACATCTTAGCCTGAGTAAACCTAGCTGCGGGGATATTATGAGAATCATGACACATTGTTATTTACTGCTTGATACTTAAAAGAAACAGTAAAGCAAATATTTTAAAAATATTTAAGCGCATAGTTGATTAGTTAGTGATAAAGCAGTGTCATCTGCAAAAATGTAGTATCATTTAAAATCCTTTCGTGAAAAGTACTGTAAATTCCTTCTGATTTTATAGGTAAATAACATTTGCCTGCCAAGTTTCCTAAAGTTTTCCCTGAGTGGTAGCAACTGAATCATACTGTTGCTTGGCTAATTATTTTTGCAAATGGTGAGCAATAAAGGTAAGTTTTTGCCATATAGAAATATATGTGTTCCTATCACTAATGAGGAGGCCTGGATTTGTTAGTCAAGCTTTTGGGGATATGAAAGGTGAATCTGGTTTATGCTTGTCAGTAGCTAGTAGCTAGGTTTATTAATTCCCAGTCCAAACAGTGGTGAGTCACGAAGTGCAAATGTTGGCTTTGTTTAGTTTCTTTCCACTGATGTTTGTAAACACATCTTTCAATTTTTAGCCATTTCCAAAATTGCATAGGTTAGGTACTGAAGACAGAGAGAGGGCCCTTTCTTTACTCTTTTCAGACTTTATTTTTCCCCAGGTATTTCTAATGAGATCAGAACACCTGAAGTGGAATATGCCAATGTCTATGGTTGCTCTCTGGTGGGAAGGGAGTGATTTAGGTTTGTTTGCATTTTGGATTTAGAAGGAATTTGTCTTGGATGAGCTGCCTGGCAAGATCCTGCTTTCAGTTGGTTCCAGTTCAACCCTACATGAAGCAAAGGGATGGGAGAGTCTGTCTAGAACCCAAGGGGCCTGGTTTTCTTTCTGGTGAAAGTTTGAAAAACAATAGCCAAGGAGAGATTTACTTCCCATTACAACTTAAATACCAGTGGAATGCTTTCCCTACCCACCCTCCAGGAGTTATAAGCCTACATTTCATAACTTTCCATGGGCATTTCTGGGGAAATTTAGGAAGCAATGATGTAGCACATTTGGTGTGTGCTATGTAACTGTGTAACAACAACAGTAACAATCTCTGAAGGTTGGTTGGTTTGAGAATTAAGACCCATGCCACCCCCCCACCTTTGTTTGCTTATATAACTGGCTAGTTATGCTCTAATTAAGATTGCAAACATGCATGAGCTTAGAACTCTCTTCGGTCTCTTCCAGGATCATCTGATTCACCATGAAATAGGTAATGACTACAGAGGCAAGTACTTAGGAACCTATAGCAAGGATGCAAATTACTCATGAATTCCTTTTTAAAGAAAAGAAACTTCTTTGAGTTCACATGAACAATGAGCGTGGCATGGTGTGTCAGCACTATGGAACACTGAACTCCTATTTTACTTTAAAACTCATAAATAAGTTTGACTTTGTTGTTAGTTCAAATAATGTATAGGTTTTATAATTTTAAAGCTAAAAAGAATTGTTAAGAGGACAACAGCACTGACATGATGTCTTTTCCACTAGAGTCACTCTTTCTTTTTCAAGTAAATGAAAGTGCTGCATATGATATTCTCCAGAAATGACTGGCATGTTTCTCAAGTCAGTTCTCAAAAAAAGGAGACTTTTTTCTGGTGAAGTAAATATTCTAAGCTGTATATCTCTATTACTTAGGTTAAACTCGAGGGTTTATGATGTAGAAATACTTGAGCATCTCAATTTGTTCAGTAGTGGAGTGAATTTATTCAAAGGAATAACTAGATCAATGCTATTTGTAATATACAAACTCAGTTTTAACCAGGTCACTCACTTGTAGACACCTTACAATGAAGCAGAAGAGAAAGGAAGTGGAGGGGAAGAATGGAGAGGGGAAAGGGTAATTGAAAAATAAATTCATAGATTTTTTTTTTAAATCTGATGTCGACCACTACAAATTAACTTCTCTCAGTGTGCCTGTCTATGGATTTGGAATGGAAGGATTTGTATGTTACAATGTTTTGGACAGCTAATTATCTATTACTGTCACGATTAGAGATTCAAAGATCTAAAATTCTTGGTTGAATGGGAACAAATATCACTAGTAGATTACTCTGGAACCATTTGGTCTCAATGTTTGAGAACTGACCCTCATTAAGTACCAGGAGACTAAAGAAAAAAGGCAGATAGATCTAGGCTTGCAGAGGGCATTTTTTATTTGGGAACTTACTAACAGTGGTCTTGGGTAGCAGCAAGACCAGTGCATCCTTGATATTTGGGTCAGTTGAAGGAACTTTATTAAGTGGTCAGGATGAAAGTGTTTTCATCCAAGTTGGAATGCACCTGGTTTATCTAAAGCTAACATTAAAGATGTTATTCCAGGTGCTGACAGTGCCACTGTCTGGGTCATAAGGCTCCAGCTACCACTCCACTGGTTCTGTTTATTTATAGTGTGCTAGGAAAGTATGTAAGAAAATCCACCCAGAGTCACTCAGAGGCAATGATGGCAGATATGACTTAAGAAGGCTGCAGTCATGTCAGGCTGAATCTATGTACTGATAATTACTCAGACCTCAGTCAGAGAACACACATTCTTCCATAGCTCTGTAACTGCCTCAGGGCTTGCAACTTCATTTTGAACCCATAGTGCTCTTATCAAATCCTAGTGCTCAGCTTACATTTGGTTGTAATTGGGACCATGCCTTGAACTTTCCCGTACTGTTCTACATCTTAATTAGGAAAAGTCAAAGTGAATTTTTGGCTTTTGGATGATTCAGTGAGACAGAAAATTGCAGGCTGTGGCTCCATATTATACTGACTTTTGGGGGGTTAGTTTTATTCAAACTTAAATATTTAAATGTATATTCTGAGCATTTCATCTTCATATAGCAGTGCAGTATTTACTCCATGGTATACAAAAAGGATGTCTTTTTTATTTATTTTGTTCTGAAGGAAACAGGGAATATGACTGGAAAATGTTTCATGGAATAGCTTGATCACAGATACTTTAGGTGTGAAAGGAGTTTTTTGGGGTGTGTGTGTGTGTGTGTGTGTGTGTGTACGTATGTGTGCACACACCAGTCCTGGGCCTTGAACTCTGATCCTGTGCACTTTCCGGGTTTCTTTTGCTTACCACTGGAGCCACATTACCACTTCCAACTTTTCCTGAGTAATTTATTGGAGATAAGAGCCTGATAGGGCCAGGAGCTTGACCTAGTGGTAAACTGCTTGCCTAGCATGTATGAAGACTGGGGTGCAATTCCTGGATACTATATACATAGAAAAAAAATCCAGAAATGGTGCTGTGGCTCAAGGGGTAGAACTCTAGTCTTGAGAAAGCCCAAGGATGGTGCTTGGGCCCTGAGCTCAAGCCCTAGGACTGGCAAAAACAAAAGCAAAAGACAAAAAAAAAGTCTCACAGATTTCTGTGGCTGGTTTGGAACTGCAGTCCTCAAGATCTAAGCCTCTGAGTAGCTAGGATTACAGGTGTGAACCACCAGTGCCGAGCTTTTTTATAATCTTAAAAATATGTTGTTAAAGATGAGGGGAGGGAGTGGGGGAGGAAAATGGGGAAAAAACATGAGAAAGGGTAGCAATGATTGTTAATTCACCTTCTATCTGGCGAATATAATGTAACCCTCATATTAATTACAATAAAAGTAAAAACATTGTTTGAGTTTTTATATACTTCTATTATTAGTTTTTTTTTAATTTTGGAAGCATCATGTTATCTTGACTGTTCCAATTTCTTTTGCTTTTGATTTGGGATCTATACATCTGAGGTCAGGTTGTTGGTTGGAAGTTTTAAACACCTATAGTGTTCCAGTTAAAATATTCTCAACATGGAAGTGGCTGTTTTATGAAGTGGTCAGTTTTATTTCTCAGCACTGGACTGGAGTATGACTTAGTCGTCCAGCTTTTGTGGGTATTCTCAGAGAATTGGATCTGATTTCACAGCACTATGCGAACTGAGGTAACTAGCTGGGGTGCCTTGTAGGAGGCTGGCTGTTTTGGTTGAGGTTGCTGCACTGTTGAACGTTTCCTTTGTGTGCTGGGAGTCTCTGTTTGCTGCAGGGAGCTTTACAGTGTGTGAGACAGGCAGATGTCTCCACCTGATTGACAAGTCATGCCATATGTATCTTCAGGGCAGCAGGTATTCTAGCCTTAGCTTGATCCCCGAGACAGCGGAGAGAACAAGCAGAACTCTTGAGTTCTGTATGGGCAAGGGACAACTGAAGGGTCTACTTTATCTGCCTATTGGTCTTAGTGTCTTCACCATTGCCTAGCAGTTCATTTTCCTATTGCAGAAAGGGATGGTAGTTGGGAAAGAGATAGAAAAACTCAAAAGATTTGGAGAATCTGAGCCCTAACTCTTTTTGAGTTTGAAATATCTATCTCTACTAACTGTAATTTTTAAAAGTAAATAAAACCTTTGGGGTCTGGACTAAGATGGATTTTCCAGTTTTTCTTCAGATGATTTTTATTAAAAAAATAACCCTGACTCTAAAAATCATGGATGAGTTTTAAGTGTGATACTTTGGGGGAAACGAAAAGAGTGCAAAGTTGGAAGCTCCCCTCTCTCAAATGGTTCAAAGTAGAAACCATGACCACATAAAAAGGAAAACTTTTTTTAAAAAAACGTGTGGTGGGTAGAATTATTGTCTTTGAAGCACTTTTTAATTAACAAGAAATTACTGACGTGGAACACTCTATTTAAGACAGATTGCAACATTATCTGTAGCTTCCTTGGGTGTGGACTCAAAGACATACAAAGTTAAGGTTCTGATAATTCTTCAATGAAGAAACAACAAAAAAGCTTCAATACTTTTTTTTTTAAATAAAACTTTATAACTCTTTCCTGATTCTTATTTTAGGAAACTTTACTTCCCAAGAAAAACCTTCATCTCTCTACTGTTCTGTGCTGTTGTGAAATAGTGGCAGTACTACAGAGAATGGAATATATAATAATTAATATTTACAGTTGATAAAAGCCCATTAAGCTTGTAAAATGATATATTCAACTTTTTCATCATTGCACCCACATTTCTTTGCAGCCTTTCTTCTACTCATCTGACATCACATCTTTATTTTGTAGATCTCTTGGGTTTTTATGTATAACTTCTGGAGTCTTAGGTATTCTCTTCTTAGTATTCTCTTCTTATTTTCTCGAAGCAGAGTCTGAGGAATGTGTGAATAATGACGCAGCTTCAGAAGTAGTAACAAATAGCATGTCAGAACAGGGAGATGGCTGCCTTGTCTGGAAAGTAAGCTACAAGCTCTTACTCCTCAGAGTCCATTTTGCCTGTAGCACTGAATACACTGTTGAAGTGTGTAAAATAATTTAGGATCAGACAGTGAAGAGACATGAGATACATTGATAACTGCAATCTATCCTTCAAAAATGGTGAACTTTAATGGAGATTTGAAGTTAAAGATATCTGGGGGAAGATTATGAAAATAGCACACATTCCCCTAGTAAAGGAGTCATGTAAACAAAGTCTAACTCATGAACGCACTAGCTCATGAAGTTGTAAGCTACATATCTAAGCTCTAGTGACCTCAGATATGAATCAGATGTCTGCTAAAGGTAAGGAGGAAAAGCCCTATGTACTCACTTGTGTTTTCACTGACAGTTTGCCCCACCTGTTTTTCAGGCAAGCCTGCTGTGTATGTTTATAGGATTATTTAACTGAAGTAGATTTGTGTTCCTTTAGACAATCCTGATGTTCACAAAGATCTCCACATACTTCCCCACCATGAGATCTGAAGAGTCTTGAGTATTAGGAAAATAGAAAAGGAACTTTAAAAAATCCTTTGGTTGGCTAAAAATAACACAAATTAGCAACATACCATCATTGAGGGGAGGAGCCACCAGGGTCTTTTTGCAGTCTAACGGGGGAGAGTCGGGAAGTGGATTGGAGTAAATGATGGCTGGATAAATTGGCGGGTCTAGTGGATTGTAAAGAAAAGGGGAGAAAAAGTGGGAATCTATCATATTATTTGGGTAACAAGTGGTGGTGAGAAAAGAACACTAGATGGATCAATGTGAATTGAGGTGTTTCAGGAGATTCTTGGCTTGTTATTTCTGTTCAGCATTTCAAAGAGACAAAACTCTCCATACTTAAGGGACAGTAAAGGCTTATTCCTGTTTCCTGGTCCATCTACCTAATATGATCTTGAATAGGCTCACTTTTCTATAATTTGGTCAAGTAGATTATCCCCAAGACAAGACTTGTCTTTTTTTCTTGGTAATGTCTTTGATCATTTATTGGTGCTTATAGCTTTGATAACCAAATATCATAAACACAATTATGTGTATATAATGCATTATATGTAACATGTGTAGTTATATATTATTATATATGCATATATTATATATAATATAGCAATACATTATTAATGTGGTTACATATGTGTTTTTATACACATATGTAATATACATGCATATATAATTATGTATTTTATATGATAATATATGTATGGTTTATATATATGCATACACATATATTTATACAGAGAGATGCTTCCCACAAGATGTATTAAAATATTCAAATCTATATAATAGTAAGCTGATACATTGCATTTCACTAAAGGAAGTAATTATGGATCTAATTTTATCTTATTGTACTGTCAAATACTTATTCTGTACTGTTAGGAAATATTTGTGAAAGGAAGGCAAATGCACACATATACAAAATGCATATAAATATATGTAAATATAGTTGGCAATGAGTAATATAGAAATAAAGTTAGTAAATATTCATTATATCTTTTACCCGAAATTTGACATTCATTGTATATTGGACAATATTATTATACATTATTACTGAAATGAAATGAAACATGTAAAATGAATGAGTTATATTTTGTAAGATAGGACCACTTTGTGGCAATGTATTTGTAACAGTGTTTTATTATGTGTTCCCTGATGTGAGGGAAATGTAAATTGTAATATAGTGTTCTAAGGTGATTTAAATTTTCGCAGGATAAATGAAATGGAATTTTTGATTGAGTTGAATACATTAAGTTGTTTGGTTTTACATTTGATTTCACTTTATGTACAGACTTTGTTATAGTGTTCCAAATATATAAAAGGGAATTCATTCAATGGGCTAGAGTTAGAAATTCATTTTAAATATTTAATGATTTAATTAAGTTTTATTAGTATGATGCTCTTTGCTTTGCCAATTAAAAATTGACAAGGATCTCATTGGCCTTTTTCTCCTTATTTTGGACAATATTTGGTTAGATTTACTTGTTCTGACTTTGTAAATGGTAATAAGTACTCATTTCTTCAAGTAAACATTTTTTTACATTTGCTGAAATTGCTTAGAAGAAAGGAATCATGAAGCATTATACTATTTTGATTCAAAAACAGTTATTTTGTTTTCTATATGGGATGTGCTCTATTTCAACTTGCTCTCTATAGTGAGCATGTTTGTCAGAGAAGTGACCGTGTTCTATGACCTGCACCAGGCCAGACCCAAACTCTGCTGTTGCTATGAACCTTGGGACAAGGGGAAGAATAAGACAACATGATAGTCAGGCAAGCAGTGGTGGGGTGGGATGGGCAGGGATTATGGGAGGTGTTCCACTGTGAGGAATATGTTCATTCTGACTTTTTTTTTTGGTGGGGGGTGGTGATGGAACCTCAGGTTTGTACCTCAGGGTTTTCCAGTTACTCCTAGTGAAAAGAAATTCCTTAGAAAGGTTTGAGTGACTTGCCCCTATAATGTGATCACATTCTTATTTAGACTCTGTCCATTGATACAAAAATATGTGCTCTGAATTATGTTGTGACTTGAGAAATTGAATGATGAGGCAAAGAAAGAGAGAGAATATAGGTGGTAATATTACTCAGCAGGTATCAGTTGACTCTAAGTAGCAAAATCCACAATTATCCAGCGTTGTTGATGACTCTTTCACTCCATGAAAAGCAATAGTTAATAATTACCTAGAGAAAAATAATATCTACATAGCCAACAGGCAAGATAAAATAATGGCATTCTCAGGGAAATGGATGAACCTAGAGCGAATCATGTTGAGTGAGATAAGTCAAGACCTAAGGAACAAAAGGCGCATGGTATCACTAATATGTGGCTATTAAATCCAAAGAGTACAAGAGTGAGGACTCAATAACTGCATACCCAAAGTTATGGGCATGGTAATGGAAATATAAACATAACTATATAGACATAAAAACCTATGACTCTATAGATATAATGTTTTGTTTCTTAATGTTTCTATGACATACAAACCCTTAGCCTAATTTTGATTAAGTTCTAAATACTAAGTCCCAGTGATTGTAAATAGAGATTCCCTCCTTGAACACTTGTTTGTTAAACTTGTCATTTAAAATATGATCAGCATTAATAAATTCTTAAAAAATAGCTAAAAAAATTAAAAATAAAAAAAGAAAAATAATAGTTAGACATAATATTATTGCTATCATTTCTAATTAAAAATGATTTAATCAACTTTCATATATCAACTTTATACCATAAGTAAAGTGTTGATTTACGCCATGGTTCATTTTTTTCAAATGTCAAGAACACAATCTAGAAATTATGTGGAACCCAAGTACATTATTTTTTACCTTCCAAACTTGATTTTGCTAGCACTTTGAATTTGATATTGATTGAAACCGTTAAGCATGGACTTTTAAGTACTAGTAGTATCAACAATTGATAGAATTGTGATTGGGTTTTGCCTTTTAATTGAGCTATGAGAACCTTTTTACTACATATACATGACATTTCTAAAGTATGAATTTCTATGCCCAACACCTAGCAAACACTCCATCCAAACTCTATCCATAAAGCTGTAAAGAACTTCCTTTGCAGCTTTGAGACAATAGTTTCTTCTTTAACTTTTCCACAATCTGCAATGTTTCTTTCTAGTATGTCTAATTTATGTCTAACAATGTTCTCCATCATGGACCAAGAGCCAAATTTACAATAAGCCTATCATACTGAAAATCCTATAACCATTAATGCTATAAGAAAGGAAAATAAAATGGAAAAAGAGAGGATTCAGTAAAGCAGAAAATAGGGATTAGATAAGATCACATACAAAGGTTATTTAGTTGGGTAGACAATGACTATGCTTATTAATGAACAGTAAACATGTAACTCGAATATAAATGATTATTTTTGCCAGTCTTGGGGCTTCATCCCAGGGCCTGGGCTCTGTCATTGAGCCTCTGTGCTCAAGCCTCTCTGTGCACAAGCCTTCAAACCATGATCCTCAGATAGCAGACTCTTGAGAATTTACGATTATAGGCATGAACTAATGGCACCTGGATTGGGTTATCTTTTATAGAAAGGAAGAATGTTAAGCAGGAAAGAATAATTTTTGGTAATAAAGCTTCTACTTCCAGGGAATAGTAAGTACTAAATCTGAGAACAAGTAAGATTTTGATAAACACAATAAGTATACCTTGAACCACAATAAAAACCCAACCAAAATCCTTATTGATCCATTGTATTTTGAAATCAAGTTATATAGTAGAGTTATAAACTCTAGTGTTGCCTTATCCAACAAATATTGTTCAGTGTTCTGTCTTATTTTTCTCAATGACTTATCATATTGAAATACCATAATACTGCAGGAGGTCAATTCTTGGGCATATGCCTTAGAGATTAGAGAAAGTAAACATTCTGATGGCCATTGTAACTTAAAATGCTCTGTGATCTGTATTCTCTTTGAGTTATTACAAATGGAATTGGCTTACTTTGCTAAAAGAAATTTAATGTAGGAGAGATTTATTGAGTGTGTTAGACAACCATCACTTTGCTGAGCAAAAGACATCTTCATCTTAATACATATGTGTTTAAAAAGCCAGCAACTGTACCATTCAATTAAAAATAATGCTATCTATAGTATTTGCTTCTAAATTGCACAAAAACACAAGCCCCTTTTAAGGTACACTGGGAGATTTTTCAGAGATAAACCTTGTGCAACTCTGTATTTGATGCATGTTCTGATGGGGTTTCATGTGAGTTGATTAAAAACTAGGTACTACCCCCTTTTCATATAAACCTGAAACTGTGACTAAGATAAGAAACCTATTTTGAATAAATAAGCTATTTATTTAAAATAAAAAAATGATGCTAGCCCAGTAGAAATTCTATCTCTTGCATATCAGATGAAGCTTCCCAATGTACCAGGTTGATTGAACTGGACAAATACTTCATATTATGTACATTGATTAAAACAACTCAAATGATGGGTGAAAAACATCAAAAATTCAGTTAAAGTAGTGATATACATAAAATGTCAAATGTTTTCTATTTATTTAATTTAGTTTTAATTGCCTGGTAGTTATTATAGACAAAGATATATTTCTTAGAGGGAAAATACTATTCAGGGAAACATGATTAGATTCTCCATCCAAATAATAACTTTTTCATTTGTTGAGTTCTTTATATTTCTACTAAAAGTATACATGTCTCTCATCTAATAGTCTAAACATTTTTTCTCTCACAAATGGCAAAGAGTTCCTTTTTCAACTTCAAACTGAAGAAAATTACTAATGACTAGCTTGTATTATTGCAGCCCAACAACTTAACAATGTAGACTAGTTCCCTGCCCCACCAGTCCCCACAGTCTGGGTGTCTGTCTCTTTAAGAAGCCAGTCTCTGCTTACTCTGACCAATATTACTATCTGATGACCATTGGCCAATGAATTAATACTGTGTGGTAAAAGAGCCTTGAAAAGTGCTCTTGCCTTGAGTGTGTCCTTTCTTTCAGAGGGATTACCTGATCTATGACCATTCCACTTGAGCATGTCTCAGAGAGGGCCTGCTTATACCTCAGACAGAGGGAAAGAGTCACCCTGAACAGTGCTCTACAAAAGCTAATACCAGCTAGAACCCACACAAGCACCAACCAGTTACCATGTGTTAGCTATAACTCTCCCATGCTTTATGAGGCTCCTGAGCAGCAAATATTAACTGACAAATCTAGATTCAGAAGAAAGCAAACATTTTTATTCCAAGGGTTATTGGGACAGGATAATTTATTTTTATTTTTAAAGTGCAGATGCCAGAGGTTGAACTCAGCCACCACCATTGCTACTCCTAGATTTCTGCATTTCTGTACCCAGGGATATAAATACATAAGTCATGAATTGGGAAGACTAATTCTGAAGAATGAGAAGGACTTCCTTTTTGACATAACTGCTCTTTGATTTGGGGCACTCTTTTTTTTTTTGGTTTATTAGACCTAAGTTTTCTCAGCCATAAAAGGCAATTAGATTATAGAGAACTTTCCATTTCCAAAGATTGTACAGATCTCTCTGTAAAATGGCGATCTCCAACAGAGTATTTTTTCTGTAGCTCTCTCACACTGAAAAATATTTCTGGTGCAGTTTCTCTATTTAAATCATTTATATTCCACATTATCTGCTCTTATTTCACACTGTGTTTCTATAGATTAGTTTTAGCAAAATGATTCCTAGGGTAGAAATAATTACTCGACAGTTAAGAAATACTATTTTATTCTGTTTGGTCTTCCATTTAAATGCCTGAGTAATGGTTAACATACTTTACTGAAAGGAATTATTTCAGAATGTCAGTATGTCACCTTGAAAAAGTTTGCCTGCTTAAAAATGGGTCTTGAAGAGGCATAATTTGCATAGATCTCCCCCCCAATAGTATTTTTCCTAATAACACATCTGTCATGTCCCTATTTACCTGAAATAATATTGAATACATACACTTTGACAGGGAAAATTAATAGTGCATTAGGGAATTTTCATTTCTGGAAAATCAGTTTAGATTTCATCCAGTCATCTAATCTAAGTTACTAATATTATTTCGGGGCAGAGTCCCGGGGAGGGAGGAATTCCCATATAAGTTGCCATCAACCTCAATTCTCTGTTTCAGTTTGACAGTTACTCATTTAACATATGCAATAGAAAAGGACTAAGGCTGGGTGAGAGGGAGGTAGGGAAACAACCTTGAGATTCAATTTTCCCAACTCTGAGGTGCTAATAATTATAATGCCCGACTTAAACCCAAAATGAAATGAGCTGGTGTACATAATGAGCTGGCACAAGGAGGCAAGCTGGCACATGGAGGTGATGATGAACAACAATTTAACTGCAGAAAGCATCACCTTTGGTACTCTGAATAACTAAATGTCAGTGGTAGTCATGGCCTGGCAGCATCAAATCAGTTGAGCATAATGTAAATGTAGATGGTGTAAGGAGACAGCCTAATGAAACTGGGGAGCACAGAAGACAATTGTAGTACTTATGTCTTCAGAAATTGGGTTTGAATTTTTCTTCCCCCTATCCTCCTCCCCATTTCCATCACCCTCTTCCTCCTCCCTCTTCTCTTCCCCTTTTTCCTTCTCCCTTCTTTCCTCAAGGCCAGTGCTCTACCTCATGCAGCACAGTACCACTTCCAGCTATTTTTGGTGGTTAATTGGTGATGAGTTTCACAGACTTTCCTGCTTGGTTTGGCTTTGAACTGAGATCCTTAGATCTCAGCCTCCTGAGGAGATAGGATTATAGAAACCCAGTGAGAGAGATTGTTTTGATATTGATGGTAAGGATACATGGCTCCTAGACTGTGAAAATTGGTCTTGGTGATCAGGATATTACTGAAAGAGTGGATCTGATCTTCACAGTAAAGGACCACTGTCCTATAGTCCAATATAGCCTCAAGTGATAGCTTTCTCTAGCTGTGTCATATTCAGCTATCGTGATCATGTTAATGAGAAGTGGGCGGAAAGTGTATATCAAAAAACAGTCGAGGTTCAATTGAATAAGCGGATATATAAAAGCTACATTTCTACTTCTATAATCAGGATCATGTGAATCAGAGTTTATGTGGAAAAACCCATCCACTGGTTTTAGTGAATTGGTACTCCATGTGTGAGATAGAACCTAAAAATAAATTGTCATTTCAGTTTTCAGTAATAACATTGTCACTCAACAAACATCTAATGAAGGCCTACTTAAAAAATATCCAGAAGAGAATGATCATTGATATGAACTTGAGATTTACATTTTGATGAAATATATATATATATATACACGTGCATATACATACACATATATGCATTATATATGCACATACATATACATGTGATATATTTCACAGTTACAGGATGATCTACAATTATGACAGTTGAAAGGAAAAATCACATGGCACCATACAGCCACTGGCAAAAGGCACCCTGAGTTTCTGTAAGGATCAGGGAAATCTTTCTTGGAACGATTTCTTAACAGGGATTTGAAAGATAACTAGGAATTAGCCAGGTAAATGATGGAAAGAATTGTTTTTCAGACGGGAGAAACAGCATTTCTAAAGGTCTTTCTCTGAAAAGGAGAATATGGAGTTGTTAAGGGGGATAGATACTAGAACTAAAGACCAATTTGTTCTGTTAGAAAGACTTGTAACACCTTGTAACAACCCAAACAAGGCAGACTGTGTTACAGTGTTCTGAAAGAGATAATGGAGAACTTTTGTAAAGGATAGAAGCTCCTATCTGCCCGTGGAAGAGTCTATTCATCAAGATGTTATTTCACTTGAGTGTGGAAAGAAAATTCTGCTTTTGACAGAAAGGATGTTGCTGAGAGAAAAGACTCATTATGGAAGGATAAAAGGCCAAGGATAATTTAAAAGAATTAACTGAGGTGGGGGAAAGGGGTAAGGAGAAAGATCAAACATGTATGGGATTATGGGAACAAAGGGAAGAAATACTGCAAGGAGAGAAGGGTCATAAGGTTGAATGACTTGAGAGTATATATTCAAAAAAGATGAAGACTGCACTATAGTATATTCATTATTCCTATGGAGCTAAATGTTTTTGGTGAACATGGCAGGACTAGATTTGATTGTAAACAGGAAGTGAAGAGGAGACAGCAGGTATTAGCAGAAGGTGCATGTACAAACTCAAAATTATGGGATTCTAAGGGCAGGCTGGTTATTAATGTTATTCTTTGGAAAGAAAGCACAAGATAACAGTCATATAGTGGATATACAAAAATTAATTTAAGATTCTTGAATCCATGTCTCTTTGGTAAAAGAACGGTTAATTCTAGAAATAGGACAAGACTTTGGGGGAAAATGTGCTGAAATTATACGCCGGTGCTAGCAAATTACTAAATTCGTGACCTTGGGCAAGTCATTTAACCAGTTGGAGTCCTAGTTTCCTCATTTGTAAAATGAGGATAATTCATCTAATTTCCCAAGAGAACTGGTGGAATGTGAAAAGACAACACTTCACATGAACATTGGTCTATGATCTGTGTAGTGCTTATTTAATAGGAACAAATGCTTAAGTTTCTGCTTTAGAAGCAGTGTCTACACACTGAAGAATCTGCCCATTTCTTCTGCTTGTTGCCAATCACATTTACAGTCATGGGGTGGCCTTTATTGCAAGTTAAAGCCAATGATATGTATGACCAGAGGGGAGAGGTATCACTTCCAGAGGTACTATGTATGCATGCATGCATGCCTGTGTGTGTGTGTTGATTAGATGACTTATGTTGGTGGATGTACTAATTATTGCTAATAATTTGAAAAAGAATTGGCTATTAGCTTCAACACTGTCATGTTCTCATAGACCATAATATGAGTCAGGTATGTAATCCAGGAATCTACTAAGAATCTATTAAGTACAATAATTGACCCCTTATTCATAGGAGATGCATTCCAAGATTCTCCAGCAGTTGCCTGAAATGATGAATACTAGTCAACCCTACATATGACTTTTTTCTAAACATAGGGTATCAATGTATGTGGATGAATGCGCCTTCTATCTGGCAAATATCATGTAACCCTTCTATTAATTACAAATAAAAAAATATATGAAAAAAAATTAATGTAAGGGCCGGAAGTATGGCCTAATAGAGTGCTTGCCTAGCATTCACAAAGCCCTGGATTTGATTCCTCAGTACCACATACACAGAAAAAGCCAGAATTGGTGCAGTTAAAGTGGTAGAGTGCTACTCCAGCTAGAATGGCCAGGATCAGGAAAACGAATGACAACAGATGCTGGAGGGGATGTGGCCAGGAGGGATCACTACTACACTGTTGGTGGGAGTGCAAACTCGTCCAACCCCTATGGAAAGCAATGTGGCAGTGCCTCAAAAGGCTAAACATAGAACTCTCCTATGACCCAGCAATTCCACTACTTGGCATTTACCCAACCACCCAGAAACAAGGACATACTAAACCCACTAGCACAACAATGTTCATTGCAGCACTATTCACCATAGCAAAGATATGGAACCAACCTAGATGTCCCTCAGTTGATGAGTGGATCAACAAGTTGTGGTATTTGTACACAATGGAATTCTATGCTGCTGTCAGAAAGAATGACATCGCCCCATTTGTTAGGAAATGGAAAGACTTAGAAAAAATCATATTAAGTGAAGTAAGCCAGACTCAAAGGAACTTAGGCTCAATGGTTTCCCTCATTCGTCATAATCAGTAGAAACCTTGGGCTCTACTAGCAGAGATCTGCAATAGAGCAAAATCTTGATACATAAGGACATATAATGTGAAGCTAATTGAAAGGACCTCCAGGATAGTGAAACAAAAGCCATATAATGAATGATTGTTGTCCTTAATGTACTATGTTGTCTCTCATCTCCTTTGCTGTCCCTTGGTTATCTCATATTGGTATAGTATCTCACTTTGTTATCTGATATATTGGATTTATTTGTATTTGGATATTTGAAATTTGATAGGGAAGGGGGGAAAACCAAGATGGGTGGGGGGTGTGGGGGGGGGAGGGAAACGAGTACCAAGACATGTGAAAGGGTATTAATGTATGTGAATTAATGCACCTTCTATCTGGCAAATATCATGTAACCGTTTTACTAATTACAATTAAAAAAAAAAGTGGTAGAGTGCTAGTCTTGACAAACTCCAGGACAGTGTCCAGGCCCTGAGTTCAGTCCCCAGTAGTGGCAAATAAATAAATAAATACATACATACATATATACATACATACATATAAATAAATAAATAAATAAATAGCTTAAGCCTGAAACTGAATCAATCATTAAAAGGAAGCTAGAATAATTATAACAATGTACTGTCCTACATTTATGTGAATGTAGTATCTCTCATCCTTCAACTATACCTTGATCACCCTTAGTATTTGACAATGTAAGTAACGCGCACCCTTAGTATTTGACAATGTAAGTAAAGCGTGAAAGGAGTGCCTACGTGATGAGACAAAGTGTGATGGATGATAGAGGCACTGTTATGCCCGGGGAAGCTACTGTTGACCTTCTGGCAGGTCGTGGGAGAATGGACTACTGAGTCATGACAATGTTTGGATAGCTTATGCTGGACAATGTTGATTTTTGTCCCTGAGGTGATAATATGGGAAGGTGAGTGATTTTGTCACAGAACTCATAAATTTATCATTTATGAACTTATGAATTTCTAGAATATTCATTTATTCTCCCCTTTCCTCAGACTACTAACTGGACTTTGGTAACTGAAACAGCAAAATGTAAATTGCTTTGGGGAGATCACTGTAGAGTTTTTCCAGCATTAGAGACATAGATGAATGGATTTATTTTTTTGCTCATAACCCCAAACTGAAAATAATTCAAATGTCCATCAGTTGAAAATCCAAATACTGATCCAGAGAAGATGGAGAATAAAATGTGTATTCATAAAAATGATTACATGGCAGTTGAAATCAGTCACTCTACTAACAAAGATGAAAGTAAAAGGAATGATAGGTGAAGAAAGAAGTCATAAAGGAAAATATAGTCTGACATAAAACACATACACACACACAAGAATAAAGACGAAAAGTTTAAGACTAAGCAATGCTTTATTTTTTTCAGTTTTGCATGCATTTTTGATCTTTCTTTAAATGAGGAAGAGCATGGTATAAGTAATTTATTGGTGTAATAATGTTGAAACCACCCCCAAACTCGGGGACTGAAGGAATGCGGTATGCATTATTTATCTAGCTCACAAATCTGATGTGTCTCATCTTGCTAGCTCTTGGCTAACCTTGCTGGGCTCACTTACATTTCTTTGGCAGTTTGGTCAGGCAGTTCTGTTAATTTTGGCCGATTTATGTCATGGCTTGGCTACAGGATGATCTCAGATGACCATAATTCCATGTGGCTCAGCTCTAGTGGCTTTAAAAGTCTGTCACCATTCTGCTGAGCAGTCTGGCCTCATTCTCAGGCAAAGTATGGGAACAATAAGAAAGCAGGATCCTGCAAGGAGGTGTGCACTTTTCCTTGTATCTATGTACGAAAGCAAGCCTAGGTCAGTGGAGCAAGGGACAAGGTTTAGAGGATGAAGGGCATTTTAGGGGCTATTTGTTAGGGTTATGAATGAAGTCAATCTATCACAGCCAGCAATAGGAGCCTCAGAACTGAAGGTCACCTTGGCCAGGAAACAGGGATATTAGGAAAGAAATACAGAATATTTCCACATTATTGGTAAAATAATAATATAAATTTCAAGGAAACATCAATTTTATTAGTTTTCTTTTTATAAGTATGCTTTCTAGATACCTATGTTCTTACATGAACACCAAATACTCAGATGAACACCAAATGCTCAATTATGTCAAAATGAACCCCCCCCCCAAAAAAAAACACAAACTTAACCCTTCAAATAAAAACAAAACAAAAAAAGCAAATAAAAAACTTGGGAAGTTTGGTGTCAGATAGAGATTTGGATTCTGTTTTGCAGGTTCTGCAGAGTAGAATATTAATAGTTTGAGGCTCTGGCAAAAATAATTCTCTCATGAAAGGGAGTTGAAGGGCATGCTTTTCCCAAACTGGTGAGATTAATTCTCTTCTAGAGACCTCAGATCAAATTTCAACAATGTAGAAACCCCACGTTGATCTCGGCTCTACTTTCCTGTCCTTTATTCTGGTTGTTTTATTCCTGGAATAAAGATACCACAGCTTGTCTTTGAAAGACTTCCATGTGAGTTTAAAAGAGTGTAGAATTTGGAACATGCTGTAGCTCAGATAAAACTCTTGATTCCCCCTGTCTCCCTCCACCCCCCAAAGTGTTTCTCAATTGAACCCAGACTCCAGACCTCCGAGATTTCATTCATTCATTTCTCGTTGTGATGATGTCCCCTAGCCTTTCTACCAAAGACTGGGGGCGAGGGGTGGGGGGGTTATTCACTTTACAAAAGATGTCACGGCTGCTTTTATTTTCACGTTGCAAAAGAATGAATGTTTATACCACCCTTTGAAGATGTGGTGTCATGCATGTGCTATTACTAATAATAAACTACAGATCTGCTTCACGCCATCTGAAAAACAGGGCTGTGCCCCACACAAGAGCATTTATTCAAACTGATTCTCCATAGTGCTCAGCCCAGATCCAGCTCAGCTTCACACTGGGTGTCCAATCCCTGAATGTGGATAAAGGGAGGAAATCATTAGATGAGAACAAAATGATGTGCAATATCCATAAGGTAAAAAGGGAGCAAGAAAATAATGATGTAAGGAGCAGACTTTATAATCTTTAGAGATCACTGTATGCACTATAGCACAATGTACATGGGACCAGAAGGAACCTCTCTCTGAGCCTTTATGCATTGTAGAGCCAGGTAAATATTCTGGAATCTCTCGAGGTGCTGAAAGCCACCTACAGTTAGCATTTCCTTATATATTTGCTTAGTACTTCAAATCTAGCTTTCCTTTGTTTGTCTTTGAAACCACGAACACCTCTCCATCCAATAGCTTTTGCTATTTGCATGCTACCATTGCATGCTTAAGTTTTAGGTTAGATGGATGTACAGCGAGGCTGCTGTAAATAACATTTGAGCAAAGACATCCTGGCATAGATCTCATTTTACAGAGACAAGTGCAAAAGCATGTAGGCTGGAACTGTGAAGAACAGCTCCTGTGGGCTCACCCACTGACAACAGCAGTCGAGAAGGAGCAAATTTGAGAGCTGGGTCTATTGTTTCAAGCCTCCTCAGTCCCTCCCCCTCCCCCTCAAAATCTTTGCACCTGTCTTTGGTGGAAAAAAATTCAAATCATCCCCCTAGTTCCTGCTGGCCTCCTCCTGCCCTGGATTTTGCTTATTTTGGAACAAGTTCTTCAATATGGTTTCAGAATCCTGAAGAGTTTGCAGAAAAAGGAAGTCATTTTTTGCTCCATTCCAGGTCCCAAACACTGAACGTATACATGGAAAAGGGAGCTAGACAGAGAAAAAGAGGAAAAAGAATAAAAAGGGGCAATAGTACAAAACTCAAGGAAATCAAGACCATGCTGTGTAAAATTATTACAGCTGTTTCTGTTTTTATTGGCTGTTTCTTTTGGCTTAGTTTTCTTTCTTTCTTTTTATTTTTTCAGCAACTGCTGTTCATATGAGCAGGAAAGCATTCAGCATGGCTGAGCCAAACAGAGGTGGCAGGAAGGAAAGGCAGACCAAGGAAAGAGTAAAGGAGGACCTGGGCTGGGTGAGGAGGCTCTGAATTGCAGAGTGCTTGGAGGGAAAAACACATCAAAGCATTTCTTTCTGATAGGTTCATGGAAGCCTCAGCAATAGAATTCAGATGCATGTAATAGAAAGCTCCTAAAAGCATCCCATCTTTCTAGCTGGGTCAGATTAGTGGTGTGTTTAAGGCAGTATACTACCCTTGAAATGATGCTCTGATATCTCTTAAGGAAATAAAATGTCAGGACACATCCCTTTCTCCTTCCTTTCTGGATGGTGATTCACCTAGACCCAGGCACAGAGTTGAACATGTGGGGAATGTGGATTCTCCCTGGGGGATTCTATGTCTCATGGTTACAAGTGGAATGAGCTCTATGCCTGCTCAATGACCCTATAAGAATATTGGCATCAGGAGAGCAGTACCTCAGTACCTCGGGGCTTACAGTAAGCTGCTTATCTATGTAGATTTCCCTCTCCCCAATCACCCCCATGGCAGGCACAAGGTAAACCAGAGACAGGTACAAGAAAAAACTTACAGTTTCTCTCTCTCTCTCTCTGAAAATTTTCAACTCCATTAATGATTTAAATGACATTTTTTCAGCTGGGTGCTGGCAGCTCATACCCCATATTCCTCTGTACTTAGGATGCTGAGTTATGAGGATCAAAGTGTATAGCAGGAATAATCACGAATCCCTTATCTCCAGTTAGCTACCAGAAAGATGGAAGTGGAGCTATGGTACATTAAAGTGCCAGTCTTCAACAAGAAAAGCTCCAGTTTGGGCAACAGTCATGTGCACACACATAAAGGCCTTTTGAAAAATTTTCAGACACTGAGTTTCTTGAATACAATCATATCTGATGTTCTATGTAACCATATTTGTCCTAATGTGCTTTCTCCCTCTCTTTCTTTCCCTATCAGATTCTTTTTTTTTTTTTTTTGCCAGTCCTGCGGTTTTTTTTTTTTTTTTGCCAGTCCTGCGGTTTGAACTCAGGGCCTAGGCACTGTCCTTGGGCTTTCTCAAGGCTAGCACTCTATGACTTGAGCCACAGCACTTGCCTTTTTCTTTGTATGTGGTACAGAGGAATCGAACCCAGGACTTCATGCACTCTACCATTAAGCCGCACTCACAACACTTTCTATCAGATTCTTTGAACATTACATATTATGCTAAAATATAGTACTGGGTCCTCAAATGTGGACAAATGGGTGGGAGACCTGGGAAGTTTAGGAACACAGAAAGAAGACAGTGTTTACTTGTATTAACTTGCAAATCCCATCAAAAGATAAAATACAATTTAAAAATGGTTAATGAAGCCTTCCTATCTCCTAATAAAGTGTTATTATATATGCTCTCACAAATTATAGGCTGAGAAAATAAACAGCCAGCCCTGAAATCACTGTTCATACACTGGATTTTTTTTTTTTTGAAACTAACTGGGTTCTACTCTGAGCTGGCTTCTACTTCCTCTGCCACCTGGAGGGCAAATCAGAACTGATGTACCTCAGTGCTCCTATCAAAATGGAGCTGGACTTGGGAGAGTGGACTAATTAAAGGTTACAAAGCACTTTGCATCTGCAAAGCCTTGTGTAATTGCAAACAGTAAGTGTAATAACATAATGAGATGTTGAAGGTGGTGTCCTGGTCATTAGGTTTCCTGAATGCAAGGAAGGATGGCTTCAAAGCCTCTACTGACTTTTCCAAGGAAGTCACTGAATGACCCAAAAAGACACAGTGAAGTGGATTAATGCTTTCTTAAACCATTATGCACTTTGAGATGTACTGCAGCTTTATCATGCAGTTTCTAATGATCAATTCTCTTATTCATTATGTCACCATTTGCTGTATTCATCATGGCTAATAATATATCATGGAATAGATGTTAAATATGTTTAAAACTTTAGTTTAGCAAATAACAGTAAGGTCAATCTTCCTTTGATGGAGTCTTGCCTCTTTGAATAGGGAAAGGGTAATTCCGCCAATTTAAAGCTGTGTCGTAAAGCCCAAAGATTCTGGTTTGAAGCCTGCTCAGGCACACACACATCCCAGACACTCTTATTTCCAATTAACCAGAAAAAGCTGAAAGTAAAGGTGTGGCTCAAGTGACAGAGTTCCATCTTCAAGTGAAAAAGTTATTAGACAGTGCCCAAGACCTAAGTTTAAGCCCCAGTACTAGAGAGAGAGAGACAGAGACGGAGAGAGAGAGGCAGAGACAGAGACAGAGACAGACAGACAGACAGACAGACAGGCAACAAAATTTTGTGTCAGGTGCTAATGAGTTTAAAGAATGAGCAGTTGATTCTCACCTCATCCTCTCATTCACTATCATGGGAGTGGAAGGCAAAATTCTTCAGCCTTAGGCTTTGGCTGAGAAATGGGCTGACCGTGCTTCTCCACAAGTGGAATAAGTACAATGATGTTTGGAATCACAGAGTTTTTGTGCTCTTTGAGAACAGTTTCCACTTGGGCATCTGTTAACAGTTATCATAAATTCAAGATACTATTAATCAGTAGCATCTTTTACAAATGAAGAGTAGATTTTTGCATATTGAGGTTCAGCCAGGAACCCTTATTACTTGGCTTACATGGAGCCTGACTTGCAAAAACATGTTTCTGCTATTATCCTTACAGAAGGCTGTATGTTCACACACATGCACAATTATGAGACAGAACACTCCCTCCCTTCTTTGGGTTGCTCTTTGATCTTATTTTTCTGTTGTTGTTGGGCTCCTTGTGTCCATATGGAAATGTTAGTAACCACCAGGCAATTCCTTTTCATTATGACTTCTCATTCAGCTTTGCCATTTTTGTTTCTTATTTTTGTTGGGCTCCAGAGTAATGCCCCCATTTCAAAGGGGCACACCTCATGAGGTTCAAAAGCTCCATTAGCTTTAAGTAGCCATCAAAGCTTCCACTTGGTAGTTAAGTGCCTGTTTATACCTGCATTTTCCTGATACACAATGACTATTTGACTATCACAAGAAACAACAGTTTCCTTGAGGCACTGGGTGCCATCTGGGATTATACAGGTAGATCATAATTTCTGTCAGTATTAAATTTGATTTCTGTCCATCTTCTCCTGACTTTTAGGTCATAATTTTTCTTCTTTCTTTCTTTCTTTCTTTCTTTCTTTCTTTCTTTCTTTCTTTCTTTCTTTCTTTTTGTCTCTCTCTCTCTCTCTTTCTCTCTCTTTCTCTCGTTTTCTCTTTCTTTTGCCAGTCTGGGGCTTGAACTCAGGGCCTCGGCACTGTCCTTGGACATTTTTTGCTCAAGGCTAGTGCTCTGCCACTTGAGTCACAGCATCACTTCCAGCCTTTTCTGTGTATGTGGCACCAAGAAATCAAACCCAGGGCTTTGTGCAATGCTAGGTGAGCACTCTACCACTAGGCCAAACTCCTGTCCCCCACCCTCCCAGGACATAATTTCTGTTAGTATTCTTTGGTTTCTGTTCACCTTTTCCTGACTTCCATGTTGGACTTTACTGACAAGGAATGCATACTAACCATCGCCACCATCCCCTCCCCAACCGGAATGACTTCAGTGAAAGAAAATTTATTTTAAATTTTTAAACCTTAAAATATACTTAACCTATAGATGGTAGTTTACATCCATTCCTAAATTTTCTTCCAACCCATAGGACCCAATAATGCTAGCTCTGGAAATCCCCCTTTTTATTACGATTGTAAAATACCAAAGATGTGAGAACCTAGAAATATGTGCTTACTAAGGGAGCTTGCTTGCTTTCTTTTTTTAAACCCTCTGAAGCTCCTCCCTGGGAGAGATTAACTGAAGTCTGTGCTCTCCCACTTTTCCAGTCTATCTCCACACATCAAACAAATGAAATTCCTCCCAAATTCATCCCCTTTCATGCCCACACTCAAATATGCTGTTTTATGTGGCTCCACCAAAGTCTTTTTAAAAATTTTTCTCTACATCTGTCCTCTGAGTAAACATGCTTCCTAAAGAGTAGAAGGACTTAAAGGATCAAATTTAGTTCCTGTATTTGGGAATGTTTTCAAAAGACTGTACCTCATTCTTATAGCTACTGGGTCAAATGAGGTTCTGTTTTGCTACTGACAACACTTAATTACCACCCACAGTATTCTCAGACTATCTCATTTATTAATGAACATGGCTAGTAAGATGTTCAAACAGTATTTGTAAGAAATAAATAACAACACTAACAGTAGCAGAAATGAAGGGAGGTTTGTGAAGCTCATAGAACTGGTCCTTTGGCTTTGTCTACAGGATAACAAGACATTAAACTTTTCAGAAAACAAAGTTAACTGCATTGGCTGTCATGAATTGTAGAAATTAAATAATAACTACCTTATGCTCAACCTTTTAAGTTGTTTGGTCTCACTGCCTTCTACAAATACATGATTGTATTCATGACACGATTTCATTATCCTGATTAATCAACTTTTGTCTTTCTTCTGATACCAAAAAAGAGAGAGACAAGCAAAATGAGAAGTTTTTGTGTAACATACATGTTCAATCTCCAGTGAACTTTTCCAGTGTTAAACCCCTAAGTAGACTGTAAATGTGTCTGTACCTATGAATTAAATTCCAGTGGCATTATGTATAAAGAGTAGCTAATTCCATTATCACAATGTAGCATTTGTTTGTTAATGTTGTAAATGATATAAGCCTTGTATTCTGAGACCAAAGTGAAAAGTAATTATGTGATTACTTGACAAGGGAGAAAAGTCTGACCCCTTTGCCCTCCTGCTTTCTGGGCCCTCTGAATAGACATACCAGTCAGCCACTAGACAGGACTTGAGTACTGTAACAGAACAGAGGTTGACACAGGCAGCTATGTCTACTTGGTCTCTGTCCTCAGTATTAGAACCCTGTAACAATGCCTGCAGGCTACACAAAAAGCAGCCATTCATCTGGATTTGAATGGATTGGTGTGATTTGTTCACCACTAACAAAACAGATACCCGTATTTCAGCAACTTTGAAATTTCTCTCTTTAATCTGAGTTCCCGCTAGCTGATGGATACTTCCTGTCCCCAAAATGGTTCCAAACTGAACTTACAATCTTCTTTTCTTCCATCTGTGGCCTGTTTCTATACATAACAACACTACTTTATTATAATAATTATAGGAGTTTTAGGTTCGAGTCCCCATCTGCTGGGTTCCATATATTGAGTCGGGCCTGTCATGTTAATTCTCCAAATAGAAGAGAGGTCAAAGATTTAGTTGACTTGTCCTGGACATGCTATGAAGACCATGATAGCATTACAACCCATCTTTCTCATATTGACATTTACCTTTAGTTCAAATAGAACACTTGGAGGTGAGGAGAAATACATTTATTTATCTCCAGTCATAGGTACATTCAGATGCTTAAAGTTGGTGGCCACAAGTAATCTGTAGATCAGAAATAGTCAGATGAATTTTCTTCTATTTCCACATCCTCTTTTTATTCATATTTTATTATCCTTAAGTAGTTGTACAAACAAGTTTCCAGTTAATGAAACAGTTTGTGAATGCAATGCATCCTAATCAGTGTTGCCTCTTTGAACATTCTCACCCATCCCTCCCTTACCCACTCTTTTTTTTTTTTTTTGCCAGTCCTGGGCTTGAGCTCAGGGCCTGACCACTGTCCTTGGACTTTCTCAAGGCTAAAGCTCTACCACTTGAGCCTCAGCTCCACTTCCGGCTTTTTTCTATGTATGTGGTACCGAGGAATCGAACCCGGGTCTTCATGCATGCTAGGCAAGCACTTTAACCACTAGGCCAAACTCCCGGCCCCCCTTACTCACTCTTTACCTCTCTCTCCTTAATTGTATAGTGGATTCTTGTTAGGATTACGAGTCATGAGGGTAGATTCATCTTCTGTCAAAGGATGTTTATCCATCATTGATGTGTTTCCTGGATTTCAAGATGGCTGCAAAGCAATTGTAGGAAAGAATTACTTAAAAGCCACGGGCACAGACAGAAAATGCAGATTATAATGTTTAATCCAGCTATCAGCTAATTTGTTGGCTAAGGTAAGGGGTCGGTGCTCTTCAGCAGAAGCAGCTTTCACATGTATATGTCAAGAAAATCCTGTGCATATTTTTTATTACTTCCTTCTTCCTTTTACCATATAGATACTGTTCTATAAGCAATGTAAAGTTGGAAAGGATAGATCTGATATGTGTATTTCTAGCTCTTGGTCCAGTGTCTGTCAGAGTTTTCTTTTAGAGGCTAGTTTTCAAATTAATCTATCCATCAACAAATCTAAATCAATTATTCTTTAATTACCTTGCTCAAAAGAATTTCAGTGTCTTTTCAATGACCAGAGAATAATTCTATTTAGCAGATGTTACAAAACTACATAACTAAAAGAGCACCTCTTATTCTTTTCTTCCTCCCCTTCCTTTCCCTCTTCTCTAGCTTCCCTTTCCTTCCTTCCTTCCCTTCCTTCCTTCCTTCCTTCCTTCCTTCCTTCCTTCCTTCCTTCCTTCCTTCCTTCCTTCCTTCCTTCCTTCCTTCCTTCCTTCCTTCCCTCCATAGAAATAAATGGACCACAAAATTGTTTGTGGTTAAATCAGACTGCTGGAATTAATGAGCTCTCTCCAAGCTGAAGTTTCTCTGAAACCAGGTTTTGGATCTGGGGAGAAAGTGTATATTGCAGAGGTTTAAATATAGCAACTGTTTTCTCCACATGATGATGCAGAAAAGAATTCACCCTACAAAATTTCCCTAGAGTCCTCACTAATAAGATAAAGTCGGCTGAAAATCACTTTGCTCAGCGTAGACTGTGACTTCTAAAGGCTTACTGAAATTAATCAGTAGATTCCTGTCTTATAGAGCCTTTGTGTTTCACATCTAAGAATATTCCTTAGTATAAGGGAGGAAGAAATAGCTTCCCAGGCAAGGGGATTTTACAGTTTGGGCATCTTACTTTGTTACAAATACAGGTGGGCCAAAGCCAACTGAAAGCCACTCATCTTTAAGATTGTATGTGTCGTAGCCGAAGATGAATGGGATTGAAAAGCTTCTGTGCTACCTATTTTCTTCATTCTCAATTATTGCCCTCTGGAGCACTTCACACAGACTTCTACCCTAGTGAGAGACTGGGTGATTGCAGAAAAGAAAGCAGCCAGGAGTAATGTACCAAGTACTACTCTAGGGAAAATAGCATCTTCTCTGGGGAAGACAACCCTTGTGGTTCTTTCTAGGTCTGTGTTTATATGGCTTAACTTTTCAGGCTCCACCACCAGTGACCTTGTCCTCCCTTTCTGGCATACCTATTCTATTTTACTCCGCCATTAGATTGTAATCTTTTGTAGTATTAGGCCTGTCAGTGTTTGGATTTTCTCAGCTTTGCCATGGATTCTAGTTCACTGCTGAAAAGGAGACATGCAAAAATACTCCTTCCTACAGCAGGATAAGCCTAAATGTATCTGTCACTTATGACTCTCAAATAAAATATGTAAGGTCATTTTATGTCTGTAGTTCTCTTTTACATATTGATCCTGAATTCTTCCTCTTTTTTGACTCAAATATTTTTCTTCATTTCTTAGTTGAATCAGTAAACATGTCTCTTTATCCAGAAAAAAAAATTGAATTCTAGATCACAGAATTTACAAATTCCTAAGCTTTGGCTACTTTCTGGTGGAAGCTTTTATTACTTAAGAATGATTTAGGAATGTGGCTTACTGGTAGAGTGCTTCCCTAGCATGCATCCAGTCTGGGTTCAATTCCATAGTATGATATAAACAGAAAAACTGGAAGTGGTGCTGTGGCTCAAGTGGTAGAGTGTTAGCCATAAGCAAAACTCAGGGACAATCTGCAGGCCCTGATTTCAAGCCCCAGGACTGCAAAAAAAGAAAAAAGAAAAAGAATTTAGATGAGGGGTGGGTGTGAGGGGAAAGGAATGGGGTTCAAGACATGTGAAAGGGTATCAATGTATGTGAATTAATGCACCTCCTATCTGGCAAATATCATGTAACCCTTCTATTAATTACAATAAAAAATATATGAAAAAAAGAAAAAGAATGTTCAGATACAGATGATGCCATATATTTATCAAACTTTAACTTTTCTCCTTCTTGGGTGCAAAGGAAAATCACACTTCCAAGCACCTCAAGATTAGATGGGAACATAGAATGGATCCTGAGTAATGAAATATGAAAGAAAGTGTCATGGTGTGAATGTGTTCCCTGAAAACTCATGTGTTAGAAATCTAAATCTGGAAATTCACAGTGGTGTATGTGTGTGTGTGTGTGTGTGTGTGTGTGTGAGTGTGTGTTTATCTTCAGGGCCTGACACATAGTTTTCCCATCGAATGATATTCATGGCCCTTCCCAATTCATTTTAAAATAGAATTAGATCGAAATTAAGATTAAATGATTCCTCAAGCATGGAGCTACCACGGTGGCACGAGTGCCAGAGGAAAGTAAGAGAACCAGGCACTGGTGGCTCAAGCTTGTAATCCTTGCTACTCTGGAGGCTGAGATCTGAGGATTACAGTTCAAAGTCAGCTGAGGCATGAAAGGGGATGTGACTGTTATTTCTAATTAATCACCAGAAAACTGGAAATGTCACTGTGGCTCCAAGTGGTAGAGTGCTAGCCTTGAGCAAAAGAGTTCAGGGACAGCACCCAGGAACCAAGTTGAAGCCCCACAACTGACCAAAAATAAAAAAGGAAGAAGAAAAAGTTAAGAGAATCAAGCTAGTTTGATCTTTCATCTCTCATAATATCAGTTGTCCTCTCCAGATTCCTATCAGATGCTGGTATTATGCTCTCAGCTCTTCCAGACTCCAGAACCATTAGCTGAATAAATATGTTGAGAGATTAGTGGGTCTTCGATATTTTGTTATGGAAATTGGTGTAATTGGACTAGGGAAGGAATTCAAGGGAGAAGTAGGTAGGGATTATTTAACTTCAGAGGCCTAGAAGGATTGGTCTTTTCCTAGTAGGAAGACACAGAGATCTTGTATTGAAGTATAGACAGTCACTTGCATCACAATACTACTCTGTGGAGGAACCCGCCATGTAGAATGGCTAGGATCCACAGCCAGGTTTTGCATCTGTTTTGGAAGGATATGGGGTGATCGTGTATCCTATTCTGAATAAGTCTGCAGAAGCAGCGCATGTCTTATTTCCTAGAGACTCCTTCTGTTGCATCACTGTATAATATGGGCTCTATTTTTTTTTTTTGCCAGTCCTGGGCTTGAGGTCAGGGCCTGAGCACTGTCCTTGGACTTTCTCAAGGCTAGAGCTCTACCACTTGATCCTCAGCACCACTTCCGGCTTTTTTCTATGTATGTGGTACCAAGGAATCGAACCCGGGTCTTCATGCTTGCTAGGCAAGCACTTTAACCACTAGGCAAAACTCCCGGCCCAATATGGGCTCTATTTTGTGTGATTCACACCATTAAGTATTTCTGTGACTTTAAGAAAGACATTTGACCTTTGTAAATATGAATTTCCTTCTGTTTCAAAGTAGAAGCAATATCTGCTTGTGGGATTGTGATAAAGATTTAAGATTTAGTTCAGTTTTTTGGATATTAAATGTCCAATGAATACTGTGTTTCCTACCATGGAACTATATTCAGAATCATTGGGATTTGCTCTGTATTTTGGTTATCCTAAACCATAATTAAAATCAGGAATAGGTATCTTTTACCAAGGCTCCTAATCAAGTCAGTTTTTGTGGTGCATGGTGGTGTAGGCTAATTAATGACACTAACTTCCACAGTGCACGAGTCCCATCAATATTCTGTAAGACAGCTCTTCAAGTTCATTTTGGTGTCTACACAGAACAATGAATGCAGTTATCCATTCTAGCAATTATTACATCACCCATGTTTCTGCATATAATTTGTGGTAATAATCGAATTTGCATTTCCCTGGCATTTTCAGAAAAATACGCACACCATCTTAGACCCTTATGCTTTCAACTGGCTAGCTTTTCAAACCATCTTAATCTGTTTTTATTAAACACACACACACACACACACACACACACACACACACGGTGGAAAATCCATTGTAAAGAATCTGTTCTCATCTGCCTACAGCTTTTTTCATCCTGATTTTTGACAGTTGAGTTGATTTGAGAGCTGGAAGTACAAATATCAAGCTAACATCTTGCATACATTACTTCATAATAATTCACAGTACAATAAACAGCTGTTAATGAAGAGTCTCAGAGCAGAAATATCTGGTTTTATGATTTACTCAATATAACTAATTAAAAAAGGAATCTTTATTGCCTCTTAGAACCATTCAGCCACTTCACATTTATGTCTTACAGTGTTTTTTTCCCCCCTTCAAATTTTGTGAGTGATGTTGGTCCACATTAGCTTGTGCTCTGGATACATTAAGCTTTTCTTTTTCTTCTTTTTTTAATCTCTCAGCTGCCTATGTTGCTGCTTCCTTCAGTTTGTGTCTTCCTCTTTCAACACCTCCAGTACCTTTCAGGTTACAGGGTATACCTGCCCGCAATCTATTAAAGAATACAATTATTTACCTTTGTAATGGCTTTATTAGGCACAAAGATAACCACATGAATTTGAGCAAGTCACTTACCACTTTCCTTTATCTGTGAAATAATGACAGTTGACCAGAAGGCACCATTCAACTATAGGAAATTATGCCAAGAACATGTAAGTTTTAGGACAAAAGGATAGGAGATGAGGTTGAATTTAATGAAATTAATTTTTAATTAGTTTCTAATGGTTGGCTGTATGATAGATACAAAAATGTATTGAAATCATGCCATATGCTTAGCACTTGGGAAAGAACACACAAAACCATTCAGCAGACATTACTCTTGCCTTAAGGAGTTTTCTACTCAATAGTGGGGACAAATACATGATGGACATAATATTATAGCATTCATTTAATTAAATTAATGTCATAATCCACTCACAAGGGACACAGTGGCTGGTTTATGTCCATTGTAGCTTTGCCATAGTTTGGTAGAAAATTATTGCTGCCTACTGCATTGAAAATAAGATCATTTCCAACAATGAAAACAATGCCTGAAATAGTTACCAGCAGTCCATCTAGAGAACTGAAGTTTGTTTCTTGTGAAGGAAATAATGTTTCACTTGTTCCCTACACATATGTATTTTTTTTTAATCAGAACATTCTTCATCTTGAGTTTCTGGGAAGCCAAAAAGATGGACTGATGCTAAAGGGACAGTTAAGTGGCTTGCAATAATCATTTCATTTTGCTTACAATTATGTGGGGATCCTGAGTTTCAGAAGCATGTAACTGTGATCTCTAAGGCATCTAGGGTCCTCTGGAGTGAGGGGCTCCACTCCAAGGTAACTTCATTCATGTATCTGGCACCTCTTTGGCCTAGCAGGCTCCATTGGGTGCCTTGTTTTCCAAAGCCTCTCTGTGTGGCTTGGATTCCTCATAACCAGGGGATCTTAGAGTGGTTACATTCTGAGAGGTCAGGATGGAAATACCAGTCCTTTTCAAGATGAGGAAATGCTTTGCTGTCAGCATTGCATTGGCTTGACGATACCAGCAGGAATACTTTCCAGAGGGGAAGAGGTTCACAAAACTGAGGTCATTCTTAAATTGCCACACTGTTTGGGTTACACAGTATGATATAAAATTATAAGGTGTTGTGAGTTCATTTTCCTGATCTTTGGTGCATGTGACTAGAAAACAAATGGGCAAGCCAATCAATTTTCTCAAAAGTAGAATATTGGAATTTGGATTGAGGCACCCTTGTATGTGCTTGTGCCGGGGTATGCAGGCCTGAGTGTATGTGTGTGTGGAACGGGGACTTGAACTCACAGACTAGGCAATGTTCCTGAGACTTGGTGTTATTCGCGGCTTGTGCTCTACCACTTGAGCCACGGCTCCGTTTCTGGTTTGGAGGGAGATAAACAGTCTTATGGACTTTCCTTCCCCTGCTGGCTTTGAATTTCAGTGTTCAAATTCTCAGCCTCCCTAGTAGCTAGGATTACAATGTTTGTTTATGATATCCGACTACAAATTTAGAAGCTATTTGGTACTCTTGGGGTCAGAATTAACTGATAATTAACTGATATTTGTGCCTTACCGCATTACTGGCCAACAATCGTTTTACAGTTCCTTCTAATGGAGTAGACAGTATGTCTCCTAGAAAACTACAGGCTATATGGCTTAAATTTCCATGTGAGGTATTGATCAAGTTGTATAATCTGTACCTGCAAAGTAATGGTGCATTTCTTTCCATTTCATACAACATATATGTTTAACTGAACACCTGTGAACTCTAGGCATGTGAGTTTTTCTAAGGATGTAGATCCTTAGAAATGTGAACTTTATTTACAAGCAGGACATATCATCATGGATAATATATATAGAGAGAGAATGTTTCTTATTCTAAAACAGGCTTTCGTTATGGAGCATTAAAAATAATTTAAGTAAAATACATACATTGTATCATATAATTCAGATATGACCACTTTAATAGCAGTGTAATTATGTATATTTCTATATAGAAGGATTTTATTTACATAATAATATACACAATACTTTCTATTGTAATCTATATAGTGCTGCATATAGTACTTTTTGAATATAGTGTTAATACTTAGCATTAAGAAAACAATGTAAGACATTAGTTGATAAAATGTATTAAATATATTTGTATTTGGTTATTTGAAATTGGATAGGGAACGGGGGAAAACAAGATGAGGGATAGGGGTCGGGGGGAGCGAAATGGGGACCAAGACATGTGAAAGGGTATCAATGTATGGGAATTAATGCACCATCTGTCTGGCAAATATCATGTAATCCTTCTATTAATTACAATAAAAATATATGAAAAAAATGTATTAAATATAGTCAAAAGGCAAAAGTATATGTGGTATTATTGGCTAGATTTACTGAGCAAGGCTTCATGTTGTAATTGAGATTTAATGAGAAGCTTGAAGAATGGATAGAAATAGGACTGACAAAAACTTCATTAAGAACTCCATGCTTAGAATGAGCATAATAGATTTGGAAGACAATCAAGTTTGTACCTGTGTTATTTTACTTCAACCTGTGTAAATATGTTAATTTTTTCAAAGCTTTGAATTTGAAAAATACAAGTAATTCTTTCTAGAGATAATGAGAAATTGGGAGCACATATGGATTTTTTTAAAATGTTCTCTTAAAATATTACACATTAAAAATCTGCACAGTGTTTTAAAATAAACCAGTGGATTGTTTCAGTGACAGCAATGATATATTTATTGGTCCTGTATGTAATTGAGAAGTGGAGATTTCAGAAGCTAGTCAATGAGAACATAGCAAAAGTCTTCCTCTAAGAGATCAACACACAAAGAATATCCATAATTCATGGTAAGGCAAAATTCTGAATTTCTTATTTCCTTCAAAAAGCTAAAGGAATAAGGAAGTTCTTTTATTTATTATTATTTATTGTCATAATGCCAACAGTTGAATAATTATGCAAAACTAGTTCACTTGTCAATCATTGTATGTAACAATATACTTACTAATATTACTAATGAAGCAATTAAATTAGTTAACAGTATAGTTTCTATAGGGTGAAGATAGAAAATTAGATTTTTTTTCTCCCCTTTCCTAGTCACTTAAAGTAACTCTAGCATGTTAGTGTTAAATGAATATGTCCACATGAAGCAAAACTGTATTTCCTTAGAAACATGAGAACAGAAATAAATGACACAGCCGGTGCCAGTAGCTCATGTCTGTAATCCTAGCTACTCAGGAGCTTAATATTTGAGGATAGTGGTTCAAAGCCAGCCTGAGCATGAAAGTCTGTAAGATTCTTATATTCAGTTAACCACCAGAACAAGAAATGGCACTGTGGCTCAAAGCATAGAGCACTAGCCTTGAGCTGAAGAGCTTAGAAATAGCACTCTGGCCTAGAGTTCCACAACTGACTAAAAAATGAAAAAAAATAAGTGACATTTGAAAATGTAAGGAGTTATTTTATTAGAAAATAATTTTCTATCTGTAAGATCTGGCCCAAAAGATGTCAACTATGTCATCATAACTTGAATATAATCTATCGAACAGCAAGTCCAGAAATTTCATTTATAGAAGTGTAGCAGTCTTGAGCTCCTGTCATCATGTGTCTAGCTCATTAGCTAGAACTAATATAACCAATTTTAAGGTATTAGAAATAGCTGTACAATTATTTTCTTATAATTTAAGAATGTAAGATTGATATTACTATTTTTGTAATTTCATAAAGAAGTCAAAAAGAATATGGTGGTTGGAGAAACTATACATAATTTTAAATACCTTGTGCACTGTGAAAGAGGTAACAGGAACTCTCCAAATATTTGTTGTAGGGGATGAATAAATCAATTAATCATTGTGTACATGAATGGGTTAAATAAATTCTGGCCCAATAAAAATAACATTTTGGGGCTAATTGATAATTCTAGTGCCTGGGTGGAACGGATATGGCAAGTAACTTTGTGTACTTTTGTAGTCTGCATGTTGGAAATTATAATTACTTTAAAATTACTTATGAAAATTATGAAATTATTCGTGCCATTATTTTAAAATTCTACTGGGAAGAGGTAGTTGAGGATACTGTGAGAAGTCAGATTCTTTGGTGTTGGTATGGACTCATTCAGACACAGCCAGTATGGAGTGGGTTTTGTAACCTGCATGTCAGATGATGGCACTGTCAGAGATCTGTAGCCCATGTATTTGGAAGAACAGTGTAGTACCCTTCTCAGAAGATGCCATTCATTGTCATTCATCCATCCATCCACCTGGAGCCCAGTCATCTAAGGGGAGAATTTTTATGATGGCTTCTTTCCCACAACTTTTCTTTTAACTGGACCAAAGTCTTCATAAGCCCATGTAACCTGTCTGATATGATTATCTCTTTGGACATACGTGTACGGGTGAGACCAGTCAGGAACTTCTTTCCATGTGTCATTTGTGTTAGATTTCTAATAGCCATGGCATGTATCTTTCCCTCTTTTTCTATGCCAAAAAATTAGAAAGATTAAGTAGCAGTAGCATTTACTGTATTATAATGTTTGTAAGTGAATATTTCTACTCATAAGCTATTATATTGAAATCCTAATATATACATATATATATATATATATTGAAACCCTACTAGGAGATGGGGAATTTGGTGAGTGATTAAGTAATAAGGGCAGAGCCCCCATCTGTGAGATTAATGGCTATATAGGAAAGTCCTAAAGAACTTGATTGCTCCATTTTTTCCTATATGAGGAAGACAAATGAGAGGATGCTGATGTATCATCCTGGAAGTAGGGCTTCATCAGAAGCTTATTCTGTTCTTGCCTTGACTCCTCAGCCCCTAGAACTAGATGAACTAAATTTCTTTTTTTATTGTAATTAATAAAAGGGTTACATGATATTTGCCAGATAGAAGGTGCATTAATTCACATATCTTGATACCCTTTCACATGTTTTGTCCCCATTACCCTCCCCTCCACCCCCCATCTTGGTTTTCCCCCCTTCTCTATCCAATTTCAAATAACCAAATACAAATAAATCCAATATATCCGATAACAAAGTGAGATACTGTAACAATATGAGATAACCAAGGGACAGCAAAAGAGATGAGAGATAACATAGTACATTAAGGACAACAATCATTCATTGCATGGCTTTTGTTTCAATATCCTGGAGGTCTTTTCAATTAGCTTCATACTATATGGCCTTATGTATCAAGGTTTTGCTCTATTGCAGATCTCTGCTAGTAGAGCCCAAGGTTTCTACTGATTATGACAAATGAGGGGAACCATTGAGCCTAATTTCCTTTGAGTCTGGCTTACTTCACTTAATATGATTTTTTTCTAAGACTTTCCATTTCCTAACAAATGGGGCAATGTCATTTTTTCTGACAGCAGCAAAGAATTCCATTGTGTACAAATACCACAACTTGTTGATCCACTCATCAACTGAGGGACATCTAGGTTGGTTCCATATTTTTGCTATGGTGAATAATGCTGCAATGAACATTGTTGTGGTAGTGGATCTAGTATGCCCTTGTTTCTGGATGCTTGGGTAAATGCCAAGTAGTGGAATTGCTGGGTCATAGGGGAGCTCTATGTTTAGCCTTTTGAGGCACTGCCATACTGCTTTCCATAGTGGTTGAATGAGTTTGCACTCCCACCAACAGTGTAGTAGTGATCCCTCCTGGCCACATCCCCTCCAGCATCTGTTGTTATTAGTTTTCTTGATCCTGGCCATTCTAACTGGAGTGAGGTAGAATCTTAGAGTTGTTTTGATTTGCAATAAAATTCTGTGATTTCTAAGTCACATAGTCTATGTTATTCTGTTATACAGCAGAACAGATAGACCAAGACAGTAGAATTGTCCTAAGAAACAATGAGATTAGGGCTGAAAGAAGGATGAATAGATCTTTGGGTGTCCTTACTACTATTTCTATTGGTATCTGAATTCTAGCTATTTTTTTGTCACTTTTACCATATATTGTGCAGATTTGCAAAACTGGTTATATTTTCAAATGCTTGTTTATATAGGATCAAGTAATATAGTTTCTATGCTTTCTGAATTTATTCTGTCTGCACGAACAGTATTCTCTTTCTTATGCTAAGCGTTTTTACTTCCTTTTTCCTCTTTGATGAGACTATAGATGAGACAGAAGAAAATGACAGAAAGTGACTTAAAGAAATACTTTCTTTGTTTTTTTTTTTTGTGGCCTGGGCACTGTCCCTGAGCTCTTCAGCTAAAGACTACTGCCCTACTTCTGGCCTGGGCATTGTCCCTGAGCAATTCAGCGCAAGGCTACCACCCTACCTTTGAGCCAAGCCCACTTCCCCTTTTCTACAGGTCCTTTGTGCCTGGGCTGGCTTTGAACCTTGATCCTCATATCTCAACCTCCTGAGTAGCTAGGATTACAGGCATGAGCCACCACGCCCAGCAATATATACATTTTTATTCATTTATTTCTTGTAATTATTTCTAAGTAGTTGTACAAAGGGATTTCATTTTAACATGTTTATTTATGAGTGTAACAAAGGTTAATTATTAAATGTGTACAACAATTTAAAATCAACAGTTAAAACCTCTTCTCTTGGGCCAGGAGTTAGACCTAGTCATAGAGTGCTTGCCTACCGTGCATGGAGCCCTGGGTTTGATTCCTTGGTTATCACATACACAGAAAAAGCTGGAAGTGGCACTGTGGCTCAAGTGGTAGAGCCCTAGCTTTGAGAAAGCCCAAGGACAGTGCTCAGGCTCTGAGTTCAAGCCCTAAGAATGGAAAAAAAGAGACTCTTTTCTTTTGGAGGGTTTGGTTTTTACCATTTTTAAAATGGAGTATTCTGGACATCTTTATAATTTTGCTCAGATGACTGCACAATATGGAAAAGTAGTTGTTGCTTTTGATGTATAACATACTGCTATAATTTGAGTTCATATATATATACTCATACATTTCAAGTTGTAAAGAATATATAGAATATAACAATATGTATAAACACATGCATATACCATTTGAATTTTTAGAAAAACTATCTGTACTGTCAACTTCAGAATTCCAGTTTGCTATGTTGAATGGGCTTTGCACAGAAATTAATAGTCATTATTCTAGAAAAACTTGTTTTATCCATTTGTAGAAGAACAATATATCTAATTACATATGCTAGGTTTTTATCTACCTACAGAATCTAATAAAGTATTCTCTAAGTCATGAGAAAAATAAAATTTGTTTCTCTAGATGATAGGAAACATACATACAAATATACTTACTAACATAAACCTGTCGCTTTCTATTCCAATTAATCTTATCTAGTGTCCTTGCTATATAACTATAAATAAAATAATACAATTTTATTTTAGTAAATGTGTTTCTTGTTGAGAGTTCTAATCATTGACATTACTTGTCCATATGGCTACATTTTGAATATTTTTCTCTATATATACATACCCTTACACTTAATGGCATTAAGCTATTGTAGGGTAAGAATACTTCTACAGATTTGTAAAATTTCCCTAAGCAGGTCAAGAGCTGAGATTAGAAGCTGTGGTAAATGAGATAGATAAGAAGGAAAGTAGGTCCTGTCAATGCACGTTAGTGTCAGATGATCACCTGTTCAGATTCTCCCTGAATCTTCGCTGATAATCACAACTATTATTAGTCCTGATTTTGTTGGCTTATCTGAAAAGTAGAAGCAATAATATAATAGTGTATTAATTGTATTGGATAACATGAGTCATATTCCACTTTCTCCATTGTATTTTGTATGGCCTTGTTACCATTAAGAGAAGAAAAACTAGTTTAACTTTTTGGTGTCTTGTGTGCACAACAATGACATTTTCTTTCTTATAAAGTTTGTTTGTGGACTAGAGACGTTTGAGACAAGTGATGGGTTGAAGGCAGAATTCTAATAACTTTCTCAACACATGTTGACACCTGTAGTCTTTTCTTTCCCTTGTGAGTAAGGTGGTGGAGGAGCTAGTTATGTCCAGAATTGCTACGAAAGTGCCCTCTCTTCTAGTCAGCAGCAGGTGTCCAACTACTGTACAGTAACTAATGGATTGTGATGGGATGTATTCACACCTGGAAAATGAGGTGGTGAAATTTGTGAATTTTCTTATAGAGTTCATCATGATGAGAAGCTCTCTGGAGATGTGTCCGTGGAGGGCCTGTTTCAGCAGTAGCCAAGTGTTGACAGAGGCCTCTGTCTCAATATGTTTTGTACAGGAAATCACAGCTTTGCCACGCGAGAACGGGGTAGTTTTCACCAGGTGTTAGAGCCTTGAAGAACCTGCCATTCTGCCAGTGTTCCTGGAAGCCACACAATGCCTCTTCCTCCAAGTGATGCCATGGATAATTTTAAGTGTATGAAGTGTGAAACTTCTCTGAAAACAATGAAACAAACATGACATGGAGGGCACTAGAGAAGGTGATGTTTTTCAGGTTGTGAATGCAGAGAGAAAGCCTTTAAATGTCACAGCAATACTCATAAAAATCAGTGCTTATGATAGATCTAATTCTACTCATAAATTTTGGGGGGAATATTTTAAGTAGTTGTAAAAAGGAGTTGCCATTCACCAAAGCAGTTTATAAATACAGTGCGTCTTGGATCCATGTCACCCCTTCCAACATTCTCACCCATCCCTCCTAGCCTGATCCTGCCCTTATTGTTCTTAATTTTTAGGTTATGGACTTAAAATATTTGCCATTTAACCAGCAGTTTGTGTATACAGTGCATCTGGAGCAGTGTCATCATTTCAACATCTTCACCCCCCTTCAGCCCACCCCTTTCTTTATATTTCTTAAATCTGTGTCATATACCAAGAATTTTTGCCTACAGTCTCTCCTCCTCCCAACCCCCCACTTCATTTTACTATCCCTCTTCTCTGGTCTCCACTTTTCCCTCTTGCAAGTATCCATTTCCTAGTACTTATTTTGTTGGGATTTTACTTATTTTTATTTTTTGTGCTTGCCATTGAGTCTATTACATGTATAAGTAAACACACTGGGTGGTCAGCCAGGGGGTTACACACCTGGCTTCAGTAAAATTTAATATAGGCCCCACTCAAATTTTCAAATAACAGATTCTAATGTTTTCTGGACAGTTGCAATTAGATGGTATTTAAAAACAAGAAATTTATCTTTGTGGTTGTTATTTATAATGGACTATGTGAAGTTACTTTTTCACTCTTTTTTGTGTATGTATTGTTATTTTTCTTTTCCCCCCTTATGCTTTATCCTTTGTTGTTGTATCTGATGTTGGTACGTGGTATACTGTACAGTTATTTATTTGAATCAGGGAAGGGAAGAAGAAAAACAAGATGATGAGACAGAGGACAAAAGATGAACCAGTGTAACAGTGATATTCACAGGACAATACATTAGAAATGAATGTTACAACTTGGGAAGGGGTGCTGGGAGAGAAAGTGGAAGAAAAACATGGGAAGGGGTAACAATGTTCAAGAGATAATGTATTCACTATCTTATGAATGTAACTGTAACCCCTTTATATACCACCCTGAGAATTAATTTAAAAAATGTTATTGTTTCCCTGAAAAGGAAGGAGGAATTACCTTAAAGTTCTAGTAAAGCAGATGGAGTGACACATGCTTATAGTCACAGATACAATGTGGAGATTAGAGATTGGAATGATGGTGTTTTGAGACCAGTCCAGCCGAAAAGGTAGTGGAGTCCCATCTCAATGGGTAATCTGGTGGTGGCCCTGTGCATTTATAACCCCAGCTGTGAAGAAGTCTGTAGAAGGAGGATTGAAGTCTGAGGATACTTTCAGACAAAAAAAAAGCATAAACAAACAAAAAAAACATGACACCTTATCTGAGAAACAATTAATGCAAGAAAGGGCTAAGGGTATGACTCAAGTGTCAGAATATCTACTTAGAACTCATGATGCCCTGAATTCATAACCTCAGTGCTGTAAGAAAACAAACCAGATAGTTTATTAGTATTCTAGTAAGATTGGTCTTAGAGGGTTTAATTAAAATTCATCCAGTTTTGTAGTTCTAAATTTCCACCAGGAAGATGAACCTATTTGGTGAGCCTCATCTACATCTATGTGCAAAAGGTAAAGCCATCCCTCCTAATCTGAGGGTTTGTGTTTTCCCACTTGGATGCCCAAGGGCAGTTCACCTCCATGGAGTAAGATGGGAACAAATAGGGCTTGACCCATATCTCCCTGAGTTGTCTCGCTTAGGTCAGAGATCCATGGCAACGAAGCCCTTGCTTGACTCACCAGGTGAGTCACCTCTTGGCTGAGTGGACTCAGAAGCTTGTGTATTCCTATCGGCAATAAAGGTCTGGACCCCAAGCAATGTGGGGGAAAGGACACAGGGTCATGCTGACCTACAATCCTGAGAGACAAGACATTGGACTTATCAAAAATAATAATTTATCTTGTAATTCCTTCTTTGTGTATTTATTAATTTCCCGTTTGCTTTCAGGATTCTGCAAATAGCTGCTTTTTTGGTCCCCATGCTGAGATCAGATAAACTGTCACAGGCCCTAGCTTTCTGCTTTATAGCTGTCCCATCACTCCTTACAGACTTTTTCATGGAAGTTGCTAACAAATTTTCACTGCCTAAATGTGATATTTCAGGGAGCCTTTTTCATATAATTTTTATTGTAATTAATAGAAGGGTTACATTATCTTCACCGGATAGAAGGTGCATAACTTCACAAAACAGGGAGCCTTTTGAAGCATCTGTTTTTCTAGTTTTGTTTTTGGTTTGTTTCCCCTGAATTGCCTAGTTGTGGGCATTTCTCCCCCTCCTTTTGCAGTTATAAATCTTCAGATAGTCCAGGAAAACACAGTTAATCAAGACAAATGTGGTGTGTCTTAGTGATCATGTGAATGAATGATCATGAATGACTCACTTTGAATTTCCAAAGATGTAGGTGAAGCAGGGAGGCTGCGCCTAAGTCGTTTCTTGCAGACATTGTGGTGCCTCTGGCCGGGTGGGAGGGAATGCTTCACCTAGTGCTGATTAGCTTAATGGTGAGCTGGGAGGGCTCTGTTTTAGAGAAACACAGATAACAGGGCCTCGGGAAAGCTTTGCACATGGAGAATGAAGATCTGGGGGACAGTGAGGGCTACTCAACCTGTTAGCCCATACCCATACCTGGGAGTTTTCCTTTGACCCTGTCCCCTGCCCTGACCCTATTTAGGACTGGACCAGCTTAGGCACCATTACACCAGGCCACGTGTCTCCATGTTGTTTCCACTGTTGGTATGGTATTTGTGGTTTCTTTTCTCGCTGGCCTGTTTCCTATCCACATTAAGTGTATTTTCAGACCGCAGGTCTTTGAGACAGGAGTCCACCATGTAGTCACTGGCCTTCTAATAAAGATTCCAAGATTTAAACCCTCAAAATCTGGTCTCAGTATTCTCGCCTTACAACATAACTTGAGCCTCACACCTGGCCTTCTGAAGATGGGGGTGTGTGCTCAAGCGGAGTCTTCTTATACCTACACCCTAGGGACTATCTCTAACTTGTTCCTAGTGAAGTACAGCCAATTTACAAGCTCAGCTACATTTTAACTTTCCTTATTTCCTGAAGTTATTTTATTTCTACTTTTTTTTCTACTTTTTTTTTTCATGTTAGAAGATTTGGCTTGGACATAGATTAGAGGACTGGAAAGGTATTAAGATTCTGGAATTGGCTACTTTGGTTTCTTTTCCTGCTGAGGATCTTGTAGGAGCCACTAGTGTGGCTTTGTCACAATTCCCTGGCAGCAGGATCTTTAAGTGCAGATATGATCCCTGCTGCTTGGGGATGATAATTGCCTTTTAGACAGGTGTGTATGGTCAGAGTGTCCCACAGTAGCCCCCTCTGTCCAGAGTTTAGGGATTTATGAAAGTGTTATGAGATGGCATGCCAATTTGCCATTTCAAAAATAAAGACCAGTTGGGAAAAGGCAGTAATTAGATTCTTAAATAAATGAAGGAGACCATGTGGCAGTGTCATTGTCTTCTGTCCTAGTTCTCAGCCCCTAACCCTTGGAGAGTTGGAATTGGGTTGAGTCAAGGCAGGAGTTCCTGGGCCTTTCAGTTCTCCAGATGGAATAGTGTAGGTTCTTTTCTGAACAAGAAAGTTCTTTCTGTTACAAAGGAGTGCATGCAAAACTAATTTTGTATGCATTCTTAAGTTATTAAATTGAGACCCTCAAATTCATGGTTTCCCATTCTTTTAGAATCTAGTCATACATCCTTGGAGGAAAAGAGGGACTTAAACTTGAGCTCCTAGAATCCAGACACCTGGGCAGAGGGACCTTACAGACATGGTGACATTGCCAACTTATCATTTGAGTTGAGCCTTTGTTGTTGTGTGACTGGTGACTTAAGGAACAAAACTTGCATGCAGTCGTGTGTTCTCTGCCAAGCTTCTATAGAGACTTTGGATCCTTTCTTCTAGTATAGCATTGTCCTGGGGTGCTCTTAAACCTGCACTGCTGGGAGAGAACTAACTCCTGCTCGAACTAACTCCTGAGTGAACCAGACTGTCAACCAGCTGTGGTTCATTTGCAGGTGGTACAGCACAAATGCCCTGCCAAAAGCTTTCATGGACACTGTGCTTTGTATGTAGTTAGAAATAAGAGTCAGGGGAAAGATAATATAACTAACTCCCCAGCAGAGGATTCAAATGACTGTTCAGATATGGAGAGGTAGAAAAGGAACAACAGTACCTTGAAGGGATGAGGAACACACTGGCGAAGCAAAAATGGCTCAAGAAAATGAAAACATACATTCATGGAAACGCACCTAATTTCCTTCATGACTTACATCTGTGACTTGTTGGTATAAAATTACATTGTATGTAAATGTTCAAATAACAGACAACATTTTTGGTAAAAGTCAACCAGCAAAGTTATTTTCAGGTCATTCTAATTTTACCTCTTATCTTTTTAAAATATTCACCAAATTAGTTTTAGTCTATAGAGCAACAATTGGATTTATTATGACCTTTCTTTCTCTATCCTTGTATCTCTCTGTCTCTCTCTCTCTTGCTTTTTCTCTGTCTGTGTGCTTTTGGCTTATCATATTAATTGGTCACTGGAGTATTTTAAGAAGTAAGACCATTTTCCACTGTCTAATTAAGGCATTACAGATTTCTAATGTAGACAAGCCAGGAAACTATCTCTCAGAACAGTCACTGGGTCCCTGGGGATGAGTGTTGTCCTTTATCTTTTTGTGTTCCTTTCTTTGCAGCTAGTCTTTCAGATATTCACATTTATTGCTCAGATGATTAGAATTTCTGTTTGGCCACTAAATGACAAGGCCTGACTGGCTTTCCAACTCACACTGCAAAATTATTTCTTAGAATACATTTTTTTTTCAAAATCAAAGATTAGTGGTAGTAATTTATATGTGTCTCAACTGGAAGTTTTGTGGCTCTGTTTCCTGTTGGCGAGGCAACCACTTGTATTCATCAGATTCTATGTTATATGGACTAGCTCACCCTCAAGTCCTCCAAGGACACCGGTTTTCCTTTCGCAGAATTTATCTTGAGGCAGTGTGAAACTGCCAGTGCTCAATATATTGGGGTCCTTGGCTTTTTATTGCCAACATTTTTGCATGTAACAGATTATGCTTTGCAGCTGGCACTGCTTATTTTGGTTTGATAGTGTGGAGAGCCTATGCATCTTTTTGCTTCTCCTGAAAGAGGCTGGAAAGCAGAACTCCAGAAAATCTGCTGCATTGATGGAAGAGACCTGTGATCTTCTATTTTTCCTAATAGCCTGTTCCAGTCAGGAAAATCTCCTTCATGAGTATTGATACCTCCATTCTTGCTATCATTTCATAACCAAGCAGTCCTTTAGTCTACCAAATTGAAAATAATTAAGATTAATAGGAAAAGACATTTGGCCAACTCTGACTATCAGTGAGTAGAAAGAGATACTGGAAATAGAATGTCATTGTTAAGCTAAAATGTCTTACTTTTTGGTAATGTTTTCATTTCAAATTGTAGAGAAGATGACATTTGGCTGTCAGAGATAACATGTCAGGTACATTTTACATTTCTCATTTTGTGATTTTTTTTTAAAGTTTAGAACATGAAGTTGAGTTAAAGTATCGTAGAACATTGCTATAGGGTTTATAAGGTAATGGCTATTCCTTTCACTATAAGTTTAAGCTTTCTAGGCATCTCTAGCTCATGAAAGCATTTCTATAGTCTCAATCATCAAACATCACAGTTTTATGTACTATTTGAAAATGTACTCCACTACATGTGGTGATACAGCATTAAACATTTGACTTGATGCTATACTATGGAATAATTAATTCATCAACCCTCTCATTCCTCCTTCCCCCATTCCCCTCTCCACTTCCCAGCATAAAGCTCACACAACATGATGAGTGATTGAACTGCATTGACTCCTCATCCTATGAGGTGATCAACTTCCTTGATTTGCCTGCAAATCTCACTTTTAATACTCAAAGTCCTATGACACAGGCAACCCTTCATTTCCCATCAACCGGAATGATGGGTCACCCTATCATCCAGCCAGGAGCCTCTCCTCAGCCATGACTCAGCCATCCTGTGGTGGACAGTTGAGCCAAGTTAAGCCAGTCACCTCCTCTGTCTTTGGAACTCTGCATGCTGAAATGAGAGAAACACAGAGACAAGGAGTTGTCTGCAGCAAATTGTGTTAAATGTAGGCTTTTAAGAAATTCAGCTAGGATTACACAGTACATTTTCCCGGAACACTTAAAAAACTTACTGCTGAGTGGGCCTCGACCACAAGTGAGCCTGGCTTGATTGGTGCTGGATAGAGTTGGGCATATTTAAAAAAAACAAAAACACCAAAAAACTTACCTGAGCCAGGTTCAGAGGCTCACAGCTATAATCCTAGATACTCAGGAGGCTGAGATCTGAGAATCAAGGTTAAAGCCAGCCCAGGCACAGAAGGACCTGAGACTCTTATCTCCAATTAACCTCTAGGAAATGGGAAGTGGGGCTTAGCATTAGGGTAGGGTGGTAGCCTTGAGCTGTAGAGCTCTGGGACAATGCTCAGACCCAGGGGTAGATCTGTAGCCTTGAGCTAAAGAGCTCAAGGACAGCACCTAGGCCAAGTTTAAACCCCATGACCCATGGGGGAAAAAAAAAAAGCTTACCTGGTGATTACAGCTTCTAGAAGGCAACTCCAGAATCTCTTGAGTAGTGAAGCATCTGGCATTCTCTTGATTTCTGCCATGTTTGAAGCTTATTAGGATTTATGAGGTACTCCAGTATTTTTCTAGTAAATCAATTAAAAAAAATCTACTTTAATTTTGATACTTCTTTTCTTTTGGCAAATTCTATTTTATCTCTAAGTAATTAAACTAGAGAATTGCCATTTAACAAAGTGGTTGATGAATACCATGTATCTTGAAAAATGTCACTCTTTTCAATGATCTTGCCCATCCCTTCTCTCCCCACCTAGCTCTCAGTTCACTCTTCCTAATTTTGTAGGATATACATTGGATTCTTGGCTGGAAAGAAATTAATTTTAATGTTCTTCTTTCTCTTTACAATCAAAACCGCATCTTCAGAGCCCTGTTTGACATTGCTTATTTTTGAGATAGGGTCTTAATTTATGGTTGAGGCCAGCCGGGGCTTTGAATGTCTTACTTTCACTTCCCTGTGTAGCTAGGGGTGAGAGAACATAGGGGATGACAAACACATTCCACCATGCCCAGCCATCATGCTTCCTCTGTAGCTGGAATAACTGGCCTCCAATCACCATCTTCCAATCTTTGTCTCCTACATAGATACGATTACAGTCTTAAACCACTTTGCCTAGTTCAGAATAGCACCATCAAATTTAAGGCTCGAGCCTGAGGACTGAACATATTAGGTCTAAAAGAATTATGAGCTGAATAAATAATCAAATTTCATCCTACAGTTCTTTGCACTCAAAATCCATATGACTGCATAGAATAAAGTTCTAAGAAAAATTGCTACCCTAGATAAATAAGTATGACTTTTGTTTAAAAATAAAATAGGGCCGGGAGTTTGGCCTAGTGGTAGAGTGCCTGCTAGCATGCACGAAGACCTGGGTTCAATTCCTTGGTACCACATACATAGAAAAATGCCAGAAGTGGTGCTGTGGCTCAAATTGTAGAGTTTTAGTCTTGAGGAATGCCAAAGGACAGTGCTCAGGCTCTGAGCCCAAGCCCAGGACAAGCAATAAATAAACAAAAATAAAGATAAAATATAATAATTAAAATGTATTTTTGCCGTGTGTGTGTGTGTGTGTGTGTGTGTGTGTGTGTGTGTGTGAGAGAGAGAGAGAGAGAGAGAGAGAGAGAGTGTCATGGGGCATGAACTCAGCCTGGGTGCTGTCCCTGAGCTCTTCAGCTCAAGGCTGCCACCGTTCCTTTGAGCCACAGCCCCACTTCCCATTTTCTAGAGGTTAATTGGAGATAAGAGTCTTAGGTCCTTTTGTGCCACTGTGCCTGGCTAATATTTTTGCCTTTCCTACAAAGAAACTTAGCTCTTGTAGTGCTCAACTAATAATATCACTGATACATAAAGCATTTTCCTTGCACAGTTGTCAATATTTCTTTTTATTAAAATTGTCTTATTTTATAAGTATCCTATATTAGGTTATTCTAAAATTTCTTTAGAATATTTCAGACTATGATGCTGGGTACAGTGACTCACACCTGTAATCCTAACAACTTAGGAGGCTGAGATTTGAGGATCACGGTTCAAAGCCAGCCCAGGCATTAAAGTCCAGGAGACTCATCTCTAATTAGTGATGAGAACATCAGAAGTGAGGCTGTGGTTATATGGTAGGTGGTAGCTTTGAGATGAAAGGCTCAAGGGACAATGCCCAGGTCCAGAATTCAAGTCCCATGACCAAAAAAAAAAATTACAGACTATGAGAAGACATGTCTATTCTTGAAACAGGAAAATGCATACTAAGCAGATGGCAACAACTGTACTGGTTATCAATTTCTATGCAATGTTGCTTTCAGAAATTAAGATATCCTTTTTAAATTACAAATACTGAAAAGTGAGTGACACAACAATTGGTTTGGAAAGAAATTTATCATTAGACAAATGGGCATATATTTTAAAGCTTGTTGCATGCAGAAATTAATATTCTTAATATGGAAAAGTTTGTAAATGAAAATAAAAATATAATGACAAACTAATGGAAATGGGCCAATATGATATCAAATTTACAACAGGAAAATACTAATAAGAATATAAAAATGTCTTCAGCATTTACCATTTAGGATTAAAAAAATACAGGAAACCAGGTTTTGTGTTGATCGAAGAGGAAGTTATTGGGAATTTGAAAAATGTTTACACACAATTAAATGCTAGTGTGTGGCTTGAGGCATTTTATACCATGTAATGTATCCTCTTATTAATCATTAAAGTTATATAACATTCTCATTGTAGAAATAATGAAAATAAGAAACATATGGCTTCATTACTTTTTCCTATAAACCCTTAGGTACATTGAAAAAAATTTCTCATATCCAGTACTAAGTTTCTCCTAGTTTCACATTTTCCCATTATTTCAGTATTCCTCCATGAAATGTACCTAAATTCAAATTAAAGTGTACTACACTCAAGTTTATGAAGAAAATTTTAACCAGAATTTTCTAACTCCAAGTTTTTCTTTTTGTTGGCACTGGGATTTGAACCTAACCTAGGACCCCAAGCTTTCTGGTCAAAAGCTCTACTCATTGACCTATACTTCTGTTTCTCCTATTTCTGTCTCCCAATTTTGGGGGATCATAGCTGTGTATCACTGTGCTTGACTTGACTATATATATATATATATATATATATATATATATATATATATATAATATACCAGGTAACAAACTCAGATACAGTAACAACATGAGATTAACCATAAGGGCAAAAAAAGAGAAGAGAAATAACATAGTACATTAAGAACAATAATCACACAAGATAAACCTCTTGTTTCCATATTATATAGTTCATTTCATTTAGTCTCATCCTATATGACCTTATATACCTAGATTTTGAGCTATTGTAATCCTCTGCTAGGAGAGTCCTAGATGTGTGTTCATTATTATTATTATTATTTTGTAATTAGTAAAAGGGTTACATGATATTTGCCAGATAGAAGGTGCATTAATTCACATACATTGATACCCTTTCACATGTCTTGGAACCCATTTCCCTCCCCCCCCACACCCCACACCCGTCTTGGTTTTCCCCAATTCCCTATCAAATTTCAAATATCCAAATACAAATAAATTCAATATATCAGATAACAAAGTGAGATACTATACCAATATGAGATAACCAAGGGACAGCAAAGGAGATGAGAGACAACATAGTACATTAAGGACAAAAATCATTCATTATATGGCTTTTGTTTCAATATCCTGGAGGTCCTTTCAATTAGCTTCACATTATATGGCCTTATGTATCAAGATTTTGCTCTATTGCAGATCTCTGCTAGTAGAGCCCAAGGTTTCTACTGATTATGACGAATGAGGGAAACCATTGAGCCTAAGTTCCTTTGAGTCTGGCTTACTTCACTTAATATGATTTTTTCTAAGTCTTTCCATTTCCTAACAAATGGGGCGATGTCATTCTTTCTGACAGCAGCATAGAATTCCATTGTGTACAAATACCACAACTTGTTGATCCACTCATCAACTGAGGGACATCTAGGTTGGTTCCATATCTTTGCTATGGTGAATAGTGCTGCAATGAACATTGTTGTGCTAGTGGGTTTAGTATGTCCTTGTTTCTGGATGGTTGGGTAAATGCCAAGTAGTGGAATTGCTGGGTCATAGGGGAGTTCTATGTTTAGCCTTTTGAGGCACTGCCACACTGCTTTTCATAGTGGTTGAACGAGTTTGCACTCCCTTGACTATTTTTTTTATACTTACTTGATTTTATGAATTCCCTCACTTTAGGACATGCATATTAAGGGGTTACAAATTTCCTGTGTATACGCTAATATATTTTAGTGTAAGTAGCACTTGAGATCATTGCTTTTGAAAATTCTAGAACAGAAAATTCTAGAATGCACAGTAGTACATTCATTGCAACTATTAACTGTTGGGGTTTTTAGTCCTCAGTCCCTCCTGCCCTGCAGGAAGGATCGGGAGGACACGCCTCGACCAGGACAAGCCAAGAAAGGAGAGGCCAACTGACTGCCTGCACCCAGCCCTCCCTCAATGGAGGACAAGTAGACACATCAGGGAGACCCATAAAGGCAGGAACTTGTTTATTGAGGAAGTCCATTCAGCTAATATAGGGTGCAGTAGCCTATCAGCACAAAGGTGGGCAGGGCAGGGGAGGTACTTTCATTGAGAAAGTAGGATACATGTGCTGTCTGAGAGGGTGGAAGGGTTGGATCCCAGAGGTGGCCTTACAAACCACAGCTACACCTTCCAACTGGCTGGGTAGGCACCATCTCAGCCAGGTGCCGTCCCAAGACCAGGGAATGAGCACTGGGCCAGGAGTTAGGCCTCCTTTTACAGCATAGGTTTCCAATTCCCTGATGTGATGTGCCCCACAATTAACAAAATTAAGGGAAAATCTGAAGTATAGGGCAAGATGGTGCAGACTTATTATTTGAAAACATTAACTATAAAACTAAAATATAGTAAAAAAGAAAGCAAACTACAGAAAAAGAAATTACATGCTCATGGAAAGGGATAACAGTGTTCAAGAAGTAATGTACTCAATACTTTACGAATGTAACTGTAACCATTCTATATGTCAACCTAATAATAAAATTTAAAATAAAATCTATAAACTATAAGAAAACAAAATTAAAAAAATTACATGCATTTTGTATGTTTTAAGTACTAATGATAATTTGAGTCATCTTATAATACTTTGTTATCATCATCATCATCATCATCATCATCATCATCATCATCATCAACTATGTACTAGAAATACCAGAGAATATTAGTGAAGCTGCCATTCTGTTCTAAATAATATTCTTGGGCGGGGAATGTCACTTAGTAGTAGAGTGCTTGCCCAGCATGCATGAAACCCTGAGTTCAATTCCTCAATACTACATAAACAAACAAATAAACAAGCCAGAAATGGTGCTGTGGCTCAAGTGGTAGATTGCTAGCATAGAGCAAAAGAAGTTCAGGGTCAGTACTCAGGTCCTGAGCTCAGTTTTGAGCAAAACAGGAAAAACTATTCCTGTCAGACTTTGTCTCACCCTCATGTGATTCCATTTCTTGGACAGCTGAAGCAGAAGAATTGAGAGTTGGGGCCAGCCAAGGTACATAAACAAGACTCTGTTTCAAAAGAAAAAAAAATCTCTGAACTATTACATGATTTAATCAGTTTATAGCACTGGGTTAACTGAAATAAGATAGGTTGTTGTACAGGTCTCCAAGTATGTATAACTGACTAGTAGACTTTATAATTCTCCAGGAAAAAAACCTGTATAATATCCAAATCTATTTGGCTAGATAATCTTATTTGACAGGAACAAAATATTGAGCTTTTGTCCCAAGAAACACACTAATAAGCAATTCATCATATCTGGACCTGCGTGGCTAAAGAGGAAACAAACGTAACTTTATTAAGGGCAATAAGAATATACCTTCAGATGACTTCTTAACAGTATCTGCCACATTCATCATATGCAGTGCTTATTTTTATTGGCTCCCCATCTTAATATTTGCTTTGAATTTAAAGACAAGAAACAATTAGTGCATATAAAGTAGCATCTGGTAAGCAAAGGAAAACAATACATTATCCAATATCTTTTTTGGATGTGTCACTAGGGTTTGAATGCAGGCTCTTGGATTTGCCTGATAGTTACTCTGCCCCTTGAGCCATGCCCCCAGCCCTTACTTGCTTTAATTATTTCTCAGTTACCATGGTCTACCAAGGACAGAGGATTTTGAGATCAGTGAGAGTTCTCTGAAGGATTCTGTCATAGTAGATATATGTCATTATATGTCTCAAGCCTCAAAGAATGTCCACTAAGTCAACTCTAATGTAAGCAGTGGGCTCTGAGCAATCACCATATATTAATATAGCTTTATCAGCTGTAATAAATGGCCCTCTTTGGGAAAAGATATTGATAGTAGTAATGCTGTGTATATTTGAGTCAGGAAACACAGGAACAAGCTCCTCACTTTTGCTCTGTGAACCTAGATGTGCTCCAAAAAATAAGGTGTAGGACTGGGAACGTAGCCTAGTGGTAGAGTGTTTGCCTTGCACGCCTGAAGCCCTGGGTTGGATTCCTCAGTACCACATACACAGAAAAAGCTGGATGTGGCACTGTGGCTCAAGCGGCAGAGTGCTAGCCTTGAGCAAAAAATTGTCCAAGGACAGTGCTTAAGCCCTGAGTTCAAGCACCAGGACTGGCAAAAACAAACAAAAACAAATTTAAAAAATAAGGCCCATTTTTTTAAGGAAGTAAAAACATGCAGTTTTAAAACATGAAGACTGACTTCCTTCTTACCCTTATAATGGAGACATACAATGAAGATGGATGAAAGAATAACATTTTGATAAATTTACAGTAACTTTATAACTCAGTGCTTTTCATATAAAATTTATAAACACAAATGGAGAACCACAACCTTACTGACAGTGAGTTGCTAAATGGCCAAAATGACTTTTCAATATGTTTCCTGGAAAGGAAATACAATATGTACTGTTACCTACAGATAGGAAAACCAATTTTCAGTTCAGAGAGGAACAAACATATAAATGAAACCCTAGGGGCTGGGAGTTTGGCCTAGTGCTAGAGTGCTTGCCCAGTATGCAAGAAGATCTGGGTTTGATTCCTTGGTACTATATACACAGAAAAAAGCCGGAAGTGGGTGCAGTGGCTCAGGTGGTAGAGCTCTAGCCTTGAGAAAGTCTGAGGACAGTGCTTGGGCTCCATGTTTAAGCCCCAGAACTGGCAAAAAAAAATGAAATAAAACCCCAGAATGTTAGTAATATCTAAATTTGACAGTTCTTGAAATTAGAATTCACTTTAGTGAATTCACAGCTATTAAAGGTACAAGTCTGTCATCTGGCTTGGGAGTTAGTTACAGAAGTGGTAACTTGGAGGATGTAGTAATGAGTCAAAAGTAGAGATCATTTGATGGAGACTGTAATAGAAAGCACACTGCAATCTAGAAAAGAGTTGAATTTTGCCATCTACTTGATGTCTTCCTTCTGGATTCTAAGTATAACATATAAATTTGTGTTTTCTGGATGTGTCACTATCTGTTTAACAACAGAGTATAGCATAGCTGGGTTCTGAAGGCCATATTTATTCTCCATCTTTAAGTCCTAATGCTGGTCCTGAATTCCAAGAAAAGTCTAAAGGATGAATCACAAACAAAGATAATCCCCAGCCATTTCTAACTTAGCCAAATGGCCACTGTCTTCTTCATGCTTTGGTTCTTAATAGAGAGGTCAAAGTATGGGTGTGCAGTGGAAAAACCAGCACTCCACTCAATCATCCTGCTGCCTCACTTCTCTCTAGGTTGTGCCATTATCTTCCCAATGATCCTTTATCAAGAACGACTGCCTGGAGATAGATACCCTGCTGGTGCTCTATCCATAGTTTTGCCTCACTCTGGTCACTCACTTGAGAGGGCTTCCTGAAATGTGTCTTCAATTGTAGAAAATTTATCGCATTAAAAAGCAATTGGTAGCTGGGTGCTGGTGGCTCATGCCTGTAATCCTAGCTACTCAGGAGGTGGAGATCTGAGGATGGTGGTTTGAAGCCAGCTTGGGCAGGAAACTCCCTGAGTCTCTTGTCTCCAATAAATTATTTAAAATCAAAACAAACAAGTAAAAAAACCAGAAGTGGCATGGTGGCTCCAGTGGTAGAGTGTGCCATGAGCCTTGAGTAAAAGAAGTTCAGGGACAATACCCAGGCTGAGAGAGAGAGAGAGAAAGAGAGAGAGGTGGGGGGGAGAGAGAGAGAGAGAGAGAGAGAGAGAGAGAGAGAGAGAGAGAGAGAGAGAGAGAGAGAGAGAGAGAGAGAGAGAGAGAGAGAGGAAGGGGAGGGGAGGGAGGGGGAGGGAGGAGAGGGGGAGGGAGGAGAGGGGAGGGAAGAAGAGGGAGGGAGGGGGTTAGGGGAGAGGGAGGGGGATGGAGGGAGGGGGATGGAGGGAGGGGGATGGAGGAGGTAGGGAGAAGGGGGTAGGGAGAAGGGGTAGGGAGAGGGAGAGAGAGAAGAAATGAAAAAGAAAAGGTAATCCGTACAGGACAGTATCCATCTTTAACTTTGCATTTACCTTTACTAGCAGGTATTTGTGTGCATATTTTTCCCTATAATATTATGCATTCACATGGTGATATCAGTATTTGATATTTATAGCAAATAGACTCACATGTTACTATGCAATTCTTGTAATTTCTTTGTAAAGCCAAGTCTAGCATAATTCCAGGGAAGCGTATTTACGACCAACACCCCCAGCCCTGTACTGGGCTTTTGGTTAATAACAACAGCTGGTAAAAGAAAGATTGATTTAGAAAGCAAAACAATATATTTTCAACAACTAATTGGCATTTAACTTTTTCACTGCTAGGGATTGAACTCGAGACCTCAAACTTGTGCTCTACCACTACACTATTAATATCTACTCCCTTCCCCCCCCAAATTAACCTTATTACTTTGTCCCTGAGCATAATAAGAAAGCAATACAAATTTAAATGTATTCTCTAGTCAATTAGTTAAACTAATTGATAACTTAGAATTTTGTGGGGAAAATATTTTCTTTCCTCAGGATTAAATGGCTGCCTAATTTGATATCTTTGGATGCCAGCGCTGTGCTGTGCTGTTTATCTCAGAGACACTCACAAAAATTTTGATTGGCATATGTATATGAAGAGATTTCTCTGGCAGAGTGTCTTGTTACTACAGCATGTTTAATCTAGTACATGCAATTAGATCTGGCAGGCATTCTGACAACCAAAAACCTTCTCCTCCTCCTCATACATTTTTTGATGAATCCCAAGAGACATACTGGCACTACTAAGGAGAATCTGTGTGCATGTAAGGTTTATCGACTTCATTTATAAGTTAGATCTGAATAACAGTGTTATATAAACTTGAAGGTATTTGATGATTCAGAACTTATCATTGCCAGACCTTTAGACAGAGAATTAACTGTACTCTGTATCTGGATGCCAGTAATTTCCCTGCCTTATTGTCCTATTGAAGCCAACCTTTTCCTTCTACCACGTGATCACCCAGTATGTACACATGGAGAATCATGTTGATGTAATTGCTCACAAATATCAAATATCTAATATTTTTGTGCATGAATGACTAGGAAATATTTCACAGAGAAAAATAGTTAAGACTCCGGGGAAAATCTAAAATACAACTAGAGTTTGAGCTAATGGTTTAGGATAGTTCCTTAAATGTCATCTAGAAAACATGCTGGAAAAATTCATTTCATATTTTAGATATTGTATATGAGAAGGAAATCCAGTTAATCTTTTATTTTTTTTTTGCCAGTCCAGGGCTTGAGCTCAGGGCTTGAGCACTGTCCTTGGACTTTCTCAAGGCTAGCACTCTACCACTTGAGCCTCAGCACCACTTCTAACTTTTTGCTATGTATGTGGGATACGGAGGAATTGAACCTGGGTCTTCGTGGGTGGTAGGCAAGCACTCTACCACTAGGCCAAACTCCTGGCCCAATCCAGTTAATCTTTAACAAATGTAATCACTGTAGTGCAAAACAAAACAAAAATTGCCTAAACAAGCTCAATATTTTACTTGTTTCAAGAAAAACTACAATAGATGAAGTAAATGTTTACAGTTGCATATTATTTTTGAAACCTAAAAGGGAGCAAGTGTCATAGGAGACACATGCCTTTAAACCCAGTCCTAATTGTAAATACATTCCTGTGGGCCTGAATTTAATCAATACCTCCCCAGGCCTCGAGTTTCATGTCTATAAAATACGATATTTTCACATTATCAGGTCCTAAAATTCCATTTTCCTATAATATCCAATTAATGTGCAGACACATACACACACTTACACATACACAATCTAGTGACAATGCCTAAACTGAAAATGTATCTCTTCAGAATCATTTGATAGTCAAAGAATGACATTTGATTCCAGGAGATAGCTGAATAAATCTTGCTTTCACCTGCTTACTCGAGCAGCTAACTTATCTAATGTTAATAACATAATAATAACTTATATAACACAAGCTGACTTATATAATGTTAATTCTGTGAAATTCTGGACAAAATAGTAATGACTTCATTTTGTTTGGGGTTCAAACTTCTTGACAGTCATGTGGATTATTGTGGGTTTGTTCAGTTTTTTTTTAATGTGTCGAGTTGTGGTACACAGTACAGAAAAATCACATGAAGTCTAGACATTATTCAATACCACAGGCTGCCAAATCACGCTAGGAGCCTTTTAGCTGCCTTTCAGTTGCATTTGCAGGATGACTTAATTCAAAATGGAAAACAAGAGAGGTATTATGTGAGCTCTTATCTTTTTGTCCTCCTAGTAGAATAGATTCATAGTTCTGAACCCAGGAAAGGCTGGGAAAATTCAGCACCTGCCAACAGTAGGTTTATGTTCACTGACTCAGTTTGAATTCTTCTTGATGAGCTTAATGAATTCCAGGGCTAAGTACTTTTGCACTCTTTGACCCTAAGGTATATAAAGTTCCAAGGAAGTGATGCTTCCAATAACTTGTTTATGCCATCCATTTAATCCCTATTGCTCTGTGTTAGTGGATAGCCACCTGGGCAGCCAGCATGTGGAGTATACAAGGAAAATATACATTCAAACAAATATTTATAAATCAACACAATGTTTGCAAAGGAGACATGTGCAGCAGTAGACTAGAAAATAGAACATCCAGGACAAATACCTGCTATTTGTAGCAATCATACACCAAAGATCTAATAGTTCTTAATCATATCATAAGGCTGGCCAAGAGATATTTCACAGAGAAGGCAAAATCTGAGATTTAAGTGGAATTTGAAGGAAGGGTCTGGAGGCAGGTATGCAGGAAAAGCATTTTGGGTAGGGGAAACACCAGCATGGAGGTTATGAAAGGTGATAAGCTCAGGGCAGTGAGACACACTGGACAGATGAGAGCAATGTGGGGATTTGTTACTATTGGGGAAAATGAGCAGAACAGGCTCGTGAAAGTTCAGCAATGAATATTCTGCAGTGCTTGTCCCCTTGAGCCTTACTTCTAGAGTCTAGATAACCTTGAAGTTAAATGCAAATTGGTCACTGGTTACATGAGGTTGCTGGATACTAGAATCTTATATACCTTAAATACTGGTATTTCAACTGAATCTTCAGTTTTATGACTATCTCATATAAAGATATGGTAAGAGTTGATCATGACTTTACTGATATCATTTACATATTCAACACAAAATCTCAAAGAAGATTCTGTAATGACTGAGGAGACAGATTAGCACTGTAAGCCCAGAGATCCTGGGTCTGGCCTGGCTCTTTTGACCCACTAGAATCTCTTCAGTATTAGACTTTCTGAGGGTTTTATGGATCATAGTTTTCATAGGCTTATTTTCTAAAACAAATAAAACTAAAGAAAATGAATAGAGTTATTCTTCACAGGGTAATGTTGTTTAGCTTTTATTTATTTTGATGACTATCAGAAGTATTTGCAACAAAATAATTACAATTTCATATTGATTCTGAAAGATCCATCTGTAATAAGACTTACTGTACTTACGCTAAAGCTTAGAATAGAATGAAAGGATTCTTTATCATGTTAAAAAAAAAAGAAGTCCAGCAGAGTTTCCTATTACAGCTGTCAATCCTGCAGGCAGCCACCTGCCTCATACACATCTTTCAGCCAGTCTGAGGAATTCATGACTAGTATTTAAGCAGTTTTGCCATGCTGAAAAATGACATTTCTATATCATATTTCAGCACTATTAGAAAATGGCAAGTAGTTAAATAAAACATTATCTCAATGTGAAACCAAGAGAGATCTGGAACAACAATGGCTATTTTCCCTGGAGTTTCTCATATTCATGTCCCACATGGATATTATTTAATTTTAAGAGAGTAATTGATAATCTTTTTATTTTAAAGAAAACGATTCCTTCAAAGGAATTCCATAACAAATGTTGCATTCAGAACAAATCAAGTTCATAATTACTCCACTGAATTGAAAATCCTAATAACTCAAAAGGGACTATAAGATCATTTAACTCAGTGTTATTTTAGCAAACCACTCAGACAAAAAAAAGAAAAACATTTCATAATTTTAAAAACTCAAGTGCTTCAAGTTCTAGTTACCAGAAGAGAAGCCAAAAAGTGTTTATTTCCAAAGAGCAACTGTGTGGTCAAGTGGCACATCTGAAATGTTCAAAAAATTATTTCTACTGCTATTTCAGACATATGAAATCTCTTTGACCCTGGCAAACTTGTTCTATTTCTCAATCTTAATTTTCCCTTGGTGAGCAGGACATAAGTTCATTTCTGTTCTTAGTCTTTGAACTCATGAAACATCTATAAACTGTTATTATTACTCTGCATTATAATTTTGTAGATTAGGGTCCCAAAACAAGTCACTTGCAGATAAGAATGTGGTAGTGTTCCATTCTAGCCATGAAACGTAACTCTTTTATAGAAGCAAGCTTATCATTATTTGGATAACTTCTTCCATATCTATATTTTTGTTCAGTCATATGGCTTGAACTCAGGGTCTGAGCACTGTCCCTGAGCTCTTAAGTTTAGGCAAGGGCTTTACCACTTTGACCTGCAGCACCACTTCTGATTTTCTGGTGGTTAATTGGAAATAAGAATTTCCATGGACTTGGATGTCTGAGTTGTCTTGAATCAGGATCCTCAGATCTCAGCCTAATGAGTAGCTAGGATTGCAGGCATGAGCCACTGCCATCCAGCTAAATTCTTCTATACCTTGAAATTGAATTTAGTCCATTTGCTTTTTGCCAGTCATGGGGCTTACACTCAAGGCCTGAGCACTGCTCTAGGGCTTTTTTAAAGCTAGTGCTCTATCACTTGAGTCATAGCACCATGTTCAACCTTTTCTATGTATATAGTACCAAAGAATCAAACCCAGGTCTTCCTGCATGCTAGGCAAGCACTCCACCATTAAGCCAAACTCCCGGCCCTAGTCCAGTTTTTAAAAAGTTTATATAAAGATTTAAATATATTCTACTACCTGGAGAATGTAACTGTAACCCCTCTATACATTACCCTGACAATAAAAAATAAGAAAGAAAAGATTTAAAACATTATTTTATCCTGGCCATAGTTTCATAATTCAGAAAACTAGTACAAGATAAAAATAAAAGTAATATCAATATATTGCACACATACTTCTTCCCCTAAACAAATCATATCAGAAAGAGTGGGGAAAAGGAAACAAAACAAAAAACAGCCATATTGTTATTATTTGTGAACAACTAGTACTGGCTGCATTTTCTATTTCCTTCCATTCTTGCTTTGTATGTATGCATTGTAGTAGTACATTTATAGAACTTTTCATGCAGTGTTATAGTGTGAGAATTTATCTTTCTTCCCTGTAGTTTCAGTACCCCCACTTTCCTTACTCAATTGGTAGTCTCCCATTTGAATCAAGCCTTTCAGTCCTACTTTTTGCTAGGACATTGAACATGGTCATGCATATTTTTCCACCTGGGCTGATTTCAAACCAAGATCTTTCAGGTCTCAGCTTCCTTGAGGAAGGAGGATAGTAGGTAAAAGCCACCAGCTATCATAGGAGCTTTTCTAGGTAGAGTGGTAAACTATCTCTGCTTCATCATCTGAAGCATAAATCAGTTAATTTTCTGGAAAAGTGCCAATATTAAATATGGGCATTATCTCAAGAGTTGGCACCTGTCCCTTTATCTAAATGATTGTTATTTTTTTCTGACAACAGCATATTCTGAGGTATTCAGAATTGCCAAAATTCTTTGTTTTTCAAATCTTTTTAAAAAATAATTTTAGGTATAGACAAAATGATCCTGAATCAGGAATTTTAACTTACCTATTCACTTTCTACATACTCTTGATTAGTCATCTACGTAACTGGGATAAAATTCTGAAACATAAAATAATAATAAACAATTTAGCTTCACTGTAATCCTCAATTGCCAGTATCCACGAAGAGGCATTATTTATTATTTATTTTTTATATTTATTTATTTTGCCAATCTGGGCTTGAACTCAGGGCCTGTGCACTGTTCTTGTACTTTTCTCAAGGCTAGAGCTCTACCACTTGAACCACAGCACCACTTCCAGCTTTTTTCTATGTATGTGGTATCAAAGGAATTGAACCCGGGTCTTCGTGCATGTTAGACAAGCACTCTACCACTAGACCAAACTCCCGGCCAAAAGGCATCATTTTTATGCACAGTATTTGTTCCTAAAATATGTAGAGAAATATTTGGATGACATGGTTTATTCATTGTTTACTGGTCTTCCTATTTTTATAGTGCAACATTTGGAATATATGCTTAACTTCAGATATCGACTGTACATGTCTCTAATATTTGTTTACATGATGGATGACTAAATTAAGACAAGCAACAAATCCATCACTTGACATTTTCAAATTTATTTAAATTTATACTTTTTCCACTTATTAAACTTTGTAATTATCTTTAAGAAGTTATTCAAAAGGGTTTCAATTCAACATGTTTATTAGTTTATAGTTTCATGACCCATATCACACTTTCTGTTAGTATTGTATTCTTCAAGATTATGTTTTCAGGCATATTATTTTATATAGGCTATTGACATCAAACTTGAGACTCCTACTTCAGCCAACCAGTGGTGGTATTACAGACATTCACCATTTAAAATATTCCAAACTCTTATTTGTTGGCAAATATATCCTTTTGTTTTATATCTTGTTGACTGACACTGGAATTAGGTTATTGCAACTGGGATCAAGTCAATAAGATAGAAAGCTTTTATTTTATGAGTATATATAGGTGGCTATGATTCTTAATGTTATTCATACTTTTCCCTTTGTAATATCTTGATTTTAATTTTATTTTAAAATCTGATACAGGAGTATTTTATTTTCTACGCTTATATTCAGTTTTATTTTCAAATCTTATTTAGTAAGTGCTCTTGAATGTACTTCCTTCTTTTTCATTTTTACAACTTCCTTTTATTCTATTGTATTAACTCTTCTTTACTGGCTTGAAAGTTATATAGTTTACTTTTCTTTTTTATTGTCGGGATAATGTATAGAGGGGTTACAGTTACATTCGTCAGGTAGTAGGTGTATTACTTCTCACACATTGATATCCTTTCTCATGTTTTTGTCACCATTTCCCTCCCAATCATCTTGTTTTCCCTCTTTCCCTTTCCTGTTTCAAATAAACAAATATACATATACTAGGTAACAAAGTCAGATAAAGTAACAATATGAGATTAACCATAAGGGCAATAAAAGAGAAGAGAAATAACAGTACATTAAGAACAATAATCACACAAGATAAAGCTCTTATAGTTTACTTTTCATCTCCTAGATTTTACAGAAATATATATTTAAGTTGTACACAGTGGTAGTGTTTTGATATGTGAAATGATTAGCACAATCAGCAGATTGATATAGCTGGCACTTTACATAGCTGTCTTGTTTGGTACTAAATATACTGAAGTCTACTCTCAGTAAATTATGAGTACATAGTAAGTATATTATGATTATTTATATTTATCATGCTATATATTATATCTCGAGAATTATTTCATCTTGTATCTAAAATTTTGTACCCTTTAACCAACATCTCCCCATCTCTCCTACATTGCTGCCTCGGCAACCACCAATATACTCTTAGTTTCTGTGAGTTCAATACTTTTCAATAATTTTCCCCCATAGGTGAGATCATATCATTTTTCTCTTTTTGTACCTGTCATAGTTCACCAAGCATAAACATGTCCTCCAGAATCTTTCATGTTGAACAAATAGCAGGATTCTTTGAAGATAGTCCAACATATATATTGACTCCATAATTTTAACTATTCTGTTGATGTACCCTAAGATTGTATCCATATCTTGACTTTTGTGAACAGTGTGACAATGAGGGTGAGAGTACAAATATCTTTCTGTGGTAGTGATCTTATTTTCTTTGGATATATACTGACATGTGGGATTGCAGGATGGCATGGTAGCTTCATTCTCTTTACTAGTGTTGCATAGTGCTAAGCTAATTTACATTCTTACTAATAATGTACTAGGATTTCTTTATCTATGGATCCTTATCAGCACTTACTGTCTCTGACTTTTAATAATAGCTAGCTAACCAGTGTAAACTACTCTCATTGTGATTATTACTGTGCATTTTTCTGATGATTACAGAAGCTGAACAACTTTTCATGAACCTGCTGTCTATTTGCATATCTTCTTCTGAGAAACAGAGCAACCAAAACCAAAACAAAGGAGACCACATCAGACTAAAAGATTTCCACACAGGAAAGGAAACAATCAAGGAAAAAAGAGTCCTTGGAATAGGAGAGGATATTTACAGACCTTATATCTGATGAAGGGTGTTGCTGTAAAACAAACTTCCTGTTTTTCTGTGGACATACAATAGTAATCAACACAGAAGACTCTAGGAAAGGTGTAGAAAGAAATTTGCTCCACAACAAGGAAGTAATCAGTTCATGGAGACCACCTGTTCTGACACTACCAATGACTGCCCACAGATGAAGGGCTCCTTTCCCAGGGTAACCCATTTGAAATGCCAATCAAAGCCTTGTGCTGTTTTACCTGTCTGTACTTCTAACCAATTGTCACTAAGTTAATTTTTTTTTCCCAGCCCTGGGGCTTGAACTCAGGGCCTCAGCACTGTCCCTGAGATTTCTCAAGGCTAGAGCTCTACCACTTGAGCCACATATCTATTTCAGGCCTTTTCTGTGTTTGTAGTACAGAGGAATCAAACCCACGGCTTCATGCATGCTAGGCGAGCACTCTACCACTAGGCCAAACTCTCAACCCCTCTTAATTAAAGTTCTTTATTTTTTTTCCCCTCCTTTTTTTTTTTTTTTTTTGTGGGTCATGGGAGCTTAAACTCTGGGCCTGGGCACTGCCCCTGAGCTCTTCAGGTCAAAGCTACCACCCTACCCCTAGGCCTGAGTGCTGTCTCTGAGCTCTTCAGCTCAAAGCTATTGCCCTACCCTTGATCCACTTCCTGTTTTTTTCTGGTGATTAATTGGAGATAAGAGTCTCACTGTCTCTAGTCCCCAGGCTGGCTTTGTACTGTGGTCCTCAGATCTCAGCTTCCTGAGTAGTTAGGATTACAGGCTACCATGCCTGGCTTAAATTAAATTACTTATGACTTCCAGTGAAGGTTCAGCTAATTTGCTTGGGAAGCTCACAGAACTTTAACATGTTTATATTTTCAAGTTTATTTAAAAAGTAATACCAAGTATAGAGATAAGAGATACATAGGATAAGATATGATGGAAGAAATAGGGACCTCTCATTACCCCAGGGAATGCTATTCTCCAAGGTTTTCTACATATGCTGTTCAATGAAGCTTTCTGAACATTTTGGATTTTTGTGGAAGTTTCATTACCATGTATGATTGCTTAAACCCTTAGTCACTGGTGATCCGTGTAGCATTTAGGTGCTTCTTCCTCTGCTTGGAGGCTGGGTGAGGGGAGGTCAAATTGGAAGTTCTATAATCCAGCCTATGTGTTTGTGGATCAGCCACCATTCTGAAATTAACCTAGTGGTTGCCAACCCTAGGTCAACTCATTGGTATACAAAAGGTAAATCATTTAGAAGATAACAAGGATTTAGGAGATATATAATAGGGAACACAAAGCAAGACAAACACATATTTCATAATATCATAAAGCGTTAATGACAAAAAATAATAGAAACTCATATAATTCAAAAGCATAAATATAAATAACCCAACTAAAAATGGACTAAAATGCAAATAGATGTTTGTTTTCCAAAGAAAATACACAAATGGCCAGTGAGTTATTTATTTAATATTATTTTCATCTGGTGTTATAATATTTTCCAGAAATGAATTGTGTCCTCTGAGGCATTGTGTAATTATTTTACCCTACTATTTGCATGATACATGACTGTGTATATAATTCTGAGTAATTGGAAATTCAGATGCCTCTAAACTTTGAATATATTAATATACTATTATCTTACATCTCAAGTTCCTTTTCAAAGATGATTTCTGTCTGATTTGTGTTCTTTTTTTAGGTGATCATATAGCAAGCTTTACAATTTTCTTTTTATTATCATTTAAACATTCAAATTGCTATTATAAAGGCAATATGCATAGAGATTATAATTACATAAGTCGAGTAAAGAGTACATTTCTTTTTGGGCAATGTCACTCTTCACGGGCCCTCTCTCAATTTTTCCTTCTTTTTGTTAAATTTAAGTAGTTGTACAAAGGAGTTTCAATTTGATATGTCAGTTTATGAGTACAATACACCTTGATTAATATAACTCCTTCATTATCCTCCCTGATCTCTCCCCTCAAGTTGTCTTTCATTTTCACATATGTACAGAATATTATGATTATTTTAACCATCGATTCTTTTCAGCTTCATTTCCATAAAATTCTCTGGGCTCTTGTAGATTTTTTAAAATTATTTATTTACCACCATCTTATGAGCATGTTTAGTAAGAGAATACTATTTCAGACTTTCATAGCATCTCATCCACCTAAAGGAGAAAGTATGTATCCTTTCTGACATTGTATCCTGGGTGTCTTCCCTTTGTTTTAGTTTTATTTTTGTCCTTGTTTGCTTCACAAACAGTCTCCCATCATAGGTGTTCAACATGATTATATTAAGACTAGATTAATTTTTTTAATGGTAGAGAAAGAAGTAAGGATTTTAGTTAAACACTGTCATCTTTGTTAAAAGGTAACTACTTTAGTTTGCAAAACAACCAACACAACTTTTTCTCCATGTCTTATGAAACCAAATACCCTAGCTAAAAAAAATTACACCTACCTAGATCTTTCCTTTCATCCAGAATGACTTCCCAAGAATCTTTACAAGTATGACTTTTCTTAACCATCTTCAAATTAAGTTCTGAGTCTGGTCTTTATCTCCAACATTAGTTTATTATCCTGTATGCAGAAAAAAAGAGAAAATTTATTATCTTCTTGTTCTTATATTGCTCAACTATTCCTATGGGTATTTCTTCCTCTTCTTTTTCCTTATTACATAGATGAAGCAAGAAAGATTCATTAATCAGGTGCCGGTGAAGCCAACTCTGTGGCTTCACTGCTTATAATGTTCTCTGATCATTTCAAGACTTGACAGGAATAAAATGCAGTTCTCCATGATAGAAGTATTTGAAAAACCCTGGAGATGATGGATAAACTGACTAACTCATAGAAAGAAGGGCCACTTCAGCATGATGATTAGGAATCTTATAAGTGAATATACGATTCTTATTTTCTGTCTCCTGAGAAAGTGATGAGATTTTCATGTGTTCTTGTGAATATATAACAAAGTAGGAGATACTTGGATACTTTTTCTCTTTCTAAATTATCATCAATATGAAGTACAAAAAAGTTCAAATAGTGGTCAAAACTTTTCTGTGCCATCCATCCAATCAGATTTTTTTAATTAAAGAATTTATTAACATTGTTTTTTACCTCACATTTCAAATGATGCATTTAACAAACAAGTATTCAAGAAGGGAATATCTACATACAATCACTGGCACTTAGATTTTAGAATATAATTAAAATTAGGCTGAGGGTTTGTATGTCATCAATACATATTAATCTATGTAATAAAATATTATGTCTATAGAGTCATAGATTTTTATGTCTATGTAGTTGTGTTTATATTTCCAAAACCATGTCCATAGCATTGGGTATGCAAATATTGAGTCCTCACTCTTATACTGTTTGGATCTAATAGCCACATATTAAGGATACCATGTGCCTTTTGTTCCTTTGATCTTGACTTGTCTCACTCAACATGATTTGCTCTAGATTCATCCACTTCCCTGCAAATGCTATTATTTTGTCTCGTCCGTTGGCTATGTAGAATTCCATTGTGTATACATACCACATTTTCTGTATCCATTCATCTGCAGTAGGGCATCTGGATTGTTTCCATCACCTGGCTTTTGTGACTAGCACAGAGATGAACATAGCTGAGCAGATGTCCTTATCATATCCTGGGTTATGATGTTCAGGATAGATGCCCAGGAGTGGTATGGCAGGATCATAGGGAAGGTCAATTTTCAGTTCTTTAAGAAACCTCCACACTGCTTTCCAGAGTGGCTGAACTAGCTTACAATCCTACCAGCAGTGCAGTAGGGTTCCTTTTTCTCCACAACCCTGCCAGCATCTCTCATTGTCTAAGTTCAAAATCTTGGCCATTCTTGTTAGGGCAAGGTGGTATCTTAAAGTTGTTTTTATTTGCATTTCCTTTATCATCATGGATGATGAGCATTTCCTCATGAACTTTTCTGCCATTTTAAACTCTTCTTTTGATAAATCTCTCTTTAGTTCCCTTGCCCATTTAGTGAATGGTTTGTTGGGTTGGGGAGGGATTCGTTTCTTGAGTTCCCTGTAGATACTGGATATTAATCATTTGTCTAATGTATTATTGGTAAATATCTTTTCCCAGTTGGTTGGCTGTCTTTCTACTTTAGTGGCTATGCTTTTATCTGTGCAGAACCTTTTTATTTTTAGGTAGTCCCATTTATCGAGTCTCTCTCCAACAGATTTTCTAGGTATATTTAATGAAGTGTTATTTTTCTTTTCCACTAAGCTATACATTAAAAGTAAACTTGTGGGGCCAAGAGTTTGGCCTAGTGGTAGAGTGCTTGCCTTGCATGCATGAAGATGCAGGTTTGATTTCTTGGTACTACATATATAGAAAAAAAGCCAGAAGTGGTGCTGTGGCTCAAATGGTAGAATTCTAACCTTGAGTAAGCCCAAGGACAGTGCTTCAGCCCTGAATTCAAGCCTCAGGACTAGAAAAAAAAAACTAAGCTAAAAGTAAACTTGTTTCATTCTTCTTGTGATTTTTACCTCAACTATGCCACCATCAACAAAAATAGAAATATATTGAATATGCAATTAGTTTGAGGATTCATTGTAGATAGAGAATGAATTATATTATGGAAACAAACAAGATCTAAACTTTCATCTTAGAATCTCTATTATCAAAATTTACTTATCTTGCCATCTTGAGATAAGACCATAGGAGACCATTGGAGACTTTGTACACCATTTTACCATTCTCCTTTAGAATTAGTGTGTTTTCAAGATTAGGCACTATATTACATTTAACAGCTTCCCAATCATATAAAATGAGGAAAGACAGAACCAAAACCACATATTTTCTATAGCTTCCCTCATTTGTAATAATTAGTATATGTCTAGAATAGCCCTAGAAAAGGATCACAATAGCTCGATAGCTATGTACATATGATCATAAAAGATGATGCTAAGTGAACTGAACCCCAAGATATGAATACAAGAGTATTTTCTTAGTCATTGTTTTTAATGTACTCTGTGAAGTTATTTCTTTTTCCTTTTGTCCCCTCCCCCTTTTAGTTTATATCTTGCTGTCACTTTATTTGATTTTGGTATATATATATATATATATGTTTATCTGAATTAGAGAAGAGAAGGGGAATAACAAAATGGAGAGACAAAGGACAAAGGGTGAAACAATGCAACAGTGATATTCACAAGACAATAGGTTGGAAATGAACTTTACAATTTGGTGGGGGTGAGGGAAACGGGACAGTGGGAGAAAAACAAGGGAGGAGTTAATGATATCCAATAAGAAATGTACCAGTCACCTTACGTATGTAATTGTAGCCCCTCTGGACATCACCTTGACAATAAAAGTAAATTTAAAAAATCAGTGTAATCTCTGTATTTCTGTTAAGAAAAAATATTTTGATGAAATAATGAGATTTCAATTTTTTATTGCTCTGCATAGGATCCATAAATGCTCATAGCATAGTATTTATGAGGTGTGGGATACATACAGGGTACTTCTTTTCCGTGGGGATCCAATTACTTCTGTAGAGTCCCTTTATGTGGAACAAGAAACCTGACAACATTTATTCATGGAATGAAAATTGGTCACATGAAAAATGGCCCATGTGAAAAGTTTCAGAGTCTCAGGATATTAGGCCTTGAAATGATCATAGAGATTCTGAGCTTTAACCTCCTGATGCTGCAGTTGAGAAACTGAGACATATGAAGGTCTTTTCAAGGACATCTGGATATCTTATGAGATCAAGCAATTTATAACCTTTCCTTATAGCCCCTAAGATTTACATGCCATAAAGTGATGGTGTAAAGTTATAATATAGGGTTTGTAAGATAAGATGTCACCCTGGAGGATTGTTTTGAAGACTTTTAGAATTTATGTGACTTTCCATCTCCCCAGATTGATCATTTCTGATGCTTTATAGTTGTAACTTAATGCATAACCCAGAGTTAGGCTGTTGCCAAAGGAGAGCAAATATCAATTCACAAGATGGTCTAGAATTTGACTTTAATTTAAAAATGGAAATGAAAATCCTGATCTAAATTTCCTTAGGACTTTACCTGAATTTTATTTCTATTGTTCAGTCTTTAGCACTGTATGCAATTATTCTCATAATATATTCCCACTGTGTTTGAAAGCAGGGACTGCCATATTGGTATTCCTTTTCTGGTTTATCCTGGTGCTTTTGTGTAGATGTTGGTTCCATAAATTTTTATTGTATTTATGCATTAGTGAAGGAGACTTCTTCTTTCTATATGTTAATTTGCTATTTTCTCTCCCCCACAGAGATAAAAAAATAAAGCAAACTAGCTACTCGGTCTAGGTAAATGGCTGATTGAAAGAAGCATTTTGCCAAATGAAGTATCAGATAAAAAGTTGGACCAATTAATTTTCTATGATTGTAACCAATATCAGAGAAAAACAAGCTCATAGAGTGACAAAGGTTTGTTCTGGCTCAGAGTTTCAGATGTTGCAGTCAACAAACAAGTGTCCCCATTGTTTTTGGTTGAGAGTGAGGCATTATGTCATGATGGGGCCTGTGGCAGAGGAAATTCATTATTTTATGGCTAGGAATGAAAGAAAAGAAGAGGTTGAGATCCCAATCTCTCCTGTGAGGAGTTTACATCATGCTAGGCTCTATCTTTTAAAGTTTTATCACTTCTCAGCAGTAACACAGGTGACAGTCCAAGCCTCAATTCATGAGCCAGACAAGTGGTACTCAGGATTGAGTTTTCTATTTATAGCTATAAACTATTCCATTCTTTCCTCTACTCAAGATCCTGTATTCTTGTGTTTCTCTACTCAAGATATTTTAGGATACTTTTTTTATTTGAGAGCAATTAACATAGACTTGGGTGGTTTTTCTTGTTATATGACACTTTACTGCATAGGCTCAAAGTGCAATGTAATTCCATTATTTGGGGGTCTTATAGTGAGATAGGGTGATTGTAAGACTTTGTATTTTTCATTTTACATGATTAAATGCTAATTGCTGACAATTATTTGGCAGTATTTTTTGTGTTAGGTGTAATGATATCTTTTAGAAACAGTGTAGTATAAAAGGTACAGGATACATGGCTGGGAACTTTTTATTTCTGGAGTCAAAATAAGGGTTATGTTTTCTTCATGTGTTTGAGCCTGCAAAAGTAAACTATATTTCATTAAGATAATCTGGGTACACTGAAGTATGAATATATTTTTCAAATGTTTTTCATATTAACTCTTTGCTGAGTTCCATTTTTGATAGAAAAAGATTAAGGGCCTTCGGGTCAAACTCATTTACAATCAATACCACACCAAAATTATTTATTTATTTATTTATTTATTTATTTATTTTTATTTATTTTTTTGCCAGTCCTGGGCTTGAGCTCAGGGCCTGAGCACTGTCCTTGGACTTTCTCAAGGCTAGAGCTCTACCACTTCAGCCTCAGCACCACTTCCAGTTTTTTTCTATGTATGTGGTACTGAGGAATTGAACCCAGGTCTTCCTGCATGCTAGGCAAGCACTCTCCCACTAGGCCAAACTTCCAGTCCCACAAAAATCATTTAAAAAATAAAATAATCTATTATTGATGATACTGGTTGATGGCATCATCCCATGTTAACATTTATAAGTTCTAACACTTAATAATAAATCTATAGAGTGAGGAACATGAAATATTTAAAAAATGAATAATTGATTTGCTAGAGGATTATTCATTAAAGTTAGAAGTAATTCACCAATATGGAAATGAGTAGGTAGAAGCAATATTGTAACTCTCTCCTTAGAAATTGCCATTTGAGTGAAGGGAATGAAAGATCCAGAGAAGATGGGAGAAAAGTTAATATCTCAGCTAATTCATTTTAAAGAAAAAAAAGAAAAATACTTGTTATAAATAAGCACCCCTCTTTTCTCCCTCCCTCCTTCTCTCTCTCTCCCCTCTTCCTTCCTTCCTTTCTTCCTTCCTTCTTTCCTTCTTCCCTCTCTCCTTCCATCCTTTTCTACATCCCTCCCTCCATCCCTTTCCTGACAGTCCTTGTTTTACAGCTCAGGCTGGTGTGGAACTTGCTATGTAGTGGTGGAGGCTGTCCCCAAACTCATGATCTACATGCTTCAGCATTTTGAATTTGGGAGAGTTCAACCCTAAGATGCTTGGAAAGCTTTGCTTTTGGTATTAGGCACATCCCTAATCTAAGCGTGATATTTTAGTCTGTGGATTAGAGTGAGTTTAATGAAAAGGTTGAAGGAAGAATAGATGAGAACTTTGTAATATCAAGACTAAAAACATATTATATGAATGCGGTAACTTTCCTGCCCGTGTGCACTTCTAGGGGTGGAGTAGGTAACATTTGGTTGCTCAAACTCACTTCTGATTTGAGAGAAATGAAAAAGATTATTTCTTTTTTTTTTTTTTTTTTGCCAGTCATGGGCTTGAGCTCAGGGCCTGAGCACTGTCCTTGGACTTTCTCAAGGTTAGAGTTCTACCATTTGAGCCTCAGCACCACTTCCGGCTTTTTTCTATGTATGTGGTACCGAGGAATCGAACCCGGGTCTTCATGCATGTGAGGCAAGCACTTTAACCACTAGGCCAAACTCCCGGCCCGAAAAAGATTATTTCTAGGAGAGAAGATTATAGAGTAATACCTTCTCATGGACAGTTTTATTTTCCATAGTTTCACCCACAATTAACCATGGCCCCCAAATAGTCAATTCAGAATTCTACAACTAAACAACTTACAAGTTTTAAAACTTCTAAAAGAGTGTATTGTCATAATCATCCTATGTTATTGTTGTTATGACTGTTAATTTGTCTAATTTAAATTCAAATTAATTTAATTTTCATATGCACATACATGTATGTAAATGTGTTTGTTTATATATAGTATAGGATAGGAAAGGATGTAAGGTTTGTATTGCCTGGGGTTTCGAGTCTTGGCATATATCCTCAATGGGTAAAGAAGGAATAATACACTTCCCATTGCATAAGCCAAAAGTAGGTGTACTCCAGAGAAACTTACCACCAACACAGTTCCTATCCAGGATTCTGGCTTTGAAGAAATGACAAGAGGTGTTTTTTCAGAGTTTTCTGATGCAAAACATTTGGAGTTAGGAAGCTGATGGTATAGTGCTGGGACAGTAAAGTCAGCATCCTTTCTATGGGAGCATCTGGCCTGTCATCTTCGCTATTCTTACTAACTCCAGCCTAACTGGTTCATCATCCCAAGTGTGAATTCTTTCATTTATTGAATTGCTGATTAGCCACAAGCCAGGCTGATTTAACAATGGTACACGTTCTTCAAGTATGTTTTAATAAAATTGTCATGAGGGTTAATTCAGATAATACAAAACGTGTGCTTAGTGTGGGCCTTACCTCAATAGTAGGTGCTTAATGAGAGTTGGTTAATATTGTTTCTATCAGTGAACCAAGGTATTGGATATCAACTAGATTCTGCCAAATAGAGCTCATCTTGGATCTATTATTTACCTACTTATGTCAGTGGAGTGGACCGAATGACCTTTGGTGGCTGCCAGAATTGATTTTCTACAGGCTGTTTATTCATCTGTGGGAGCAAGAGTTTTGGATTCCTGTACAGGATGAGGATGTGGTTCTCAAATAAGCATTGCACTTTCAATGCGTAAGAAGAGGTCATTAGAAATGTTGTAAATACAGATCACAGTAATTTTAGAAATATCAAAGCAATGTTTTAGGGCAGAGTGGAGGAAATTTTATGGTAGAGTTTATAATTACATTGCAGCCAATTTGGAAACACCACCTCTTTGTGGTTGATGTGGGTGACTAAGCTAATGCCCTACTGGTTCTGAGGTAGGAGACTGAGTCTGAGAAATGATGGGGGGCTCTTTCTACCTTTCATAGGTCACAGGAATTATAGAAGACCAATGTTCTCAGCTTATTGGGAGTTGAATTGTTTTTATATTTGTTTTAATTCACAGGATTAGCTCTGTTTTGGGTTGATCCAGAATTAATATTGGCCTCATGTCCCTCCATGAAAGATAAATATAGCAGTTGGGTTTAGGTAAAGATTAGTGTTTTGCACCAAAAGTGCTTTGCATGTTTCAATTAATTCTGTATACCCTTGACTAGGAAGGATGATTACTGTGTATAAGAGGAAAACACGAAGCATACAAATCTTAAGTGACTCCTCTATGTGGGATAATTTCAGAGTAAAGCCAGAAGTGAAATATTGGCATCTTGAAACTAAACTGTGTGTGTGTGTGTGTGTGAGTGTGTGTGTGTGTGTGTGTGTGTGTATTTATGTCCTTTTATGGAAAGAAGTCATTGTTTTTTCTCTTAACTTGATGAAAACCAATAATTTTTCCCTCTGAAGTTTTTAAAAGGAATTCTGAAGATCTAATTTTAATGGCAAAATGGTGGTTCTCACTGCACTTGAAAACATGTTCCTTTTGCCACAACCACATAAGTTTAGCATGTATATCCTTTGCACCCACCACACTTCCTCTCTTCATTCTATCTTTCACTTATCCCTCAAATAATTTCAGTATGTCATCTACTACATGCAATGTGGTCTGCTGGTTTATAGAAGAAACAAGTAAGAACCTGAGACTCTTACCTCCAGTTAACCTCTAGAAAACAGGAAATGGGGCTTGACTAAAGCATAGGGTGATAGCCTTGAGCTGAAGAGCTCAGGGACAGTGCCCAGGCCTAGTTCAAACCCCATGAACCCCCCCCCAAATGTTTCACACACATAAAAGTCTTGTTAAATTTATTGACTATAATATAATATTTGATTATTTTATGTCTATTTTTTCAACTATTAAAAGACAGGCTCCAAGAGAGCAGAGACCATCTACTTTTCAGCCTAATGCTGACATAAAGGAAATATCTGTTTATAAAATTGGTTAATAGTTTTTTTCTATTGGAATGGTACTTTATTTCATTATAACAATATATAAAGCTATTTATATAATACCAAATATATATATATATGCATATATATATAAAGTTATTTACTTAATGCCAAAGGCTATGCCTGGAATAGGATAGTGGTGACTACAGGTGCAGAATGTGAAGATCTACAATGATGTAGTTAGGTTTCCATGAAGAAAAGTATTGGACAAAGAAAATATGTGCTTGATTGGTTTGCACACCAAATATCAAGACTAACCTATGTGCTTAAATGACAGAACCCAAGTCTAGAAGACACAGTTGTCTTCTTAATGGACTAGCAGAATGCAAGAGCATCAGCAATGCTATAGAAGAAACAGGAGAATCAGCATTGCAGCATAATTACTAATTTTTATAGCAAATATCATCAAAGATTGCTATTTCATATTTCATTCCCAGATGTGGTGCTTGGAAATCTGAGGTTTGTATGGCAGCAAGAATTATAACTAGGAAACAAATTTATAATTTTTTTAGGTCAGTTCTTGTTCATAGAATTGCATGGGTGATGTTATTGGATGTATTTGTCCTTGAAAGGCCTGCTTTCAGCTAGCATCCAGGCAGTGTCTGTCATTGTTATCCCACTATGTTAATCAGTCTACATCTCTTGTAGCTGAAGGAAGATTTTCAGTGAAAGATGTTTTAATTCATTGTCCAGTCTAATATCACAACTCAGCAGCTTATGTCCTTACTCAATCTGACATCTTCCATTGTCAGCAAATTCTTCCCCATACTCAGATGAATGAATCGTCTCCTCCTCTTTTATTTTGATCCTGAGTGACTATATACATATCCTTCAAATAAGTTTATTGTACTATTAACAAAATGTACACTATTCTTTTTCATCATTACAGTTTTACTTGTGTGTGAAGGATCAGCCCACAGACATTTCATTTTGTACATTTTGTGCTACAGGAGATTGAATTTGCCTGTAAGGCAGGTATTCTACCACTTGAACCACACGTCTAGAAACTTTTATGCACTGGTCATTTTCCAGGCCAGGTCTTTTTGTTATTCCTGGCTGGCCTGGGCAATAAGCATCCTATTTATGCTTCTGCATACTCCTGAGGATGACAGGCATGAGCTACTGTGCCCAGGAATGCTGCTTCTCTTGTAGCTGAGAAAAAAGGTCAAGCCATCGGTTGAGATAGAATCTCATGAACTTTGATGCCCTGATTGGCTTTAAATGGTGATCATTAGCTGTCTGCCTCTCAAGTAGCTAGAATTATCGTCTTGAATAACTGCAATCAACTTAAATTTGCACAAAGTTCTTAATATGCATATTGAAAATGTATATAACAGGGTTCTTGTTCTTCTTATCATTAAATAGTTGTACAAAGGGGTGTCAATTTATGTGTCCATTCATGTGTGAAGTGTATCTTGATTAGAACTACCAGGTATTCCAATAAATTTCCAGCACTAACTTAGAGGAAAATTTTCTTAAAACTATTTAAGTACCGATATCGCCTAATAATGATAAGCTATTACTTAAGTCTCACTAATCCACTACTTAAGTCTCACTAATCCACAACTTTTTTTTTGTCAGAAGTACTATACTCAAATGTTCTATTTGTGTGTGTGTGTGTGTGTGTGTGTGTGTGTGTGTGTGTGTGTGTGTGCGTGCGTGTGCACGCACGTGCGCATGTGCGCTCCAGTCCTGGGGCTTGAAATTAGGGCCTGAGCACTGTTCTTGGGCTTTCTCTAGACTAAAGCTCTGCCACCTGGGACACAGCACCACTTCCAGCTTTTTCTATGTATGTAGCACTGAGGAATCAAACCCAGGCCTTCACACATGCGAGGCAATCACTAGACCAAACTCCCAGTCAAATGTTCAATTTTTTTTTTAAAGCAAATTACAAAAATTGTTAGGAAAATTGAACTTACCTTAACAAAGATGTTACAGTAAGTACATATTCTGACAGGGAAGAGATCAAAGAGTGATTTTCTTCTGGAAATATTTTTTTAAAAGAGCATGAAAGAACTTAAACCATTTAAGACATTAAATGTAACTGTGATTCCCAGTTACCACTTCATATGCATGTTATAGGGTATAGGAATCTTTTGTCTTACAGACTACTACTGACCTGCAGTACAATTACATTTTTTCTATAAATTAACATTCGATTATTCTTTGCTAGTGCAAACAAAGAGAATGAGTGAATGATTTGCATTTTTTTGTTGTTATGGTTTTTTTTTGTTTGTTTGTTTTGCAGGTCCTAGGTCTTGAACTCAGGGCCTGGGCACTACCCCTGAGCATTCTCAAGGCTAGTTGTGCTCTATCACTTGACCCATAGCACCACTTCTGGCTTTTTCCAGTATATGTAGTAATCAAGGAATTGAACCCAGGGTTTTGTGCATGCTAAGCAAGCACTCTACTGCTAGGCCAACTCCCAACCCTGAGTGAATAATTTCATCACATAAAAGCATTTATGCTTAGAAAAATCACATTGTATCCACATTAGTTGTTAAAAGTTTTCCTCTGAGTTGTACATGAAAATCGAAGACATGATACTAATCAGATTTTGCTTCTTTCTCCTATGAGTCACTGGAGTCTAGCTAGATTCTCCTTATTCGTCATTTCTCCATTTTCTACAGGTGTGTCTTCGATTTCTTGGCTAGTTATGTTGGCCTGTTTTCCCTTTGTTCCATTTTTTTCTTTAGGTTTGCACTATTTTTCTTGGTGTTGTGTTGTCTGAAGATCTATCCTTTCTCTCTAGCTGATAGCCTCATTGGCCCTCTTGCACTCATAGCTTCTTAGATTGAACTGAGTATCCCCTTGAGAATCTTGGTGGTATTAGCACTGCATTCTGGGAAGGGAGCATGCCTGTGGGCTGAAGTGGGGCAAGAACCTAAATAAAGATGGGCTGCCTAGGGGCTGGGAGTTTGGCCTAGTGGTAGAGTGCTTGCCTAGCATGCACGAAGACCCGGGTTCAATTCCTTGGTATCACATACATAGCAAAAAGCCAGAAGTGGTGCTGAGGCTCAAGCAAAAAGCCAGAAGTGGTGCTGAGGCTCAAGTGGTAGAGTGCTAGCCTTGAGAAAGTCCGAGGACAATGCTCAGGCCCTGAGCCCAAGTCCAGGACTGGCAAATAAAAAACAAAAAACAAAAAAAAAACCAAAGATGGGCTGCCTACCTATTGCTGAGACTCAGAGTCAATATTATGTGGGTAAGGGAAATGGATGAACCTAGGCATCGAGTTGTTATAGTATATTATTATAGATACTGACCAAAACAAGGAATAGATTGTTGCATGTGAAATAAAGATACAATTCTTCCTCAAATCTCCCTACACTTTGAAATCGTGATTGAATTTACATATGCAGAAGCTGTTGTTATGGAGAGCTGATTTCAGAACTTAAGTTAGCTTTAGAACCTTTCTTCCTTGAACAGCCTCTTCCATAAATTTCTAATTTGATACCTACCACTGCCTGTTAAACAGTTCAACACTGTGGACTTGCTTTAAATTCACTCTAGATATATTATTTCCATGCTTTCCCTCATAGCTTTAATGGTTATCTTGGAACTGTGTCTTTCTCCACTTTTATCCAGCATTCTCAATCCCCTGTTCCTCCTGCCTCATCTTCCTCCTGTTTCCCCATTCCTGTTAAAAGTCCACCCTCTTAATCAAGTCTACATAAAACTGCCAGGGCAATCACTTCTCCCACTTCTCTTACAGTTCCAACCATTTCCATGTCTTTATCAATACTGAGTCTAATTTGCTTTTTCTTTTTGGCAAGGTATTCCATAAACTGATCAATGTCCTAATTTACACATCCTTCTCAACATACATCTTCAGCTTTCACGAAGCTGGCTAATGTGAGTTTTATGAATAAACTCTTCTTACCTCATTGAGCTCTCTCGTCTCATTTCAAGCTCATAAAGCAAAACCTACGCTTCCAGATTCAGTTTAATGATGTTCTTGGGGGCTTCTCTGCCTTTTCTTCAGTTCTAGATACTTTCCCACTCTGAACCCCACAATTCCTTCTTTAGCACATGATTAATATTCACAGACACAAGTGGTTTAGAATTCATTCAATCATTCATTCAGTAATAACTGAGTATGTATGACAAAACCTGTACACCAGTATGTTTGCATTGTTGAACCAAAAAGAATCTCTCAAAATATATTTGGGTAGGCAGACATTAAGCAAATAGTAGTATAACATAAATATATAATTATGAATTATATAACAATTATATAATTATAGCCATCAGGGAAATTGGTGGGGTACTCTGACAGTAATATGGGAAAATAGAAGGGTTTGTGCTAGGCACCCAGATCCTGACAGAGGGTGCTTGAGTTTAAATTCTTGGAAGATTTTCTAGCCCATGTTATATTGTTAAAGTTTCAATGACATCAATCCTATATCAGTTTTATGGTATAGATATCTAACTAAAATTTAACTATCCTGACATTTTCTTGTGCTGTGATATGGGAGAATTTGAGGGGCTGGGGAGACATGCTACATAATTCTTAGCATGTGGTGAAGCCCATTGTATTTGTTGCTGATGGAATCTTGGCGGATACCAAAAGTAGTATGTTTGGAATAAATCTGCTCTGTTTCATTAGCCTAAAAGATACTGTTTCATTCACTGACATATATATCTGCACACACACACACCTGAAATGACTTTGCTAAGGGGAAGGAACATGATAAGAGAAGATACTCATGGTCTGCACCATACAAATTCTTTAGCCAGCTGCAAGTTTGGGGTTCAACTCAATCTAACTAACATTTATTGAAGGAACAAGTAGCCCATGAGATTCTACTTGTAGAGACACCGTCATACATATAATGACATGAATACCTACTAAGAGCAATGAAGTGACTTTCAGAGAGCACTTGGGGTTTCATTTTGCTCAGTTTCCAAGATGTAATTTAGCTCCAAAGCTGAGCAATCCCAGCAGGCAAGGCAGAAATCCATGACCTAAGTAAAAATAAGAGTATTTTATTTATTGCCTGGTTTAATATCTGCATAATTCTACAAGAAAGGGATTCATAGATTCATGCCCTTTTAGATAAGTAAACAGATACTGGGAATGTTCAAGTTACTTAGCAATATATCATAGGTCAAAAAAATCAGTAGGCTAGATTAAATTCATGCAAGTTCTTAAATTCTCTCTGTTATTAAACTTTTATCTTATTACTGCTTTTGCTTTATAGACTTAGTGGAGAATATTTCATTGCCTTTTAAATACCTCTTTGGTCCTGTATCTACCAGAAGTAACACTAATCTTGTCATTTTTCCACATGAGTAGAATTAACATTAAGAGGATTGGTAATTGATCTACATGAGAAAGTTAGTAAAGGTAGAAATGAGAGTTTTCATATAATTCTAATTCCAAACATAGTGCCTTGGTTGTTTGTTTTTGATCATTTTTTTTAAATGAAGCTTTTATTTTTCTTTACCATCTCTCTTTTTTTTTCATGTAAGTCCCACCTCCAAATTTTGTCAGATAGTACTTCTTATCCAGATAATGAAAGTTTTATCAAGCATACATAATTGATATCTTCTGTCATGATTTTTATAGTTAATATCAAGAATAATGCTTTATGATTTCAAGGTATAGCTGGTATGATTTGGGCAGTCAAAATCATTTTGGACTACACTTTACTTTATTAGTCCCAGCCCACAGGAGGCTCAGGTAAGAGGATCTTGGGCCCAAAAAGTTAACTTGGACAACAGAACAAGAACATATTTCAAATTCAAACCACAACAAAACAAAGAAAAAAGACTTATCAACTTCTCAGTATTTTACCATTGCCATATTCCTTCCATAATGTGACACTGCATTTGCAAATAAGCCCTCTGTATCTCCAACACTCTGTTCTGGATGCTCACATGACTCTGATCATGTGCTAAGCTTTTATCACTGGATGTTTCAACATTATGGCATAGGCACTCTTCAGAAAAAAATATGCATATACTCTTGCCTGATTTATTCTTTTTTTTATTTTTTTAAAATTTTTTTTATTGTAACTAGTAAAAGGGTTACATGATATTTGCCAGATAGAAGGTGCATTAATTCACATACATTGATACCCTTTCACATGTCTTGGTACCCATTTCCCTCCCCCCCACCCCCCACCCGTCTTGGTTTTCCCCCCTTCCCTATCAAATTTCAAATATCCAAATACAAATAAATTCAATATATCAGATAACAAAGTGAGATACTATACCAACATGAGATAACCAAGGGATAGCAAAGGAGATGAGAGACAACATAGTACATTAAGGACAACAATCATTCATTATATTTGCCTGATTTATTCTTTTGTTATCCTGCCAGGATAATCCTGACTCTTTTTGACCAACTCTTTGTGCAAGAATTTTATTGAGGGTATTGTTCTAAAGTTGTCCCATTTTATTGTATTCTAGTTTGGTTTTGGGAGAGGTCGACTGTGAATTTGTTTGAAAGATTTCATTTGCTTTTCATTTCGCAGACTAGCTTGAAATGCATTGGTATTAATGTTTTCTAAATCTCTGAGAGAATTTAGAAGTAGACCCACCAGTCCGGGGCCCATCTCTCTGTGGATACCATGTCATTTGCTCATTACAGAACCGTTGGGTTCTTTTTATCCTCTTGGTTCAAATTTTGTAGGTTATCTGCACCTAGGTCATCTCGTCTATAATTTTATAATTTACTAGAATGTAAATTTTCAAAATATGCCTCTGGATTCCTGTTTAATATCCACTTTTTTGGAAGTGGGTCTGTGGCTCAAATGGTAAAGCATTAGCCTTGAGCTAAAGAGCTCAGGGACCCTATGTCCTACACCCTACGACGGAACCCCCCTCCCCCCAAAAAAAACTAGTAATTTGTAGTTTTGTCAATTTAGTTTAGGTTTTTTTTTTTTTCCTGGTCCTGGGGCTTGAACTCAGTGCCTGGGTACTGGTCTTAGGCTTCCGCAAGGCTAGTGCTCTATCACTTGAGCCATAGTGACACGTCCAGCTTTTTTTCGTGTATGTGGAACCAAGGAATTGAACCCAGGGCTTTGTTCATGATAGGCAAGCACTCTACCACTAGGACACACTCTTGGCCTAGGTCTTCTTTTTGTGTGTGTTCTCTTCTACCTTTCCTGATTTCCTTCTTCCCTCTATATTTCCTCTGTTGCTTTCTTTCTCATTCATTCATTCTCAAAATCCCCAAGATATTAATGACCAAAATAATTTCATAATTACATATTTTAGATAATTTGACTTTGCAGGAAAGAAAACACATTGACCTATTTTACCTCATTGAATTATACATAGCCGCTTCTGACCTTATCCTAATAAAACACATTATTCAGGATGACAACATTGCTGCCAATGTGAATTCAAGTAAATGACACAGCTACTCATGTGTTGCAGCTCACTTTTGCCTTTGTATTGACTGTACTTATGAAGTGCTGTCTCTAAGATTTTGCCCGGATATTTCCAATTCCACCATGAAATTGCTTTTCCTTTCCCATCTGAATGTGTTGTCTTGAGAATTAGAGCATGTGAATGAATACAATACATTCTGATGTTCTGGGAACTACAAAGGAGGTGATGACTGAATAGCTCCACTGGGCTGAATAAGCTGGTGTGTGATATATGTGGCTCCAGGTATAAAACTTTCATCTGGAGCTAGGAACATACATCATATTGTGTATGATTTGGGCAGGAAGGCATCAAGATTTCCTTCCAGAAGAAATTCCCAATTCCATCATGAATTTAAGTACATGCAGTCCTCCAGGATACGTAAAAGAAGCCTTACATGTTTGGTTTGCAATTAAAACTAAATATTCCTTAGATAATGCTGAAAGGGGTGACATTAATCAAGATTCATTGAATTCATGGACTTTGTTGCTTGGCAATTCCTTTGTGCAATTACTTAAAGATAATAAAAATTATATATGCTAAAAATAATCCTTAGAAAACAAGATGGCCATTTAAAAAAAAACAGAAGGCCCTATTCTGCCAGGAGATGAGTGGTAAAGAGGAAATTCATGAAAGTCTAACTTGTCTCCAGGAAAATATTAGACATTTGCAGAATGCCTCAGTGATGCCTTTGATTTTGTATCAGCAGAGAGTTCGATGTGCAATGTATATCTTCTCTTTCATCCTCTTCTCTAATTGAAAATGCTAGAGAAAAGCAGCTTATCCTGTGGGAGGAATTGCATTTGTTTGATAAGTCTCTGACATTGATTTTTCTCTAGTCCTAACTAATAAAAACATGAAATGGTGCTGTATTTGTGTTCTGATACATTCCTGTGTTGAATATTCAGCACAGAAATATTAAAACTTGCATTTCACCAAGGTTCTTTCATTTGAAAAATAAATTATCCCAAATCTAACTGTGAGGAACTTTCTCAGTTTTTCTTTTCCATACTACATCACATTTTCCAATAAATAAGCTTTCTTCTTTATTGCTTTTTATTTCTTTCTTCACTTATATATTTATTGAGAGCTAGTGACTGACTATACTGGATCCAAAGGTAGAATGAAACTGAATATGATGGCTTACCTCATTGACTGGAAAGTGGAGTAGGAGCAAGAGGAAACCAACTATCTCATGTGTGAGTGTAGCCTGAGCTGTACTTGAAGGAGTAGGTCACAGGTGAGAAGCATATGAGAAAGAATCAATCCCTCAATCCATTTGAGAGGTTTGTCTCCAAGTCAGTGAAGCTAATAGTAAAGAAGTGCAAGGAAGATTGACTTATCTTGGTCATAATAACATAGCAGGTCTATTCTTTTCTTGTCTCTTCTTGTCTTTTGTTGTCAGTTATGGGGCTTGAAGTCTGGGCCTAGGTGCTATCACCGAGTTCTTCAGCTCAAGGCTAGCACCCTACCAGTTTGCACCACAGCTTTACGCACTTCCGGTGTTCTGGTGGTTAATTGGAGATAAGAGATTCAATGACTTTGATGCCCAGGCCGGGTTTGAACTGTGATCCTCAGATCTCAGAGCTCAGCCTCCTGAGTAGCTAGGATTACAGACAAGAGCCACTGGTGCCCAGAATAGCATGTATTTTCATACAAAACGAACATTTGATTTCAAATAACTGTTTCTAATCTCAGCTTCAGCATACTGGTCGTGTGACTTTGGAAAAAGTTTTCTCTTCTTCCCAGAAGTCAAATGATATGCTTTATGTACTACATATATAAATGAAAGTGATGGTCTGTTTTCTTTCTTCTAATTAATTTTTCTTTAAATTATTTTTTTCTAAGCACAAAGTCTCTTCCCTTGGACACTTAAAAAAAGAAAAGACTGAGAATTGAAGAAGTATCCCCATTTAACTGAAAGCTACTGAGGAAAGCTTCTAAAATACTCTTAGATCCACTTTGGTCTTTTAATTTGCTATCATGTTTTTTTTCCTATTGAAGGGGTTCAGGACATGATACCACTAAATGCAGTGCGTTAGCATTTGAGAAAACAGAAAAAAGTCTCTGACTCTAGGAAATTTGGAGAGCTACCATCTTCATTTTCTCTCCTTCATAGAATCTGTTTTTTGTTCTATTTTGTTTTGCGGGTTCTGCAGTTTGAACTCAGGGTCTAAGCACAGTTCTTGGGCTTTCTCAAGGCTAGTGCTCTACCACTTTAACCACAATACCACTTCTGTCTTTTTATGTGTATGTGGTACCAAGGAATCGAACCCGAGGCTTAGTGAATGCTAGGCAAGCACTCTACCACTAGGCTATGTTCCTGCCCCGTAAACAGAATCTTATGATTCTGGAAGTGTCAAAGTACTCTTAAAGGATAGGAAGCCACTTTACATCTGAAATCAGAGACATAGAGGAATCTGAACAAGCAGTCTATTCCTCCCATTTTTATATCCCTTTGTCTTATCATATATCTCCATGAATATCTACTTCTTTAACCAAACTAGCATAAAATATACACTGGCATTCCCCCTTTCTTTTGGTCTTTACTTTCTTATGAAGGTCCTGTGAAATGTAAAACTTACATTAAACACATTCACATGTCTTACCCTTGTGGATCTGTTTTGATTTATAGTGGGGTGAGGACTAAACCAGAAATCTTGTGAGAGGTAAGGAAAGAAACTTTCATCTTCTATAATTTCTTAGATGACTGAATTTAATTACCTCTCTGATTCTGGATTAGATTGTTTATTTTGACTATTTCTGTTGTTTTTGTCATTTGCAAATCCAAGGCATTCACTGTGTTAAGGATTCAATTCTCTTGTACCTCTCTGTGGCTCTGCAGACATATAGAATTTTTTTCAAGCCTTCCTTACTAAAAGGCCGATGCCTCTTAAAACTCTGTCCCTGGAATCTGAGATGCAAATAAAATTTGCTTTGGTCAGAGAGATGCTAGTTAGGAGACAGAGCAGAGCAGAGATTAGGGGTAAAGAGACAAAACAAAACTGTATGTTTCTGGGTTTCTCTTGCTCTTTTAGAATTGCCAAGAGAACTTGCCCAGGCTAGTCTATTAGAAGGAAATGGAGTGGAAGAAGGCCAAATGGCCCAGTTGCCTGGATGATGTTCTCATCCGCAACAGCTGGGTGAATCCTAGACAAGTAAGTGAGCCCAGCTAAGGCCAGATCTCTTTAGCTAAACCCAGCTAAGCCCACCAAAGCCACTAACCTAAAGACAAGTGAACAAAATAGATGTTTATTCTGTACAGCCACTAGATTTTTCAGTGATTAATTATATGGTATGATTATAGCAACAGAAAAAAATGATATAATGGAAAATTCTTAGATGTAAATTTCTCATCTCTTTCTAATTTTCCACTTGAGTTCTCAATGGAAACTAATGAGGAAATTGTAGAATAGATGCTTAATTCCTGGGAGCTTTTAATATATTTTATGTTCTCCGAAGTATAGTATACCTGTAGTTGGACACTGAAAATTTAAGGGGAAAACTTCCTTTTCCTTTGCTATTACTATAAGAAAATGTGTAGTCAGTGTATCTCAGTAATATTTTTAAAAATTAAATCTAGGAAGTAATTGCAATTACCTTATGGCAATATGATAGGAGTAAGACAAAACAAAACAAAACTCCTGTCACGAGAGCATAATCATCTGCCTTATTATGAGACTGGTTTGAGTTTTTGTTGAATATGAATCCAGGTTAGTTTTATTAGTTGTAAAGAAAGTTTCTCATATTTCTACTCTTTCAAAATGTGCCTGGCCCTTGTAGGCATGGAAATTTTATGTCAGTGCCAAGTTTGACAGCTGATTGTGTATAACCACTTAATTCCACATCCATGGAAAAAGAAGTGACTCCAAAAGAAAACAAATGGAAATGCCTTGGGTTGTAGAAATTAGGGTATCAGCTCCAACCACCTGAGTCATCACAAATAGTTATGTGTGATTCTATCTTTCATTAATCTTAAAGAAAGGCATGAGGTTATCAAGAGAACTTTTAGCTGAAATTAGATGGTTTTCTCTCAAAAAAAAATCCAGCAGATAAGAAATCTACCTAACTGGCCACATTCGCTCAGATTGGGAGGCAATGTAGGGAAATGGAGTGGAATGGACAACAGGGCCTGTTCTACCACAGGCTCTGCTATGTAGGTCACAGCAAATGACTACACAAAGGTAATCCTGCCTTTAGACCGTACCATTTGCTAAACAATATCTGCAGGATGGAACACTTTACAATATCCTAACATGATGGTGTCAAAGAAATGTTGATGTTGAGACATTTTGATGGATGTATGAAGAGAGCTGGGTTTAAAGCTATAGGTATATTATAATCCCACTATATTGCATGGATGTTTATCTGTTCTATGAAAAAAGTCTGATAGGAAGCCTATCACAGCAACAATCTGTGATGGATTTAGGATGGTTCATATTTCCTTTTTTGATTTCACAATTTTATAAAGTTCTTATATATAAAAATTAGAAAAAACAAAGAAACACAGTACTTAAAATATACTGATCTTAGAAAATTTTGAGATTAAAGGATATATCTTCTTTATTCCTATACTCCTGATACTCTGCTATTTTATTCTTAAAAGTTTGTTGGGGAAATAATGTAGAAGTCACATTTGGTGATTGAAAATGAGATCTTAGACATTCAGGAGGTAGAGTAGGGTCTCTGCTTAAAAAAGTCAGCACACCAACACTGTCTTGAAGTACATGGGGAAAAAGCAGGGAGTCTTATCCCAAAACAAGTAGGAAGTATCTGAGATCAGGGAAACATTTGTCACTAGGTAATTGTCAACCAACCATTACTCTTCCTTTGGCTTTGTTTATTCTCCTAGACTGAAAAGAATACAAAATCTGTGATTATTTCTGAATCTAGTATTTCTCTCTAGTAACCTCACTCCTACAGGTATGCAATTGAAGAGAGATACTGAATGACAGAGCAAGGCATCACTTATTCCTGTTTAGATGAAAGCCCTATTTGATTTCCTTCAGAAAACCTCCTGGACTACTACAGCCACAATTGTCTTTAACTATCTCCATAATGTATTGTCATTCAGTTAAATACCTTACCAAGATGTATTTTCTTTTCTGTTTTGGTTTGGAGTCCAGAGGTGCAGAGTTTTCCTATTATAAAGTGAAAGCTCGATGGTAGATTGGCATGTATGTAGAACATAGATGCTTCCTATTCACAGGAATTGCTTAAGCCCTCTGTTTAAGTTGTCTGAAATTTCCACAGCAGTCCTAAGAAGCAAGTGACTTCTCTCATTCTCATTTCATAAAGGATGAATTCCTGGAGAATTTTATTCAGGCAAGGCAGCTCATGGAGAAAGAGGATATTGCTTCAATGTCCGTGCTCTTTAATCACAAATGTATGCAGCCCTTCATCATTCTGTTAGAGCATTAGGATTTATTTGATACCAACACTATGATACCAAAATCAAGTATATGATACCAAAATCATCTTTGAGAATCCATGGAGAAATCTCATAGTATTTCCAATGTTGAAACATTAACTTTAAATCCAAAGCAAATGGAACTTTAGTTATTGTTCAAGTTAGTCAATGAAATAAGAGAAGCTGTACCTTCTGGATGAATATGTCAATGTATGCACACTAAGGCTTTTTCTTATACCAGAAGGGACATAAGTATTTGTGCTCCCTTTTCTTAACTCTGCAGTATGTTTAGGTTCTTATCTGCCAATACCTGCAGATTTCCTGGGATAAAAGGGTAACAAAAACAGTAAAGACTGTATCTCATCTGTTCAAATCAGAAGATAAGTTAATAGGATCTGAAGTCTTTAAGATAGTACATTAAGTGGAGCCTCAGCCAGTCTGTGCCTCCTGGGGAAGTCCTTTAGAAGTAGGCCTCAGTAAAGTGGGATAATACTCTGAAGATCAGAATGCGAGCTAGGAATGCAAGCTTTGATTCTTTCTTTCAGCATGGCCCAAGTTGCATGAATGATCTTGGGCCTAATGTTCCTCTTCTCGGCCTGAGTTTTCTTATCTGTCATTTAGGGAACAAAATAATCAGGTTCTCCTTGAAAAGCACTTTGCAACCTTTTCCTGAGAGGTGTTGGTTGTGGTCTCCGTTGTTATCCATAGTATAGTGTCACCATTACAGGCTACTCCTGGCCTGGAATGGAAAAAGTGAGCTGACTTTGACTGGTGTTGTTATAACCCTGTGAGCTGGTTGTCTTGCTTTTAATTCTGACCCTGATGGCCTCCTGCTACCCGAGGAAGCTCAGCCTTTTGACAGCTGGCCCAGGGTCATTCAGTTTAGTGCAAAAAATGGACCCTGAGGACCAAAGACTCTGTGAGCTCTTTTCCCTGATCCAGCTGGGGCGAGTCCAGATTCTTTCTGTGCCAAATGGAAAATGAAGTTTCTGTCCATCGTAGGGAAACCCAGCATGGGGGAAGCAGTGAGCTGTGTTCTTTGCTTTCCCCTTAAATTCATATTGAGGCAGAGCTGCTGTCGTTATATTCTTTATTGCCCACCACTAACCATGGACATTTCCAAAACCCCATCTACTTTGCTTCTTGGCTTGGAACCCATCAGCTATGACAGAAACTTTATATTTTTTTATGTCTCTTTGACTGAAATCGACTCCTCTGGGAGGGAAGACTATAATTGCCTTTTGGGTGACTTCATCTCTACTAGCTCATTCCTATTCACCAGGGTTTCTGATAGAACTTGAAGAAACAAACCTGTTTCCTGGGCTTCATCAACATGAGAAGAACAGACTTCAATGGCAACAGCCTGTTTATAATCTCCTGGGCCGTTTCTGTTTTCATTTTCCTGTAGATTGAAGTGGATGTAGTGCAGAAAACAATCACAGGATAATACTGTAATCCTCTTGGCTCCTACACGTGTTGCTAGCGAGCATGCATTCAGAGACGCATGTAAGACTCTTCTGTCCTTATACCCAGGAGTAAACAAAAGATCCCATAGTCTGTTGCCTATCCCTGGAGAATAGAAAACAAATGTATATATTAGAATATTCCCGAAGATTAAGTTATTTAAAAGGCGTTTTATTTTTTTTATAATCATGTAAATACATCTGTTCTTGTTTTTCAAGCTGGTAACCAGATCTCAAGCAGTCAGTAAATAATCTCCTTTTTTTCCCTCCTAGCCAACCTATCTAAGAGCAAGTCTGCCTTTGCTCTTTGATGCATGAGATAGGGTAGTAGGGTAAGCTGGGGTTGAGCCCATACAGTTAGTATGGGTTATTTTACACATATTGTTCTGAGCTTTGGTTTTTCCTAGTTTCATATAGTCGAGGAAAGGGGCTGATGAGAAGGTCAGGCTATTGTGTTGCCTTTAGATTTTGTGTATTTGCCTTCCTACGTCTGTTTACCTCTGAATCACTTGACATGCAGTGCAGTCTTCTATTACATATATCTATATCTGTCCTTGAGAAGCAGTCTATTGACACTAGGAAAACAGGCTGAGTAATTCTACAATTTGAACAGCTGAAAGAACTAGAGGAGTTTTGTTGTTGGTTTAATGACCTACAACTTAGAAAATAGTTTCCTCATGAGTGATGCCACCTCAAATGGATAATTCCTGTACTGATAGAGAGACTTAAAAATGTTAAATGTGTGATTCTTTTTCATTGGTAAACTTCACATAGGATATGGTTATTTCTGTTTTCACAGAATGGAAATTGTTATTATATGCCTTTTATTTGCATATATAATAAGTAGGAAGAAATTAGTGTTACTGTGGATCACGAATAATTTATTATCAGAATATCTAAAATTTAGAAAGGAGGCACTGTCTATCTATCTATCTGTCTGTCTGTCTGTCTATCTGTCATCTATCTGTCTATCCTATCTACTTATCTAGTGCCAGTTCTTGGGTCTTGAACTAACAGCCTAGGCACTGTCTTGTTGCTTCTTTTATTCAAGGCCAGCACTCTACCATTTAAACTACAACTGTACTTCTGGATTTTTGGTAGTTTACTGGAGATGATAATCTCACAGATTTTCCTGCTAGAGCTGGCTTCAAACTACAGTCCTCAGGTATCAGCCTCTTGAGTAGCTAGGGTTATACACCTGAGCTGCCAGCAGGGCTGCTATCATAGACACACACTGAGAAAACAGTAATTGCTGTTTATTTTTTATTTTTATTTTTTTTTTGCCAGTCCTGGGCTTGAGCGCGGGGCCTGAGCACTGTCCTTAGACTTTCTCCAGGCTAGAGCTCTACCGCTTGAACCACAGCACCACTTCTGGCATTTTTCTATGTATGTGGTACCGAGGAATTGAACCTGAGTCTTCGTGCATGCTAGGCAAGCACTCTATCACTAGGCCAAACTCCTGGCCCAATTGCTGTTTTTTTTTTAATTATTAATTATGGGCATTTGGAGAGTTCTAAGAACACTATAACTCTCCCAGAAAATAGTTATTTTTTCCAAAACAAATTCCTTTAATCATTGAGTAAACCATACAATCTATATTACTTCATTATAAAATAATTCATAATGAGTATTTTAAGAATTATTAACTCTGTCTAATGTACACAGAGTCATTAAGGAATGAGTAGGGATTTTTTAGTTCCTGCTTGCTTCTGGCTCCCATTGGCATTTTTGTTTTTGAGTGATCTCCTGAGAGGTCTATGCTCCAGATTTGTTTCTCTCTTAAACTAGAAAGGCATGAAACTAAAGGACTTCTGTGTACCCAATAATCGATTTTGTTTCTGGTATTCCTTTAGTCCATAGTTGACCTAGTCCTTACTGACATCTTTTCGACTATCACATTTGCTTTAAAAAGCTATTATAATCTGTTATGTTATAGCTTACTTGTTCTCTGTGTTACCATTATCGTTAATTGACAATTGGTTCTTCAAATAATTGATTATGTTTTACTATTTTTTACTAAGTTGTCTGAGAAATTTTAAAAAGAGCAATGTAATGTCTTTTATTTTTATACTTCTGTATAACAACATCCATCACTCAAGCCTTATTTGACTTAATTCATAAGCATGGCAGGAGAAAAGAGATTGGAACATAGAAGGTAAAGGTTGAATTCCATAATCTGTTTACAGTCCAACACTGATGAAGTCATTGTTAACTTTACATTTAATATCTTTCAAATTAAAAGAAGTATAGGATGATAGTAGAGTGACAACTTCTAAGGAGCTTTCTTGTCAGTCCTTAGACATGGCATTTAGAGGAGAAATTCTCAGTTTAAATGGAGGCATAGGGCTTCCTTTCTTCCTAGAAAAAAAAAAATCACAAGCTTATTTTGTGTGTGTGTCTGTGTGTGGTGCAGGGGGTGAGTTTGTGAAGAGGGTGGTGGTGTCATTCCATTCACACCGGACAATAGAAAAGGCAGGAAACTGGTGATCAGGGTGGATCCCTTTCCTTTCCTATACTCAGAGACAATCCTAACCATGATGTTCACTGATGAGGTTCTTCCAGGCCACAGAATACTTGAGCACTCCTCAGTGGAGGCTTGAGATGCTGTAATATTGAAATCTCTTAGGTATACCTATTAATCTTATACATTAATATAAGCATTTCATTTCCTCACAGGCTGATGAGAGTTGAGATGAGTTCTGGCAATGAAATTTACTTGAACTTTACAGCAGAGCTAAAATAATAGATACAGTAGTAGCTTAGAATTGCCTGTATCATACTTAGAAGGCTAAATTCCTTGGCATAGAAAGACCTTGGCACTGTGATTGCCTAATCACCCCAATATTTTACAATGAGAAAAATTTCTACAGGACAATATTCTGCAAAACAAGGGTTTTTTTTTCTCATGTGCTACCAGGGGATATTTTAAATACTTGGATAAGAATTACTCTATGATTCAACAAGTCCACTCCTAAGAATTTGCCAGAAAGATTATGATCCAGGATTCAGTAAAGCCAACAATACAACCACATTTATTGCAGCTCTATTCACAACAGTTAAGATATGGAATCAGTCTAGATGCCCCTCAATGGACAAATGGATCAAGAAAGTGTAGTATATACACAATGGAATTTTACTCTTGAATTAGAAAGAATGATATTGTACAATTTGTAAGGAAGCAGAAAGACATGGAAAAACTATATATATTTTTTAGGGAGGGTTGTTTTTTGGTTTGTCATGGGGTTTGAACTCTGGGCCTGGATGTTGTCCTTGAGCTATTCAGCTCAAGGCTAGTGCTCTATCACTTGAGCCACAGCGCCATTACTGACTTTCTGGTGGTTAATTAGAAATGAGCGTCTCACAGTGCCTGGATTGGCTTTGAACCGTGATCCTCAGAACTCAGCCTGCTGAGTAGTTAGGATTACAGGTGTGAGCCACCGGAGGCTGGCTAAAAAAATAAATATTTTTTTGGGGGGGGGTGGGGCAGTCCTGGCACTTGATCTCAGGGCCTGGGCACAGTCCCTTGGGCTTTCTTAAGGCTAGCACTCTACCACTTGAGCTACAGCACCACTTCCAAAAACTATGTTATGTGAAGTAAGTCAGGCCCAGAGACAAAGGATCCATGTGTCCCTTGTTTGTAGAAGCTAGATTTAGCTTACAAACTCATAAGTAGATACATTGCATGGTATGCAAATATAAGCAAGTATAATAACTGAAATATGATAGATTCAAAGGAGATATCAAATAATATAATCCTTAGAAATTCAAAACTCAAATATCAGCAAAATAAAACACCAGAAAATAGGTTCCAGAAAAGGGTATGTGGAATCAAGGAAAGAACATACACAAATGAAGAGAAGAAGGGAACAATGCAGTCAAAAATCCAATGCATAGCCTACAAATTAGTGAGGGAAGGAATGGGTAGAGAAGAAATAGGTGAAAATGTTGACAAGGTGACTGTGATCAGAATATACTGTATTCATATATTTCTTGATTGAATGTCAACTCCTTTGTACAAATGCTTAAAGATAATAATAATAGAAAACAACATGCTAAGGAAACAAAAAATTAAATCACTGAGATTGTTTACTGATTTTAGCATTTTTTGACCATGTCATGAGGGTTAATTCTCATAGTTACACTAACTTTAGGAAGAATAAATCTTTGATTTTCATTCACTAGTGGCTTAAGTTAGGTAAAAGTTTTTTTAAATAAGAAGCTGAATTTCAGGGCGTTCTATTGTTGAAGCAGATAGTTCACAGGGAATCCTGCCACCATGCTTCCTTACAGAGCTCTCACAGGGTGAACTGCATTCAAGACAAAGAAAAGAGATCTTATAGAACAGGTGTGCATTTGGTAGATCCTAGAAAGCGTACAATTAATAGTGAAACTAAATTAGTGCTACTAAATTACTATAGGCATTCCTGCCCCCGCCTCAGAATTTCAAAACCGCAGAACTAAAGGATAAAACTAACCCCAAATTAACTTATGGAATTTCTAAGAAAATCCCCAAAATGATTAAAGAAATACAACATATCCACCATTCAAGCCACAAATAGCAGCTCTTAAATGAGCAGCTTTCACTAAAGAGATCACTAGATAGTTGAAGAAGCTGACAATAAATCCACTAATCTGAAGGAAATCAGTCAAGGAAAACATACAGAAATAACAGAAAAATGGTTTAGCAAGGGGGTGCATGCCAGTAATGATAGTTAATTAGAAGGTAGAGATAAAAAAGAACATGATCCAAGGTCAACTTCAGAGAAAAAGAAGATTCCATTTGTTTCTTGTTACTCTACATTGCATATATGCATAAGTTGATTGAGGACCAAGGCTGATACCAAGTAAATGTGTGAAAAAATAAATGGCAAACAGAAAGGGGGTGGATCATGGCTCAAGTACTACAATACTTTCCTAGCAAACATGAGTAACATGAGTTTAAATTCTAGTACCAAGAAAGAATAAAGACATTAAGGGAAAGTACAAAAACATCTATGGCAAATGTATTTCAAAGAAGAAAATAGGGTACCACAATAATAATATATTTTCCTATTAACCCAAAATAAGACGGAGAAATAGAACAAGTGTACATTGTTACATTTATTCTCAACCTCAACGATATTATATATAAATGGTTGAAATGGGATGTATCAATGACAGAGATGGACTGGGGGAGGAGAATTAGAAAGAAAATAATCTCTGGTATAGGTGATCCTAAAAACTCATTTTAAATGTAAATAGAGAAGACTTAAGAGGATACCAAAAGTATTCCATTCAAATATGAATTAAAAGAAATCTGGCATAAATGCTGTTAGCTTAGACCTGTATTCCTAATGACTCAAAAGGATGAGATTAGAGGATTGAAGTTTGAAATAAGCATTTTCAGGAAAGTTTATGAAATTCTCATCTTTAATTAATCATTGAAAATGTGGAAGTGAAACTGGCTCAAGTGGTAGAACACCTTGAACAAAACAAAGCTCAGAACTAGTGTCTAGGCCCTCACTTTAAACCCCAAGACTGCCATAAAGAAAAGAAAACAGAAAAGAAAAACAATAGTATGTGACCTTTGACATCATATGAGATAGATTTTATATGATAAATGTTATGTTTTAAATATAAAAGGATAGACTTATTAGGAAGGAAACAATCTTAAATGTACATGTAGTTTCAAAATACATGGGAACATGAATAGAACTAAAAGAAGTACCATGAAAATTGAAGTGACAGTTAAAATTCCAATGTACTTCTTTTAGGAATTGACAAAGGAAATTCATTTTTAAAAAATGATGGTATAAAAGAGTTGAATAACACAATAATTGTGACCTACTTTCATACAACCCTTTACCACAGAACTTTGAACACTAATATTGTTAAAACATTTAGGGAACATTCAAGATGCAGACCATGTGTTTGAATATTAAATATTTATTACATTAAAATACTTTAAAAATATATTTTGTGGACCAAGCAGAAAAAAATAGTTTTCTATCTGCAGAATTTTCCAATTATTTACATAAACAATGAAATGTTTCTTAACAATCAAAAGCAATGAATTATTGACAGATCCAATAGGCTGAATGGATCTATAAATGCCAAAAGAAAGAAGTTAGTTATAAGTGAATAAATACTTTTTGAATGATTCCATTTGTATGACATTCTGGCAAAAGCAAAGCCAATTGTACCATTGGCTCTTTAGTTTTGAGTGGATGCAGTAAATTGATTATAAATGAAAAAGTAACAAGTGATTCCAGATCTTGAGTGTAGTGATGAAAACAGGATATTACAGTTCATTTATATTGGGTAAGTTTTGCAAATTAAGCATAACATGTCTTATTAACAATGTTTTCTGAACATTTTCTGAGTGTTCATCTAGACATGGTTTTTTAGATGGGTCCAGAAGACTTCCAAGCAAGAAAACCAAGCAAAGTTTCCATTCTCAAAGTAAATTGTTAAAGCGGTTTATCATTATTAATTTACTTTGTCATTATTAAAAAGGTGATTTACAGAGAGATTGCAATTACAAGAGTCAGATGAGTATAGTGGTCTTCTGTCCCAGTCCCCGCCCCCCTCCCACGCACTCTTCTATATTTCACTTTCCAGCAGTGTCTAGTAAGCAACATTGCTGAGCTTTTTCAACCTTTTGTCCTCGAGTTCTGTACCCTCAACCCTTCTGAAGATGAACAATTAAAATTGTTTTAAACTTGAAGATTAGAGATACTTTGGACATCATTCTAGTAGTTTATTATTTCAGAGGATAATAGTTTTAGAATATTTTATCATTTTTCTCTGCAATAAGTCCCTTTACTTGATTTGTGTAATCATCTTACAAAATGTTTTAAGCTTAGATGAATATTTTCAACAGAAAACAACATAAAAGCCTATCATATCAATAATTCCGGCCACTAAAGAACATGATTTCTATTTCCTGTATACTTTGAATTTGACAAGACTTAGATAACATATATTTGCTGGTAATTAGTAGTGATAACTTTTGCCTATGTTTCTACCAAAATCAAAGATAATAAACTCAGTAAACTCAGTAAGTAAAAACCTTTTGAGACGTTAACTTAGAATACTCTTTTGAAGTTTCATTTGTCTACAGAAAAGTCACTCCCTTTCTTTTTCTTTTTCTTTTTTTTTTTGCTTTTTCCTTTCCTTTTTTTGCTTTTTCTCTATTTGTTTTACTGAAATCAAGCGTGTCTATGGCATCCCTTCCAGTCTTTGACCTTACTCATGTTGGTTTGTTGTCTTTCAGAAAAAGTTATTTTTTTTTCACCTTATTGGAGCTCACTTGTAGCTTTCAGGGTTCCTTTTGCCTTTTTGATATTTTAATCTTTTGCCAGTAAAGAGGATTGTGTGGTTTGTTTACTGCATTTGGCAAGCTGGAAACAACTGAGTCCCTATTAGCTTATTCAACTTGACAAGAAATGGATAGTGGCCCAAGGTGTGGGACCCTTGATAAAGATATGCTGTATATGCCTCCATTTAAATGGAAGAAAACATTCTGGTTCTTTCCCGTTTCTCTCATTGTTTCTATTGAACTGAGTACGGGACATAGTTGGTAGAGAATATGGTCAAGTGACAGATTGAAGAAGAAATTGCTGCCTATCCAGACTCTTAAGATATTTTCCTCACCTTTAAGCAGATTCATGCTGGGTGCAGTGACTCACACCTGTTATCCTGGCTCCTCAGGAGGCTGAGAACTGAGGATTGAGGTTCAAAGCCATCCCTGGCATGAAAGGACCTGAGACTCTTATCTTCAATTAACCACCAGAAAACTGGAAGTGGCTCAAAGGGTAGGGCGGTAGCCTTAAGCTGAAGAGTTCAGGGACAACACCCAGGCCCAGAGTTGAAATCTCATAACCAATAGAAAAGAAAAAAAATAAAAAAGAAGATTCAGCTAGTAGCAGAAAGCAGATTCAGTCACGATTAAGGTCTGCGCTTTGTTTCTAATCTATATTTATATTCTTTTTTCATCTAAAAAAATCAGATCAGCTACTCAAGAGCATTGTGTCACAATGCTTAAATGTGTTTAACTGTGGGCTTAGGATAGGGTGATTGACATATGGTGCATACCAACCAACCATATCTGCAAACACCTTACACCAAAGGCCCTCTTCATAGACCTTCAGGAAACTCAATGGGAGCTTTGTCTAAATATGCAATGAAGAACTGGGCTCATTGTACTTTCTATAGTCACCTGTATTTGGGTTTTAAACTCCAGCACTGAACCTTGAGAGTCATTACAGGTTCATTGCACCCTCTTCTATTCATTCTTCCTCCTTGGGATACCTTAATAATTTTGACTTGGAAAGTTTGAATTGGTAAGTTGTTCTGCTCGAAGAAAATGTATTAGGGTATAATAAATGATGCTTGAGATTGCAATTGTGTAGAGGCCAACAGATGTTCAGAGATTAGTAATATAAGGAGAACAAGAGGACAATGAGAACAGAGATGAGAATGGAGAAGAGTTATGATTGTAATGTGGATCCTATTACTGGCTTGATAGAAGGGTTTTAGGCCAAAGCACTTTTTAAACCCATTTTCAATTCTGATCAATCCAGTGCTCTGTGAAGATGTTATTCTATTAGAGCCTTTTTAAAAGTTCATGTATCTGGGTGGATTTTCTTCATTCGATATATGTCTTTTCTTTTTTAAAATGATATATTTTTTTGCCTTGAGGAAGTTTTGTTTGGCCTGCAGTAAATTAAACTCAGAGCCCAAAAAGCTCAGTTAAATTAAGCTTGAAACTGAAAACCCATGACTTTATTTTGAGTGTTGAGAAAATAGAAGAATATTTGCTAGATTTCACTCCTATAGAATCTTCTGGTTTTCTATTTCTATTTTCTCTTTGTCTTCAGAATTAGAATAAAAAATTATAAATATGTAATACATTCATATTAAATTTTTAGAACTGGAATGCATAATAATTACCAGAGATTGAAATTAAATGGAATTTGTGAATAAATTTTATTGCACTAGTTAGCATGAGATACCCTGCCATATCATATTTGCTTTCAACTGGCCAACACACAGATACCACACATGGTGTGGCACCTTGGGCCAAAAAGTCTTGACTTCAGTGGAGACCACTCTTCCATATAGGACAACCTCTGATAAATTCAATGAAACTCATACTGCAGATATTTGTTCAAAGGTTCGTTGGAATAATATAATTAACTCCTTGCAATAATTTACTTTTTCTTAATGTGGGCTCTAACAGACAACTGTAGTTAAGACACAGAAGGGCAATATTTTCTTCATTGTAAACCAAGATAGGAATATATAGAGAAAATTTACAGGAAAGGCATTGAAGACTGGCTAGCAAATTAAAAGTTGTCTCTGTCTATTGGTCTAGGTCACTCCTTATCATAATCCTTGGTAATTACATTTTGTTCATCCCTGGAGGCTGCAAGATTGACAAAGCTGTGTGGAAAGAGAAGGGATGGAAAACTCCAAACAATACTTTAGTTCAGCCTATTTGGCTGTGTGCATTATGACAACATCTCTCATCACAGTAGTAATCTCGTATAGTAACGCTGGGCAGCAAGACAATAAATTGCTTTTATCTTGTCTGTTTTTGAGCTTAGAGATTTCCCTTGTAACCAGTGTTTTTCTGGAGCCACCTAAATATTTTTCTTAGTGTTTTTTTTTCCCTGAGAAGAGGAGGTGAGAGGGACAGAGAGAGTGAGGATGAGGGGGAAAGAGAAGGAGAGAGGGAGAGGGAGAGAGGAGAAATTAGGTAAAAGGATATGTTTGTCATTTTAGATTTCAGTGAAGAAAATGAACATAGTTTCAAGGATTTTCTTGTTTCTAAACATTTACTTTTACCATAAAAATAATACAGATTATTTGTTATTTTTATGTGATTCTTCTCAAGAGGATCTAACTACATGCTAAACTTAGTAAGAAATGGATACTGATAAGAGAATAAGAAAGACAGATATAAAGTGAAAACAGTTATGCTATCTCAAATACTTTAGTCTTGGTGACTTCTTCTTTTGGGTGACTTCTTGTACTATGGTATGGAGCTAGCCTTGTGTAGCCAGGAAAGATTTTCTTTTCTTTCTTCCTCTTTTTTTTAAATTGTGCTTTATTATCAGGGTAATGTATAGAGGGATTACAGTTATATTTGTAGTGGGTGTATTACTTCTTGAACATTGATACTCCTTCCCATGTTTTTAATTGTAGCTTAAAAAGAAATCCTGTTCGTTAGAAATAGTAAAAACACCATTAAACATCAAATCAGAGTTTTGTTATGTGAATGGCAATTTTGATTCTAATGTCTTTGACAACGAGGTAAAGAATATTCAATGCAAAATGAATAAAATTAATAATAATAACATGCTACATTTTTTTACTTACAGTGAGTGTAATTAATTCTTTTTATTTCCTTATTGGAGATTTTGGTGCTTTAAATATTTATTGAAGTAGCTAAATGCTATTATGTTGTAGGTGTTTGAAACAGCTCATTTATTCTAATAACAATTTTGAGGCAATTGCTATTGTCAATAGACGAACAAACTGAAGTAGTCAATAATTTAGCTGGGTGCTGGTGACTCATACCTGTAGTCATAGCTACTCAAGAGGCTGAGACTGGGAGGATCAAGGTTGGAAAACAAACAGATCAGAAAAGGTCATAAGACCACTTCTCAATGAAGAGCTGGATGTGACAGCAAGAGCTTGTTGATGAAGCTATACTGAAAGCCTAACATAGAATATTTCACATAGGTATGTTCCTGGGCAGGAAGTGAAACCCTATATTATCTACCCCTCCTCCCCTTACAAACACAAGAAAAAAAAAGTGAGGGCTGGAGGCCTGACTCAGTAAGAGCACCTGCTTAGCAAAGACTAGGACCCAAATTCAAATCCTAGTACTATGAAAAACAAAAATTGCATAATTTTTAATGCATTTGGGATGATCCTAGATTTGAAGGTCTGATATCAAAGATCGTCACATGTTAGCATGTATGGATCATGCAGATTGCCTCACCTTTAGCCCCCAATCATAGGCCTTTACAATGAAAGGCTGACAAAAGAAAACAGCCAAAAAGGTCTCCAAAGCTAGGAGAAAGTCCTACGAAAGGGAAGTGCTGATCACATCTGCGTTCTGCAAAAACTCTGAGAATGCTCAACGACCCCCATGAGAAAAAAGGGTTTCCATGGGAAGATATGGGCTCCTAACTTTGTCAGCTTTCGGGTTTACAGATGTCCACAGGGTGGAAATTTTCCTATGGCCACGAAAGGGCTCAGGACACATTTTCAGACTACATTATAAAAACAGCACTTCCTCAGAGTCTCTTACACTGGTCATACTTCCTGATCAACATGGGGTTTTGTTATAATAGTTGCTCTCTGTTGACAGAAATGTAGTAGGTGACCTCAAGCAGCCTGCAGCTGGATGTTGAGCCAAAACAAACACGCCCTTTGGCTCCTCCTAGTTTTAGATGATTGTAGCTTTTGAATATGAGCCCTGGCAACCTCCAGGGCTCTTGTTATTTTAGTTTATTCTTAAACTTCAATTTGTAATAATTCTCAACGAAAGGTATATATGTTTTTTGATAGAATGAGGAATGAGGAGGATGAATTACGTCACTTTTAGAGATGGGAGAAAATACAAAGCAAGGTGGCAAGCTGCCTGGGGTAGAACTCTTTATAAGATGGCAATTCTTGACCTGCTTAATCACCTTTCCAGTGTCCTGCTGCAGAAGTTGTTTTTCAGATTATATGGGGCAGTTAGTTAGATCCAGTTAGTGTAAAATAAACCAACATCATCTAGAATTTAGTGGTTATTTTCTCTACCCGGGTTTACTTGATGTGCACCCAAAAGTAAAATAAAGTGGATAGAATAGGTAGGAACTTCCTTGCACTCCCCCCTTTATTTCTATTATTTCCTCATTTCTATCTGTATTTATATGCATTAGACATTACTGTGAAAGTAAGATTGCAACAAGTAAAATGTGGCAGAGATAGGCACATCTCTTTCGTTCTTGGGATCTGCTTATTCCTGTGTGTTCCCTTTCTTTTTTCTATTCTGAGATGCTTTCTCTACCTCCCAGTCTCCTCCAAGCCAGTGAAATAGCAGAGATGGATATGCTGGAAATGTTTATCAATGCGCTGCTACCATTCCCATAGGCAGCAGCTCTTCCTCAAACTACTGCTCCCTTAGATTTTGCCCATTTTCTGCATCTATTATTCTAACTTTCATTTAACACTTGTCATCTGACTTGGGTTATGAAAATCTGGCTTTTCTGACCATAAGGTGTTGTCACTTTTTAATCCTCCTCATTTGAACTGGCAACATTATTTTGAGTCAAGGAAAATGTGAATCTAACTAAAAAAGGATTATGAGACAATGTGATAATAGGCCTTTGCCATTTTCCAAAGGCTAAAAGAGAAGGAACAAAGATTATGGTAGCTCACAGCAAGTTTTAATTAACATATACAGAGAGTCAGTAGCAAGCAAGCATACAATTAGTTTCCTGGCCTAAGTCCCCAAGTCTGGTCCTCTCCATTTTTGTCTTTGTCTAATATGACCAAATTTGCATAATATTTCCAGTTAAATTACCTGCCCCCATGACCTATGACATTTGTTCATCAAAAGGGTATATGGAAGTTAGCTTTTCCTTTCTGCCACAAGACAAAAAATTATAACAAATTGAGGTGAAGGAATGGGTTTTGCTTTAATTTGGGATTCTAAAATCGGGGGGATGCTCATGCCATAAAGGAGGATGAATGTTATGATGAGCTGAGTGGAGGAAGCTAACTTTACATACATAATTTGCCAGAGAGAGAAGAAATGAGGAAAGCAAACTAGACTGATCACTTCCAACATAGTTTTTTTAAATAAGATTATAACAGGGAACTTTCTTATCCTGCCAGCTCAGGTAAGTTAAACCCTTTCCCATTAGAGTGACAAACTTGGTTAGAGTTTTTATTTTTCATCAATCTATTTAACCAAGAAGTTCAGTTTGTTGACATGGTGTTTAGCATGAGTGAGGCCATTTTGGTTCCATCTGGGGTTGAAACGTCAATGGCCTCCCTTCATACTGTTGAACAGTTTCCAGTTCAGAACTGAGGGGATGCCCTGTCTTTAACAGCTTGGGCTCTTGTTGAAGTACTAATGATTAAATTGCTTTTTACATAGAATCTGTCTGTGAGGTTACTTTTGAAGGGAAATTGGCTAAAGAACAAATGGACAGGATTTCCCCACCCTGTTCTTCCTGGAGTAGTCTATCACACGATCAAAACAAGCCTGGATATTTTTGTTCTTTGAGCGCCCATGGAAACTTACCTCACTTTGTAAGCTTGTTGTACCTGACAGAAACCACATAGATACACACCAGCTTTGACACTGACAAAGGACCTCAGCTATATGGAGAACAGACATTATGCATGGAAACTATAATTGGGTTTCAGAGATTGTTGGGGGAGACCAACAATATTGGCAGTTACAGCACAGTAACTGCAATAAATGTGAGAGAAGGTATGGGCCTTGTGAGACACCATCCTTGAAATGTGGACGCGGTCTTGAATGTTCTTGAAGCTCAAAGGCAATAGTATCTCATAGAACTCACTACAGCGAGTCACCAGTTAACTAGCTAGCCACCAGTGCATACTGAGCACTTGAAATGTAAGCATGGCCTGAGCGAAACTGGACTCTATTTCTTCAATAAATATGTGCTTAAGTTGAAGTAGGCATCCATGTTGTCAGCATGTGCATTGGACAGTGGATTTCTAGGGTCTCACAAGTGTGCAGACATATTCCATACCTTTTTTGGTATGAAGGCCAGGATCATGAATATCATTCTTGTTTCTAGTATAATCAAGGACATCATCCTTTCCTACCACGATTGCTATGACTACCATCACTGTCATCATCAACAACTTCCTTCTCCTATTCCTTGTCCTCATCTTCCTCCCTTTCCTACTCTTCTTCTTCTTTCTTCTTTCCCCTTTGGCTGCCCTTTAATGCCTCCTGGAGAAGTGCTTGAAAATAATAGTTGAATGCTTTTCCATGTGGATCAGTCATAGGATTATAAAATTTCACAAAAGGGACTTGCCTTATTGCAACCGGACCCATTGTTCCTTACCCTCAGTCACTCATTTCTTATTCCTCCTGGATGGCAAAACCAAATGTGTCCATGTCTCCCTAATCAATGAAATGTGGCCCTCCCTATTAAACTCGGGGGACAAACCCAGGTTGCTTGGACTAACTCTTCTTTTCTCAACCATGGGTTTGAAGAGGGGCATGAAACTAGTTGCCACTGGTAAGAAATCAAGTGGTGATTTTTGTTGTTTTGTTTTATTTTCCCGAGTATGATTTTTTTGAAAATCCTTACTCCTAAAAAGGATGGAAGGAAAGGTATTTCCATTTGCTTCCAAGTATTTTTCTGTCTGAATGTTAATTCTGGCCCTAGCACAGGAATTTTGTGAATATTAAAAAAATGTGGAGCAGAGGAAAGAGTAAATTCTGAATTATCCCTGATCTTGCACATTTTGTTGATGGTGGGGGATACTAAATTTGCTGCTAACTTTTAAAGCCAATAAAATTAAGATTTTTTTCAGATTTGATATCTGAAATATAATTAGTTGACTTTATGCTAAGATTTTTTTTTTAATTTCCAGTGTTGGGATTAAACCAAGGACCTTGTGCTTACTTGAGCAAGTGCTCTACCACTGGGTTATATTCCTAGATGCAAAGCTATCATCAAATGATCAAACATGCCTGGGTTTTCTTATGGAAACCTTTTGAGAAAGAACTTAGTTTCAAGCACATGTGGTTTTTTCAGTAATCAGTTTTTGCAACCCAGTAAGTTCTTTATTTTTGTTATTGCTAACAGTTGGCTAGAGACTGTTCTCAGCTCCATCCTCCACGGCCTTTTCCACATAGACCCTAGCATTTCAGGTTTTTAATTTTTTCCCCGAAAACAACCTCGTCAAGAGTCCCCTGGCATTGTGCTATAATTTTATGCAGTAAGCAGGTACATTTTGTCATGCTTGCTGTATTCCACTGCTTAGAAGCAAATCTTAGATTGTTTCTTCATACCAGCAAAGGCCTTTGAAGGGTATGGTCTTAAGGAGTACCTTAAAAGTCCTTTTTGTTGGCCAGGAGTTTGGCCTAGTGGTAGAGTGCTTGCCTAGCATGCATGAAGACCCGGATTCAATTCCTTAGTACCACATACATAGAAAAAAGCCAGAAGTGGTGCTGAGGCTCAAGTGGTAGAGCTTCTAGCCTTGAGAAAGTCCAAGTATAGTTCTGAGGCCCTGAGCTTAAGCCTAGGACTGGCAAAAAAAAAGTCTTTTTTCCATATATTTTTTATTGTAATTAATAGAAGTGTTACATTATATTCACCAGATAGAAGGGGCATTACTTCACATACATTGATAGCCTTTCTCATGTCTTGGTCCTTTTTGTCACAATTTCTTCATTTCAAATGTAAGCAAATTGCCCAAAGAATCCATATACGTTTCTATGGATACACCCAGCTTGGTGAAATACTTAAGTGACTTAATCTTCTTGAACTTTTCTGTTTCCTAGATTTTGAGAAAATACCAGTGAGATTTTTCCATTTAAGAATCTGTTCTAGCCAGAAGTTGGTAGCTCATGCCTATAAACATAGCTACTCAGGATGCTGAGGATCACTGTTCAGTGCCAGCCTAGGTATGGAAGGGGTTCAGTGTCAGCCAGCGCAATAAAGTCTATGAGATTCTTATCTCCAATAAACTACCAGAAAACAGGAAGTGTCACAGTGGCTCTAGTAGTAGAGCAATAGCCTTAAGCTGAAGAGCTCAGGGACAATGCCCAGGCCCAGAATCTGAGACCCACAACCCACAAAAACAAACAAGATCTCCAAGTTACATATTTCTCAAATATAATAGTACATGGTAACATTTCTTTTCTAGAAAGAAGGAATAAAATACAAAGGAAAGGATCAGATCAAAGTAAGAATAAACACCAACAGGGCAAATGCTAAACCCTGGAACTGTGGGTCCAGTATCTAGGCCATGTGATGGTCTGAAGAGAGTTCAGAATGAATGGGGCAGCTCTTGCCAATGGCTTTGATGGATCCCACCCACATGGTCCCTTGTCTCAGGCTCCCTAAAACCTCATAAACAGTCTTTACACTCTGTATTCTTACCAATATTGTAGTCTTGGGAGTTCACACAGAGATTGTTCATTTTTATACTCTGTTGACAACATCGTAATCTTTTTCTACTAAGCTAGTTTTCCAAATTTGTCTAACTAATTCCAACAGTTCTTGAGCTGCATGATGAGGTACAGTCACAGCAACAGCTCCTTTTCTTGGTATCAATTTGCTTAGTCAGCTTTCTGTCACTGTGACAAAGTGCCTGAGAAAATCACTTCAAGGAGAGATGTATTTTGGTTCGCTGTTTGAGTGGTTTCAGTCTGAGGTCAGTTGGTTTAATTTCTTAAGGCCTAGGACCAGAGAGAATTCATGATGATGCCAAGCTGTTATGGAGGAGCTGCTCACCTAATACAGCCAAAAAAGAAAGAGAAGGAAAGGGACCAGGAATCCATGTACCATGGGCTCTACCTCCTAAGATCCTACTACTTGCTAATAATACCACCAGTACAGTACCAAGCCTTCATCATACAACACTTTAAGAGATATTCCAGATCTAAACCATGGATATTTATTAAACTTACTGTGTGTGTGTTTGTCTGTCTGTCTGAGTGTGTGTCTGTGTATGTTCTGGGGATTGAACTCAGAGCCAAGTGACCATTAGGCAAGTATTGTATCATTTGAGCTGTGCTCTGGGTCCCTTTGATTTTCATTTGTTTTTCAAATAACACCCCATGCTTTTCCTGAACTGGACTTAGAGTAAATCCTTCTATCCTGTCTTCTCAGTAACTAGGATTTCATGTGAATTCTATCACATAGGTCCTATTCTGTTTTAAAGTGTGGTGTATTATGAATGAAGTTGAAAATTATTTTAAGTGAAGTGTTCTTTTATCTTTTTTGCCATCTCAGGAGTAAAAATAAAGGTACAGGTCCAAAGTTAAATAGGCATTCTTGATTTAAAAGCGCTAATACATTGTTGTGTCTTTGTCTTGGTCACCATCTCTGAACCTAAAGTGAAAGCAATTGAATTGTTTTGTAGCAGCAGCTCAGGGGACTTTCTCCTTTGCCTTTTGGGTTTTGTTTTTTAAATTAAGGTTAAGTAGCTCCACTGGAGGGCATGCTTTGATGCAAACTGATTGTCATAAATAGTACACCAAGGGATAGTTCCAAGGGAGACAATGGGCTCAATGGTCTTAAACTACTATTGTTAGGCTGTGATTCTTGAAATGAAATTCAGAAATTTCCATGGGTTCAAGATAAGTTCACTTCATAAAGTCCGCATAAAAATTCTCATTCCTTCTGTCTGACCCATGCTGAATTGTTTTATCACAGAAGGTCAGGGGGGTATGCGTTCTTTCCCATTGCACTATCAGACTGTCATCCTCTGGGGACAAGTGTCTTTATACTCTAGCTAACTGTCATGTGCGATATGAAAGTAATGCCTTATGATAGACTTTGACAGAGTTAAGAGCCAGACTTTTGTCCTCTTATTTATTAAGTTAAGCTCCTGAGAGAGAGAGAGAGACAGAGAGATGTGCATTTAAAAAATGCTTCAGTGATACCCATGGACATTTCTCATAGGTTTAGTTCCATCATTGCCATTCGAGCCTTTGTCACAAATGTGAATTGCTTTAGCTAAAATAGTTTTGTAGTCTCTGCCTTGTCATGATAAAAATCAGTTGTCAGTAATGCAGAATACGAGGCTTAGCTTTGTTTTAAGTGTGTTTTTTTTTAATTTTTTTTTTTTTGCCAGTTCTGGGCTTCAGCTCAGGGTCTGAGCACTGTCCTTGGACTTTCTCAAGGTTAGAGCTCTACCACTTGAGCTTCAGCACCACTTCCAGCTTTTTCTATGTATGTGGTACTGAGGAATCGAACCTGGGTCTTCGTGCATGCAAGGCAAGCACGCTACCACTAGGCCAAACTCCCAGCCCTTGTTTTAAGTGTTTTACATGTGTTAATTCACTTAATCTTCTCAAATGCTCTTGATATAGGAACTGTAACATGACTACATTTTTAGCAAATATAAAGTCATCTCATTTCTATCTACATTTGTGTTTAAGATACAAAGTATCAGTGATGATATTGTGGAGGATGTAAAGTCAAATCCAGTTTTCTTGTTGTCTGTGGTTGTTTAGCAAAATTGCTATCCATTAAATTTATTCTGGCCTCTGCCAAAGTGAGAGACCCAAGACACTCAGACTTTCGTAGTTTATTATGAAGACATTCCCCCCAATTTTTAAGGGGAACATCATGGGATACTGTTTTATTCCTACAGTGACTTTGCTCACAAATATGGTTCACAAAATTTGGAATTGGATTTAATATGCCCTCTGAATTTTAAGTGATCATCTGACATTACTATGCTATGCATGATATTCATCAGGCACATAGAGTTATTTGTTTATTAGGAGCAAATATTGTACACATGGCAAAAGGTGAAAAGGAATACTTCATTAAGATAAGATTTACTTAAAGATGTACTTAAGTGTATAATGTGCTGGCCAAATGGACTATCATTGTCAGTAATTAGTGTATTAACCAAGGAACTATTAAAAGAAATTGATACTGTAGAGCTTCAGACAATTACCTATAGGATAATAGAACAATGGATTTATTTAGAAGCTGTGGTTTCTTGCATCTTGCATGAGTTAGAAATATAGAAATAGATAATTCTCTTCAGAAATATAGAAATAGATAATTTTCCTCATGACATCTTCATAGCCAATCAACAGCTGACATTTAACTAAACAGATAGGTTCATTAAAACCTTAGTTGCTAACATATGGTGACATTTCCCTTCACATGTTCCTAAAGTAGGAGTAGAATTTCTCCTCTTCTTCATATATACATATACATATATATATGTTACATATGTATATATGTATATACATATATTAAGTTACATATATCAAATATACAAGTATTAAATTTACTAGTATATCTCTCATCTGTTTTGCTATTCCTTGGTTGCCAATACTTTCTTTTAGATCTGAAAGAAAAGTAAAACCATAGAACAAACTATCCCCTTCCCCTCTGCCCAGTTTGCAGAGATAGTCAAGTTCAGAGAATAGTAATTTGCCAAACAGAAAGCCACTAGCAGAAATCTCTGAGAGAACCACTGCTAGGGTAAGAAAATCTCAACTGTAACAGATAAATTTCTGGAGGCTCAGTAAGAAAACTCTAAAATTCAACACACACACACACACACACACACACACACACACACACACACACACACACACACACCTCCAGGGGGATCCTGCCATAGAAAAGCGAGTATGCTTTTGCAAGTGTTACTTCTAGTTCATAGGCCTGATTCTCACAATGAATATTAGAGAAAAATTCTGTAGTAATTCTAGACCAAAAAGAGGAAAGGGTACTATTTTGAAATAGGGTATAGTATTAAATACTGAACAAAGCCTACTTTCAGGAGAAACTAAGTAACCAGAGTTTTCTAATTAGCACAGAATAATGACTTGGGGGAAAGAAAATAATACCAGCCCACTCTGGTTATTCTGGCTAACCGAGGGGCTGAAAGGGGAAGACAAAGAGTTTGGTCTGAAGTTCACAGTCTAGTTGAGTAAGTTTAGTAAAAATCTGAGATCTAATTACAAGACTATAGAATGCTTAGCTTCTGCCTCGTTACTATAGTAATTAAGACCAAATAGGGCTATAGTACTATAGACCTATAGGACTGTAAATAATAGCAGATTATTTTACCCAGTAAATTTCTTTGACTATCAAGAATTATAAGACATACTGAATGGCACAATGTACAAACATAGTTTGAAGAAAGAACAAGCATCAGAATTAAACTAATACATGACAGGGATGTCAGTCTTACCAAAAGGTGAATTTTCAAACAATTATTAGTATTAAGATACTCAGGGACCTGATTCATAAATTAGATAGCATGCAAAGCATATGGGCCAAGTAAGCAGAAACATAGAAAGTCTAAGAAATAACATGAAACAACAGAGATAAAAACACAAAAGGAAGAACATTTTTGAAGGAGATATTTGTGCCCTTGACACTCCTAAGTGGGAGAAAGGAACTCATCTTGATGATATCAGAGTAGAAACCTTTAAGCCAGGAAATCATAGCTAAGAAGTGTATGACCTATCTTCAATAGGAAAACCAGAAAGAAAATAAAGAATATACAGAAATGAAAGGGGTATCTGAAACAATAGTGACTGAAGACTTCCATAAAGTCAAAAAGCTAACAATAAACCAAGGAAGCTATACCTTTATCAGATAATTAATCCCACATCCAATAAGCTGAGGCAACACCATACAGGGTAAATCCAAATAAACAAACAAAAAAACCCCTATACCCTTAGAAAAGCAAAGGCAAAGGAAACATTCTTCAAGAAGCTGGAGGCAGCAAGACTTTTATAGAATAGTAATGATAAGAAATAAATAAAACTTCCCCCACTCCCGAAACCAATAAAATAGGGTGAAATCTTGGAAGTAGAGAAAAGAAAGAAAATGCTAAGCAAGATTTTTTTTAGCCTTCAGAATTATCCTTAAGACATTTACAAGGACTGAAGGAATTTGTCGCCTATAGACTTGTCTTGTAAGAAATGTTAAAATTTGTTTAAAGGAAATACTTCAGAAGATGAACTCTACATTAAGGAAGGAAGAACACTGAGAAAAAGAATAAAGGTAAAAATAAAAGCATTTGTTTTTCTCATTTAAACTGATGTTACAGGTAAGAATCTTTTCAGAATAAATAGCAATTTTCTCATGTATGTACACACATACCTGTGTATGAGTGAAAGTAGTGGCAGTGATGATAGGGACAAACTAAGGAATTAGGATATTTTAAAAATTATAAGATATTAATACTACTTGTAAAGTGGTATATTATTTGAAAGTAGATATGGATTATTCTTACATGTATAGTGCATACTCTAGGGCAACCATTTCTGCAAAAGTACAGGAAAGAATGAAAAAGTCCTATGAAGTCAGAAAAGATATAATATAGAAAAAGGCAAAAATAGGTAATAGTAACAACAAGTACAGTAGATATAACCCATTAATTTTAACATCAATGATCCCTAAAAGCCAATTAAAAACATAGATCAAAACCAACAGTATTTATCTACCAATATGTTAAAATATAAAGGACAATTTACATGAAGCATTTACATTATGATGCTAACATAAATTAAAAGAAATAGATTTGCCAGATGCCAGTGGTTTGTGCCTGAAATCGTAAACAGGAGGCTGAGACCCAAGGATAAAGCAGAAAACCCAGGCAGAAAAGTCTGTGAGACTCTTATCTCCAATAAACTATTCAGAAAAGGCCAGAAGTGATGCTGTGGCTAAAGTGGTAGAGCACTAACCTTGAGCACAATGAGGCTCAGGGACACTGTCTAGGTTCTGAGTTAAAACCCCAGGACTGGTGGGAGGAAGGAGGGAAGGAAGGAAGGAGGGAAGGAAGGAAGGGAGGGAGGGAGGGAGGGAGGGAGGGAGGGAAGGAGGGAGGGAAGGAAGGAAGGAAGGAAGGAAGGAGGGAGGAAGGAAGGAGGGAAGGAAGGAAGGAAAGAAGGAAGGAAGGAAGGAAAGAAGGAAGAAAGGAAGGAAGGAGAAGAAAAGAAGGAGGGAGGAAAGGAGGGAGGGAAGGAGGGAGGGAAGGAGGGAGGAAGGAGAGTGGCTTAATTATATTATTTCCATGATTAAATTTTCGAGAAACTAGGATCTGAGGGAAATATCTTCCAACTGCTTTTAGAAAATTTACATAAATATGCCCAAACATAAACCTCACTGATGATAAACTAGGTAGGATTAGAGACAAAGATGTCATCTTAAAAGTCAAATTGGAATTCTTAGCTAATGCAATAGGATAAGAAAAGGAAATAAATGGCATGTTTATTAGGAAAAACCAATAAGATTCTCTTTAACATGTCAGAATCATCGATGAAGAAAACAAAACAAAATAAAGCTAAAGGATCGAAAAATCAATTATAGCAGTGCTGCCACATACAGGGTTAACATCAGATACAATTGCTTTCCTAAATACAAGTAGTAGACAATTCCACTGAAATGAAGACTACAATACTACTCACCTTGGCATCCCTTAAAATGAAACAGGTTAGTATCTAACAAAATATATGCAAAAACCTGTGAGAACTGTAGATCTCTGATCAAAGAAATGAAAAATTACTAATAAACAGTTATTATGCCTAGGAATAGAAGAAAGCAAAATGTCAATGCCTCTTGATGCAATAGGATGAGAAAAGGAAATAAATGGTATTCTTTTTTTTTTTTGCATTTTTTCTTTCTTTTTTTTATTGTGATTGATAGAAGGGTTACATTATATTCACCAGATAGAAGGTGCATAACTTCACAAACATTGATACTCTTTCTCATGACATGGTCCCCATTTCCCTCCCACCCTCCCCCCACTTATCTTGATTTCCCCCTTTCCCTATCCAATTTCAAACAACCAATTAAGCACATATAAAATATATCAGATAACAAGGTGAAATATTATAACAATATGAGATAACCAAAGGACAGCAAAAGAGATGAGAGATAACATAATACATTAAGAACAACAATCACTCATTATATGGCTTTTGTTTTTATATCTTAGAGGTCCTTTCATTTAGCGTCACACTGTATGGCCTTATGTATCTAGGTTTTGCTCTATTGTAAATCTCTGCTAGGAGAGCCCAAGGTTTCTACTGATTATGACAAATGAGGGAGACTATTGGGCCTATGTTCCTTTGAGTCTGGCTTACTTCATTTAATATGATTTTTTCTAAGTCTTTCCATTTCCTTACAAATGGGGTGATGTTGTTCTTTCTGACTGCAGCATATAATTCCATTTATGGTATTTATACACAATAAGTGGTATTCTTATTAGGAAAAACTAATAAGACTCTCTTTAACAGCTATCAGAATCAACTATGAAGGAAAAATAATACCAACATAGGACGTATAATATAATTTGAAAAATTATTGATTGTTTTTAAAATTTGGCTGTTTTATTTAAATAACAATGGATAATTTAGTATGAATTGTCATAAGAGTTTGAGACTTAACAACACTAAAATTGGGTGGGAACATACGTTTTTCCATCATGAAATTAAATCTACTTTTTCCATATTAAAATTAGACTTTTGCTTGTTTGGTGTGTGAGCTCACATCTAAGTATTAAACATGACCTGAGGAATAGTCTTTAACTTTGACAAATACATAGATTTATTGAATAAAACCCTGATGGATGATACTTTAAGTAGAATTAACTGCAAGTTTTTCTGTGAACATGAGGCAAGGAATTCATTAAAATAGATGTTTTAAAGTCCCTGCCGGATAAATGAGTGAAATTAGTGTGACAACCCAAACCCGAAGCACTCATTGTTATATGAGTAAGGTTTAAGGCTTTATAGAAAGGTGCAATGACTAACTTCAATCTTTGATACTTAGGGCAAGACTTGGGGGAAACAAAAGTATATTAAGTAGGCCAGAGTCAGAGAAACAAAGGCTGCATGATTTCCCTCATGTGTGTTTGAATGTATCTATAAGTCTATAAGTAAATACCCTGGATGGTATACAGGTGATTACTAAAAAAGAATTAACTGAAGTGTAATAGACCCTCTGAAGTGCTCAAATAGCATAATGATTTAGACAGAGTAGGTCAAGGCCCAACAAAAATCAACACCAGGAAATGGGTACTTGAAAGGAAAGGTGAGGCCTAAGGGTAGAGAAGTGGACAATTAATGGGAGGGAGGAGACAAGGCAGTCAGTAATTCACTGCATATACCACAAAATCAAGAAAATTACTAGAAAAGGTGAGTAGAAGGGGTATGAGCATGTTGAAGGCGACATTGATCAAGATGTATTCTATTCATAAACTGTTACATGGCACCTCCTTTGTCAACCACCTAAGGAAAATTTTTTTTAAAAAGGAATAAAACTTGCAATTCTATATATAGTGGTTTCTGGTTTGAGGCTATTTTCTACTACTATAGAGATATTTGAATAGGCAGGGAGACAAACAGTAACAAGTGGCTTCAAACCTTGCTGTGATTTCAGTAGACTGGGAGATGAATATGTCCATAAGTGATTGCATCTTCAATTGGTTCCATATTACATTTCATGATATCACATCTCCTGTAACTGACATAAATAAAACTGTCCCAAACCTGATTTTCACAAGAAGAACAAATGTAAATTTGTTTTTGCCAGTCCTGGGTCTTGAACTCAGGACCTGGCTCTACCCCTGAGCTCCTTTTGCTCAAGGCTAGCACTCTATCTCTTGAATGTGGTACTGAGGAATAGAAACAAGGGCTTTATGTTTGCTAAGCAAACACTCTACCACTAAGCCACATTCCCAGCCTGAACAAATACAAAATTTACATGAGATTCTTTCTATAACAGTTAAATGGATGATTACAGTTGACATTTTCTTTTGTACCTTCATTTCAGAGGATACTGAAAGCTCAATCTCACTGCACATTTTGATAAAAAAAAAAGATGATCTACAGGCTACTAAAGTTACTAAGCCCTTTGAAAAACTCTAGGAAGCTTAGAAGCAAGGACTTCAATTTTCAAAACAATTATGCAAATTTTATTTTTTGAGTATTTTTTTTTTTTGCTTTTCAGGATCAAAGTCCCCCAAAGGTTAGCTTCTTTCCTACACTGGAATACATGACACTTATTCCACCTTTACAAATATTTCAAATTCAAATATGAATACTCAGTGTCTGAAATCTGGTAATTTACTAAACTACATTTACATGGATTAAAAATAACATTTGCATGGATTAAAAATAATTTCATACACTGGAAACACTAAAGGTCTTCTGCATAGCTGAGAAGCAGAAAATTTGTTCTGATGAGAAGATGAGGAATTTTTCATATTAAACAACTCGAATTTATTGGGAAAAGTACCCCTGGGATTGGCTAACTTTAGGTATTCTTACAAACTGTTAAATTCCTCAAGTTATTGCATAAATGTGTATTTGTAGACAACAAGACTTTCTTTTCTCCCCCAAATCTATTTCTCCTCTATTTTAGACTTTTGGATTCTTTGAGTAAAATTTAGCTCATGGGATTCATTCCTACTTTTCTCATCTAAGTAATGTTTAGTAGACTCTATTTGGTATACAATCAGCTTCTTCTTGTGTATGGATTTTCTTTGTGGATTCCCTATCAATCCACAATTTTGTCAAGTCATTTGAGTTGCTTTTTCCATGACTTTTTGAAATGTGGAGCCTAAAAGATATAATGTGTGAAAGGCAGTAAAATATTTGTTGTTCATTATAAAAAGCAGTAATACTTGCTGTTTGTTATTAAATAATTACTATACGAGAAAGCATTAAGTACTAAGAGATGATTTTTTCTACTGTTAATAAAGTAATTAGTTTATTACCAACTAAAATTTAATGTGTTAAATGGCAATGATTCAAAAGGTCTATTTTCCTTGCTTTTGACAAACACATTTACAAGCCAGACTATATACATGAACAAAGCCAGTTTGTATAGAGTCTTGATAAAGAGACACAGACATGACTGTTCTATTTACAGTTGTCAAAACTAAAGTACACATAAAACATAGGGTTTTGGGAACATGCTCTAGGGAAAAAAACAAATGTTTCTAAACAAATTGTATCTGAAAAAAAAATTACACTGTTCAACTCCCAGGTAATTCCTTTCTTTAGATTTTTGTAAAGTTGACATGAGACCTTTTTTGGGTCTAAAATTCAAATGGTAGTACCCTAAAAGACTGAAGGGAAGTGAGATATGGTTAGATAAAGGAGATGGGCATAACCAGCTTGCACAGTGCCTTATAGGCTACAATAAGGGCTCTAGATTGGTCTCAACTGTGTTGGAAAACCATATTGCATTAGAAAGGAAATTTGATTTGTTCTTTATGGATCATTGAGCTACACAGGGGAGAATGAATTAAAGAAAAACAGTGATGAAAAAAACAGAATCAGCTGAATGGTGTTGGATAATGTCCAGCATAGGGGTGATGATGAATTAGCTTATAATGGTAGAGGGGGGAAAAAGAAACAAAATTGACAAGGTGTAAACAGACAGATTGCAGTAAAATTGGCCATGACCCTTTCTCTGGCATCAGGAAACTCAGAGCATTGTACTATCATATACTAGGACAAACAGGGGTGAAGATGTGGAGAAAACAATTTGTTTTCAGTTCTGCTAGGTTGTTATGTAGCCTATTAAGATTCCATTAGATACATATGTGCAAATATCAATCAAATTGCAGGTAGTTTTGATGCATAGGGATATCATATATTAGGTAAAATATTTCTCCAGTTATATTCCCTATGTAGTAAAAAATTTCCTTAGTTATATTCCCTATGTAGTCTCTTAAGATTTTTTCAAGCCAGGTATGGTAGCTTATGCCTGTAATCCTAGCTACTCAGGAGGCTGAGATCTGAGGATCAAGGTTCAAAGCCAGCCCAGGCACAAAAAGGACCTGAGACTATTATCTCTAATTAACCTCCAGAAAATGGGAAGTGGGACTTGGCTCACGGGTAGGGTGGTAGCCTCCTGCTAAAGAGCTCAGGGACAATGCCCAGGACTAGGGGTAGGGTGGTAGCCTTGAGCTGAACAACTCAGGGACAGCACCCAGGGCAAGCTCAAGCCCCATGACCCACAAAAAATATTATTTCAATAAAAATTATAACAATCCCCAAATTAACAAAATTGACAGATCCTTATCAAATCTTACCAAAAAAAGAAGGGAGCATACCCAAATAAACAAAATCACAGATAAGAATGTTAATATCTCAAGAGAAATTACCAAAATACAGACCATCATGAGGGAATACTTTTCAAACCTTTATGCCAACAAATTTGAGAATCTAGAAGGAATGGATGAATTTCTAGCCAATATTAACATACCCACACTGAAACAAGAAGACCGAATCCAACAAAACAAGACCTATTTCAAGCACTGAAATAGTAATGGCAATAAGAGACCTTCCATCCAAAAAAAGACCCAGGCCAGATGGATTCACAGCTGAATTCTATAAGGTCTTCAAAGCAGAGCTCACACCAATAGTCCTCAAGCTCTTCAACAAAATTGAAAATGAGGGCTTTTTGCCAAACTCATTTTATGGAGCTACTATAACCCTCATCCCCAAACCAGACAGATTCATCAAAGAAAGAGAATTGTAGACCTATTTCTATTGATAATATTGATGGAAAACTTCTAAAAGCCAACCATCTTCAGCAACTCATCAAAAAATTATACACTGTGATCAAACAGGATTCATCACAGGGAGGTGAAACTGGTTCACCATACGCAAGTCAATTAATATAATTCAACACATCAACAGAAGCAAGGACAAAAATCACACGATTGTCTCAATAAGAGACAATGCAGAAAAGGCATTTGACAAGATCCAACACCCCTTTATACTAAAAGCTCTGGAGAAACTAGGAATCCAAGGAACATTCCTCAGTATAATAAAGGATGCGTATGACAAACCCACAGCTGGCATTATACTTAATGGCAAAAAGCTAAAGCCCTTCCCTCTAAAATCAGGAATGAGACAAGGATGCCCACTCTCTCCACTCCTCTTTAACATAGTATTAGAATTCCTAGCCAGAGCAATAAGGCAAGATGCAAGCATAAAGGGGATCCAAACAGGGAAAGAGGAAGTGAAACTTTCCCTCTTTGCAGATGACATGATTCTGTATTTAAAGAAACCTATAGACTCCACTCCCAAGCTCCTTGAGTTGATTCATACCATTGGCAAGGTGTAAAATTAACCATTCCTCTGTGCCAACAATGGGAGGTAATCAGGAAAGCAACTCCTTTTGCAATAGCCTCAAAGAAAATAAATTACCTAGAAATTAACTTAGAATGTAAAGGACCTTTTTGATGAACTTTAAAACCATGAAAAAGGATATTAAAGCATAACTGAGGAAATGGAAAAACCTCCCATGCTTCTGGATTGGAAGAATCAACATCATGAAAATGACAATCTTGCCAAGGACTATCTACAAATTCAATGCAATACCCATCAATATCCCAATGGCATTCTTTAAAGGAATAGAAGAGGCAATCCAAAATTTCATATGGAATGATAAAAGACCCCGTATAGCAAAAACACTTCTTAGCAGAAAGAACAGTGCAGGAGGAATTTCAATTCCAAACTTTAGACTCTATTACAGAGCTATAGTGACCAAAACAGTTTGATACTGGCACAAGAACAGGCCTGAAGACCAATGGAATAGAAGTGAGGACCCAGATATATAGACCAAGGGAGCCAAAAAAAAATAGAATGGAAGAAAGACAGCCTCTTCAACAAGTGGTGCTGGCAGAACTGGTTAAGCACTTGCAGAAACCTAAAGATAGATAAGGACCCAACTTTGTCACCCTGAATTTTAACTCCAAATGTATCAAAGAACTTGAGGTCAAAGCAGATACACTGAAAACTTTACAAGAAGGAATAGGAAATACACTAGGTCTCCTTGGCACAGGTCGAAACTTTCTTAATAAGGACCCAGAAACACAACAAATCAGAGAAAGGCTGGATAAGTGGGACTGCATTAAACTGCAGAGTTTTTGTCTGGCAAAAGACAGATAGCAAACTAACTAGAAAGCCTGCCGAGTGGGAGAAGATCTTCACTAACAATACAACAGACAAAGGCCTCATATCTAAAATATATGAACAGCTCAAAAAATTGAATCACTCCCAAACTTATCTCTAAATAAACAACCATCCCAATAAAGATGGGCCAAAGACTTAAAGAGAGTCTTCTCTGAAGAAGAAATAAGAATGGCCAATAGACACATGAGGAAATGCTAAACATCTCTGGCCATAAAAAGAAATGCAAATCAAAACAACTCTAAGATTCCACCTCACTCCAGTTAGAATGGCCATGATCAAGAAATCTAATAACAAGAGATGCTGGAGGGGATGTGGCCAGGAGGGATCACTACTACACTGTTGGTGGGAGTGCAAATTCGTTCAACCACTATGGAAAGCAGTATGGCAGTTCCTTAAAAGACTAAACATAGAGCTCCCCTATGACCCAGCAATTCCACTATTTGGCATTTACCCAAACGTCCAGAAACAAGGACATATTAAATCCACTAGCACAAGATAGTCGTTGCAGCACTATTTACCATAGCAAAGATATGGAACCAACCCAGATGTCCCTCAGTTGATCAGTAGATCAACAGGATGTAGTATTTATGCACAATGGAAATAAATAAAGACATCACCCCCATTTGTAAGGAAATGGAAAGACTTAGAAAAAATCATATTAAGTGAAGTAAGCCAGACTCAAAGGAACATAGGCTCAATGTTTTCCCTCATTTGTCATAATCAGTAGAAACCTTGGGATCTCCTAGCAGAGATTGATAATAGAACTAAACCTAGAAACATAAGGCCATATAGTATGACACTAAATGAAAGGACCTCCAGAATATAGAAACAAAAGCCCTATAATGAGTGATTGTTGTCTCTAGTGTACTATGTTACCTCTCATCTCTTTTGCTGTCCTTTGGTTATCTGATATTGTTACAGTATTTCACCTTGTTATCTGATATATTGTACATATGCATATTTGGTTGTTTGAAATAGGATAGGGAAGGGAGGAAAACAAGATGAGGGGCGGCAGTGAGGGGAGGGAAATGGGGACCAAGATATGAGAAAGGGTATAAATGTTTATGAAGTAATGCACTTTGTATCTGGTGAATATAATGTAGCCCTTCTATCATTTACAATAAAAATACATGGAAAAATTATGACAATCCCGAGTGTAAGACATGAACAATCCTATTTGAATGCTTCTTTAAAATGTAGCTACTTAGAATGTTTTCCCAGATATAGGAGATGAAGAATTAAAATAATCTGTCTGTTGTTTTTGTTTTGCAATATTTTTCTGGTATAGAGAGAACTATTTTATGCCTAAATTGATGGTTTCTTATTTTCATATAATTCATTCAATAGATCAAGTTCTATTCATTTTTTTCATAATGGTCATACATTTAGCTGTCACTGAAATCTTTCACGTTAGACACAGGAAGTGAAATTTTCAAAATCATTTTTATTTCTGGTAAAGTTTAGATGATTGATGGATAAATAGATAAATAGCTAGATATAAAAATATATTTTACATACAAGATATGGATATTCATTATACAGTATTTATTTCTTATAGTACTTCTACAACAACAATACTGTTTGTATTAGTCACTTGCTACTTTTCATAATTTTCCGCATAAATGCAAGGTGTTTCTTTTGTTGTTGTTATTCATCTGGGTTTCCCTTTCTACAATTTGTTTTTATTCTGGCAAACAATCTGGATCCACACAAACTTGATAAAAGTGATTGTATTACAATGGAATTCTATGCCGCAGTCAAAAAGAATGACATTGCCCCATTTGTAAGGAAATGGAAAGACTTAGAAAAAATCATATTAAGTGAGGTAAGCCAGATTCTAAGGAACATAGACTCAGTGGTTTTCCTCATTTGTCCTAATCTGTAGAAACCTTGGGCTCTCCTATCACGTGCTATCCCTGTCCCGCAAGGAAGACACGCAACACAATGCTAGCTTAAGCAGGATCCTTTATTCTTCTTCTCCTCTCCTCTCTGAGGCCTCTCCTCCCCCTTCCTCCTCTCCTGAGGCTATATACAGGCAGTGGGCCAATCAACTCATGCCAGCTCGCTCAGGCCCTCCAATCACGGCTTCACACGCTCCAGTCATGCACCCTTCATGCATCCAGACTTCCACTAACAATGGCAGCACTCCCCAAAATGGATGCCGGCCATCATCCGGTCATGAGGCGGATATCCCTGAGTCACGCAGCCACCAGCACCACAGTGAAAGGGGGACGCGCGCCTCCAGGTCCCGCCACCGCGCGGGAGGGGCCGGGCTCCCCACACTCTCCTAGCAGAGATTTACAAAACATAGATTCATAAGGCCATATAGAATGACACTAAATGAAAAGACCTCCAGGATATAGAAACAAAAGCCATATAATGAGTGATTGTTATCCTTAATATACTATGTTATCTCTCATCTCTTTTGCTGTCCCTTGGTTATCTCATATTGTTACAGTATTTCTCCTGGTTATCTGATATATTGTATATATGCTTATTTGGTTATTTGAGGTGTGATAGGGAAGGGAGGAAAACAAGATGAAGGGTTAGAGTAGGGGGAGGGAAATGGGGACTAAGATATGAGAAAGGGGATCAATGTATGTGAAGTAATGCACCATGTATTAATTACAATAAAAGCATATGAAAAAAGTGATAGTATTGCCACAAAGAGATCAGAATTATATGTTAAAATACAAAATCTCTGGGTAACTGGAGATACCTCAAAGAAATTATTCATTGAATCATGAGTAAAATTAGTAGACAGTAATGTTCTGGTGAAAGTTCTCTTACATTTTAAAGTTCCTCTTATTCATATAATCGATAGGATTTGACAAACTATTATATGAAGTATAGTTGAGAGTATCTATGCTGGAAAACACAGACTTTTAGTTACTATTCATTTAGGACATCATACATAGCTGAATGGCTATTGAGTATAATAGATTGAATGATTTTATTATATTTCTTTTTTCAAATGTGCCACTTTGAATCCCGGGCCTCAGCACTACTCCTGAGCTGACCCTATCCACTGGAGACTCAGGTATTCTGGATCTTTGGTGGTTAATTAGAGATAACAGGCTGGCTTGAAACTGCTATCCTCACATATCAGCCTCCTGAGATCTAGGATTAAGGGCATCACCAATGTGATAGTAACAGGAGTCAGTCGGGTCATGACAGAGAAGGCCTTCTAAGGAGTATGATTTATATTTCTCTACAAAAGTTCCCAAAGAGCTGTTTTTTCCTTCTGCCATGCTTGAACAGAGTGTACAGGAGCCCTATTAGAAACAAAATGTGGAATTTTGCCAAAGAATAAGTTCCTTTTCTCTAGAACTATGAGAAATACTTTTTTCTTTCTTTTTATATTACTGTCAGGATAATATGTAGAGGGGTTACAGTTACATTTGTCAGGTAGTAGATGCATTACTTCTCTCACATTGATACCCCTTCTCATGTTTCTGTCCCCCTTCCCACCCTTCCCAATGATCTCATTTTCCCCCCTTTCCTTTCCTATTTCAAATAAACAAATAAACATCTATGCAATATACCAGGTAACACAGTTAGATAGAGTAACACCATGAGATTAACCATATGGGAAAAAGAGAAGAGAGATAACATACTACATTAAGAACAACACTAACAGGAGATAAAGCTCTTGTTTCCATATCCTAGAGTTCATTTTGTTTAGTCTCATACTAGATGATCTTATGTATATAGGTTTTGAGCTATTGTATTCCTCTGTTAGAAGAGCCCTAGATGTGTACTAATTATTACAGATGAGGGAAACCATTGAGCCTATGTTCCTTTGGGTCTGGCTTATTTCATTTAATCTGATTTTTTTTCAAGTCTTTCCATTCTTTTATGAATGAGACAATGCCATTCTTTCTGAAAGCAGCATAGAATTCCATTGTGTATACATACCACATTTTCTTGTTCCATTCACCTACTGAGGGTATGGTAAATAATGCTGCAATTAACATTGTTGTGCTGGTGGCTTTAGTATGTTCTTGTTTCTGGACAGTTGGGTAAATTCCAAAGAGAGGTATTACTGGGTCATAGGGGAGCTCTATGTTTACTCTGTTGAGGAATCAACACACTCCTTTCAGAGTGGTTGAATGAGTTTGCACTCCCACCAACAGTAGTAAGGATCCCTCCTGGCCACATCCCTGCTAGCATCTGTTGTTACTAGATTTCTTGATCCAGGCCATTCTAACTGGAGTGAGGTGGAATCTCAAAGTTGTTTTGATTTGCATTTCTTTTATGGCCAGAGATGTTGAGCATTTCTTCCTGTGTCTATAGGCCATTCTTATTTCCTCTTTATAGAAGTCTCTTTTTAAGTCTTTAGCCCACCTTTTAATGGAATGGTTGTTTCTTTGAGGATTTGTTTTGGAAAGATTCAATGTAGGTGTAGTTTAGGTATGAGGCCCTTGTGTGTTATATGAAGATTTTCTCCCACTCTGGGCTTTCTGTTTAACTTACTAGCTATGTCCTTTGTTATACAGAAGGCCTGAACTTTAATGAGTCCCATTTGTCCAAGCTGTCTCTAATGTGTTATGTTTCTGGGTCTTTATTAAGAAAATTTCAACCTGTGCCAAGGAGACTTAGTGTATCTCCTATTCCTTCTTGTAAAGTTTTCAAGGTGTCTTCTTTACTTCAAGTTCTTTGATTCATTTGGAATTCATTCTGCTACAGGGTGACATAGAAGGATCCAACTTTAGCTTTCTACAGGTGCTTAACTAATTCTGCCAGTACCATTTATTGAAGAGGCTGTCTTTCTTCCATCCTATTTTTGGGCTTCCTCATTAGGTGGCCATAGGTCTACAGGTTGATTTCTAGGTCTTCAGTTCTATTCCATTGGTCTTCAGGACTGTTCTTGTTCCAGTACCAAGCTGTTTTGGTTACTATAGCTCTGTAATAGAGTTCGAAGTTTGGTATGGACATTCCTCCAGCACCATTCTTTCTGCTAAGGATTGTTTTTGCTATACAGGATCTTTTATTATTCCATATGAAATTTTTGATTGCTTCCTCTATTTCTTTAAAGAATGAAATTGGGATATTGATGGGTATTGCATTGAATTTGTAGATAGCCCTTGGCAAGATTGCCATTTTCATGATGTTAATTCTTCCAATCCAGGAGCATGGAAGGTTTTTCCACTTCCTCATTTCTGCTTTAATTTCCTGTTTCAGGTTTTTAAAGTTTTCATCATAAAGTTCCTTTATATTCTTAGTTAATTCCTAAATATTTTATTTTCTTTGAGGCAATTGCAAAACGAATTGCTTTTCTGATTGCTGCCTCACTCTTCTCATTGTTGGCATACAGGAAAGCAATTGATTTTTGAGGGTTAATTTCATACCCTGCTACTTTGACAAAGTTTTGAGTCAGCTCAAGCAACTTGGGAGCGTTGTCTATAGGGATTTTAAAATATAGAATCATGTCATCTTCAAAGAGCGAAAGCTTCACTTCCTCTTCCCCTATTTGGATCACCTTTATGTTTGCTTCTTGACTCATTGCTCTGGCTAGGAATTGTGTTGGGGGTGGGGAGCTGGGGGCTTGAATTCTGTGCATGGACATTGTCCCTGAGCTCTTCAGCTCAAAGCTACCACTCTACCCAGAGCCAAGGCCCACTGCTATTTTCTTGAGTTTAATTGGAGATAAGAGTCTCAGATCCTTTTGTGCCTGGGCTGGCTTTGAACCTTGATCCTCAGATCTTAGCCTCCTGAGCAGCTAGGATTACAGGCGTGAGCCACCACACCTGGCTTTCTGGCTAGGAATTCTAATACTATATTAAAGAGGAGTGGAAAGAGTGGGCATCCTTGTCACAGTCTTGATTTTAGAGGAAATGGCTTTAACTTTTTGCTATTAAGTATAATGCTAGCTGTAGGTTTGTCATACATAGCTTTTATTATACTGAGGAATGTTCCATGGATTCCTAGTTTCTCCAGAGCTTTTAGTATAAAGGGGTGTTAAAATCATTTTTAAGCTGCCAAGTTTATCATACTTTTAAAATAGTAAACTAAGAGGACTAAGGAGGTGACACTATTTCCAAGGAAATTATTCCTCATGCAAAACAGAGTAGTTATGTCTATGAATTTGTTTTGAACTGAGTGAATATCAAATGAGTCAAGAATAAGTAGACCTGGAAGGCTACTCTAATAAAATCCAGAGATAAAGCTCTTTAGATATCCAGTCTGCCCCATGCTGTACTTAATCACAATAATATGTTGAAGCAGAATCACTGAATTATTTTTTTCTTTCCTTTGATACTGACAGGTAGGTTGAGCAGTATTTACTTATGCAACACTTTCTGATGTAAAGTCCCAGTATTTCTATTGAAACAAATATTTTTTCTCCTTTTCAAGAGAAGTTATGCATATAAAATGCAAGGGTATGCTCATAAAAATGTTATATGAATATTCTCATCATGGCAGTAGGTTACAAGTCAACAAACATCCTATTCACAAGCTTTGATTCCTTGTGATGAATAATTAATTGCACTAAACTCATCTCACAGCTAATAGCTGTATTGATGAGTGATTCTCAGAATCTAAGTATAGCAAATTTAAACCCTTTACCCATCCATGTGTGGCATCTCTACCCAGAATCGATGCAATTTTAAGGTTGATCATTCCACAGTCCACAAAACAAGAGAGATGCTCTGAGGTATGAAAGCTGCAATTTATTTGAACAAATTTGTGTTATTTACCATCTGCACACAAAGCTGGATGTTGGGTTTGTATTTGTTGTTAGGTAAATTTTCCATTTCTTCAAAATTAGAGTAAAATCAGAACTGCAATAAACACAAATTGACTTATTGTTATTAAAAGAAAATATCACTGTAAATGGTATGATTTTTTTTGGCTGTGTCTTGTATTTGTGCTTAAATTTATATTGATTCTTTTCTTTGGACTCTTAGTTCCTGACTTCCTAAAGTTATCTGGTCAATAAAAGCACAAATAACCATGTTGAAGTATTTAAAGCAATTTTTCATGCATGAGTGCTTTAAAATGTAGAACTAGTCCATTGATAAATTATTTGGAACACACACATGTAATATATAATACCCACACATATAATGTAGAACTGAGGCTTACAGAGGTTAAATGACTTCACCACAATATATTGACAAAAGGCAAAACATAAATTCTAGGACTTTTCATTCCAGACTGCATCCTTTCTCTTCTAGCATGACACAGAGTTCATCAATGGATCAATTTGGTGAAGAGTTCATTAACATTATATTGACTATGTAGGAAAGATCAAAGACAGAAATTACTATTTACTGTATAATGGAGATTTTTTGCCAATTATCTGTATCACACAAAGAGACTTTAACCACAGGCATTTACTTTTGAAGTGAGTTGGTTAAATTTAGGAATATTGCCTAGGCTGGCCTTGAATTCATATCTTCCTGTCTCTATCTCCTAAGTAGCTGGGCTTACAAACACTGACCACACTACAACAAGCTTAGCCTTCTAGAAAGATAGCAACCTAGTTTTAGAGCTAGAGTATGTTTTACTTTATCCAATACAGTGTCCTCACTGTCCCCACTAAGGAAATAGAAATATATGGAATATATACCTAAGGCTCCAACATGCAGTTTCCCTGCTAGAAGGCAACCCTGTTCACAATATTGCTCTTCCTTGCAATCATCTCTCTGCTCTAGTTATTTAAAGAACAAAAGTTGTTTTGATCACATAAGTCTACTTGGCCCTATTTACTGATCATCTATTTAAAGGGATAAAATATTCAAGGTTTTAGAGGCCTAAAGTAAAAAGTGATTACATGCATTTTGTACTAAGATTCAATATAATGCCAATGAGCATTATAAACTCCCTAACAGTGAAACTAATCTGGGTTCCTCTGGCTTTAATCATTTAGCCTTTGTATTGAGGAGGAAACAGAAGGGGAAAAACAAACAAGCAAAAAATCCCTACATTAGCAAGTTGAAAACACCCCAACAGAGCAGAATATCTCTGGGCTATTCCACAATCACAAGCAAAAGGATACTTTGATATGGAATTGAGATTTGATAAAATGCAGAATTCAGGGTTTTTATTATGCAAAAAGCATCTACTCTCATGAATCTAGGTAGATAAAACCATCCACTATCAGCTGTGTCATCTACTCCTTTGTGAAATACACTTTCATAGAGCCTAGAGATTTATGGGCCCATCTCTCTGAAATTATGTTACCTGGTAATTCAACTCACAAAGTTGCATGCAGTTAATTTTTAACTCTGATGATTATTTTGGGGAAACATACTGCCCTCCCCATCAACTCCACCTTTCTCTTTTTCTCCACAGCAGTGTCTCAGGCTGTTTAAAAATGACAATGGGTATAAATAGTAATCTAATTATAGTTAGGAGAGATTTGCAGCTCTAATTATGACTGCTGTTAAATTTCAAAGGGACTGACATAAGCAATAAACACATACCATACAAGAATCCATCTTGCTATTATAAAAGCTACCTGCCAATTGTTTGTCAGTTGAATGACATGCAACATTGCACACATTATCTCCAGAATTAGTGATACCGACAGTTTTGCCATGTTTAATGTATGTATGCAGCATAATGCAAAGGCAAAGAGCCTAGGAATTACTCAATTAGGGGCTGCTGTATTGCCGATATATGCATATTTCATCAAGTATTTTATCTCTTCTCCAATGAGTTTTCTCTTTCAACTTGATCAGAAATGCATGGAATTTCTCTCTAGTAAATAATGGCTTCTGAGAAACACACGCACATGATCTCTTTGCCAGTCATTTAGACAAAATATACATTTAATTTTCCATATGATAGAACACTTATTAATATTTTCTCTATGCTAGTATAAAATTTTATAATGGTCTCATTTGAGACTCAATAATCTTTTAGCAAATGTATGTATATGACTGGATGTATATATTCATTCTTTTTGTTTAATTGATGGTATGGAATCAAGAATACATCTTTCTTTAGATAAAGCACACCTATTTATTAAAAAAGCAACAACACTAACTTCTACAAGTTGTAGAAAATTGCTTAATTTATGTCTCAGCATTGACCTTCACCAACTGCCCTTAACTGGGTCTGTTGATCTCAGATCTGAGGTGTCCAATCTTATCTGGATTCCTTAGCTGTCTGGACAGTACATATTTAATGTATCCTAGTTATCTAATAAGGCTTCATATTCCTTTTAATTTAACTTTATTGTTGGGGTGATGTGCAGGGGGGTATAGTTACATTCATCAGGTAGTGAGTACACTACTTCTTAAACATTGTTACCCTTTCCCATGTTTTTCTCTTACTTTTCTTCCCCCACCCCGCTCCTAGTCATCTTGTTTTTCCCTTAGCTTACCATTTTGAGGCTTCTTATTAATCATGCCCTGAAACCTAGAATTCAAGTATCCCAATATCAACCATCCAGTATTTAAACTCAGTGTATGCCATTTCTCAGGCATGCCAACAGGGCACTTCCTGTTCTTTCAATCTTTGCCAATGGGCTGTATTAATAATAGCAACCCAGGGGTAGGAACTTGCTGTCTTGTGTTCAAACCCAACGATAATCATTACTTCTTAGCACATGGTTCTTGTGTACCATTCACCACAGTCATTTTCCAAATACATTCATCTATCCCCTTAGAACCTGTGCCATCTGGTCTGGATATCCTAGCTTGACTGTTAGTGAATCATAATTCTTATCAAGGTTGAAATTTCACATAGAATGAATTTGTGTGAGCATACAAGTTGTAGAAATAGGGAAATACTTCTCATTAGTTGGTAAATAGCTGCTGAGCTCCATGCTTTGTCTGGCCTTAAGTTCAGTCAGTTATGTGGTTTCTTATTATGACTGTCAAACATGTTCATTAATCAGTAACCATAAGGTTATCCTGGCTTATCCTGAGATATCTGTGAATATACGCTCAATAGAGCTACACTCCCTCTTAATCGGTCATTATGACTGTTGTTCTGAAATCTGGTAATGTTAATGTAATGCTGACTTTTTACTTAATATTAATCCTGACTTTCACTGCTGTTTCATCTTTGGCGCACACAGATGAGATGCCCTTAGTTGTAGGCTACAGAATAAGTTTTCTGCAAGTTCTTTACTCCATTTTGCTATGATTTTCATCATGTTGCCATGAAATATTAGCTTACCCTCTTATAGATCTTACATACAAATGATGGATTGATATTTTCACTATAAGTGCTTTTATGTCTTAAAAAAAAACTAGGCACTGTAGGCGGTGTCACTTTTCTGTACATATCAAGGAACAAAGAGATACCAAATATCAAAAGGGAAGAATTTAAAAGCAGGAGTTTGCAAATGATAGTGCAGTTTAACTAGATTGTAGGTCAAGGCAATCGGTCACATCTCTGATTCGGTGACAGTCAAAAGACATAATTACAGTAAGACAGCTACGTTGATGCCAACATGAATAGTTTCTTTCTTGAGATAACTGATCCCAAAGGATGGCAGAAATTATTTCCTCATGTATTCTACTGGCATTTGTTTTGTCAGAGCATAACAAATTATACATAAATCCTGCTTTATAAATGGTATGCTGTGCTTTAAATACAGCCCAATATGTCATTCTGTCAGAGATTAGCAATAGCAAACTGTTTTGTTGATTGATTCATTACCCTTAGCGCCCAATTGAAAAAAAAATTCCAAATTTATGATACATAATTTTCTTTAAAATGAATTATTTAAATATTTTATGCTGAATTAATGATTAAAGGTATTTTTTGCATGTTAAAACGGTTTCAAAGTCACTGCCATGTCTTCTTCATCATCCTGATTATTCCCTATAACACTGATGATGGATTAGAGGACTATATGAAAGATGCTTGGTTATAATGGGAAATTTGTGTGAAGGTATGCATAGTTTGTGAAATGGGACCTGATATCTTCCAGGAAATTCTGAAAGCTAACTTCACATCACCTCAGACTTCTTGCTTTCTATTTCCCATCCATTTATCTTTATTTTTAAAATGTCTAACTACCCTTCCTGAATTAAGAACACATGGCTTTGGCTAAGTCAAAAGATGTGCTTGCTATGTAGAAGACTAAACTCAAAGATTACATCTAAATGTCTCCATTGAATCTGAGGCAGAATTGAGCCATGCCATCATCAAATATTTGATCTTTATCTTTTTCCCCCTGGTATAAAATAACATTTCTGGTTTTGAGTGATTAAAATAGATCTTCTTCCATCAAGTTTTACACAGCTCATTTTTTTAAAGAAAGCTACCATTTTATCCTCTTCGTCTGAAACCCTATCACCTTGAGTTAATGAGTTCCTAGTGAAGATTTTTATCACTGTACCTTCTGAAACTTAGGCTAATTATCATGAATTCAATGTTAGCATTTTTGTGGTTGTAAAAATGTGACCTGCCTTTTTCTTTCTCTGAACACAGATCTCTGTCCTTTCAACTTAGTCTAAGTCATATACTTATCAACCTCTCCTGTTATTTTCTGGTTTGAGAGGTCAGATAAAGACAAAAATGTGACCTCTCTATATGTGAATACACATGGGTCTCTTTCATCTTGTGTAGCTCACACAGGGACCCTCTGATGATTATATATTCCTACATGAGTCCCTGTTTTTGATTATTGCTCTGGTTCCAACTCAGAAACAGAAAAGTACCTGAGCAAATAATCTAAAAGAATTTCATTACTATTATTCTGTTAGTTTTCTAGAGTGCATTGCCTATGTCTTTTCTTACAAAGTAACTAGAATTAAAAAAAAGTAGTTTACTCAGGGTCTGTCTAGGAATCTACTGTGTGGGTGCGTGCGTGCGTCTGTTGTGGGTGGGTGAATTTAAGGCTGGGTACTTGTCACTTAGGTGTTTCATTCAAGGATAGCTACCACTTGAGCCACAGCTCCTCTTTGTTTTTATTTTTTATTTTAGTGGCTATTTGGAGATAAGAGTGTCATAGACTTTCTTGCCCTAGCTGGTTTTAAACTACAATCCTTAGATTTCAGTATCCTGAGTAGCTAAGATTATAAGTATGAGCCCACCAGTGTCCAGCTTTGCAGTGTTCTTATTTTTGTGTGTTTCCATATTTTGGAGTTTGATTAGCATCATTTTATATGGTCATATGCACATAGCTATTGAGCAATTACAATCCTTTGTCTAGGATTATCTTAGATATATACTAATTATTACAAGTAAGGGAAGCCATGGAGCCTATGTTTTGTTTTTTTCTTTCTGTTTTGTTTTGTTGTGTTTTTTTTTGTTTTTGTTTTTGTCTGGCTTACTTTCACTTAATATGATTTTTTTTCCCTAAGCCTCTCCATTTCCTTAGGATTGAGAAGATGTCAGTCTTTGTGATGAAAGCATAGAATTCCATTGTGTATATATACCTATACCTTGTTTTGTCTTTCTTTTCTTTTTCTTTCTTTCTCTTTTCTTTTTTTTTTTTTTTTTGGTGGGTCATGGGGCTTGAACTCCACCTGGGTGCTGTCCCTAAGCTCTTCAGCTCAAGGCTCCACCCTACCCATGAGCCAAGCCCCACTTCCCTGGTTTTTTGTTTGTTTGTTTTTTTTTTTCCTTAGAAGTTAATTGGAAATAAGAGTCTCAGGTCCTTTTGTGCCAGGCTGGCTTTGAACCTTGATCCTCAGATTTTAGCCTCTCGAGTAGCTGGATTATAGGCATGAGCCACTGCACCCGGCTATACCACATTTTCTTGATCCATTCGTGTACTGAAGGGCATCTGGGTTGCTTCCATATAGTAGATGGTAAATAAGGCCAAACTTTACTACCTTCATTTTAATTTTGGTTTTTGGTTAAGATTTCTCTCAGTATCTCTACCACGGTTTAAACTAATTAAATACCATAATGCATCATTAAAAATTTTAAATATATTCTCTCAGACATTAAAAATATTGATACAAATCAACTTTTGCACAAAGTTTAAGATTTCTAAAGAAAGTTAGGTCACTTAGGTCATTACATTAATACTAATGACAAAACAAAGCAACAAGCTTGTCTTAAAATCTTTTAAACTGGGTAGTAAGAAATGAATTTGTTTCAAATGGCCTGAAGAAAACACTAAATCTAAGTCAATAGAATTCACTGGAGAACATTTAGCACTAAATAAAAAATTGAAAGCTCGGACAATAACCTAAAAAAGAAGTAACTTGAGAATCCTAAGCCCAGCTGAATATTTTTCTGTGTCACAAAGCCCAATAGAGTAGAAAATAAAGTTGAATCTGTATGAGAGCCAAATTTTATATCTTTTCTAAACATTTATAAAATGTTAAGACCTTTATGTTAAAAGTTTAGATATAGATCTCTTGCATGTTAATGATGTTTTGAAAGTGTCTTTCTGACAAAGACAGAGCTTTTAATAAAAGTCCAGTGGTTGAAAAAAACTTTCTAAGCAGAAACAGTCAATATATTCTTGGACTAAATCTACATTAGCCATAATAAGAGAAAAAGACATGGATATTAAAAAAGGACTCTATTGTCAGAGGCAGTAGAAGCCAGGTTTATTCTGTTTAAGTTTTAAGTTAATCGTTAAAAATACACATTCGAAGTGAAATTATTAATAGCTCAGCTAAAATCTTGTTTTGTATCATTAGCTCTGAATGGACAGAAAGCATCTCATAAAAATTTAACTCATGTCATTGTCAGCACTCAGTATTTTGTCATTTATCTTTCTGTTCATACATGTGCTTAAGCAGGGTATCAATGTATGTTTAAATAAATAAATCTCAGATTAAGTACCTCATGTAAACTGAAGATTTAACAGGAGGTTTGTAAGAGTGCTTAAAGGAACAAGCAAACAAACAATAAACAAATGAAAACATCAATTGTATGAAGGGAACTAACACTAGGCAAGCAAGGCATTGAAATGAGAAAGGCACTGGATCTGGGCTGATATCTTATGAAGCCCTGAGTTGAAATGGCCTCACAGATTTGTCCTAAATTGGGAGAAAAGGCCTTGCCCTTTACTTTTCATTAATTCTCTCTCTTGGGCTACCCCAATGAGACCACCCCCCCAACCCCCATGGAGAAAGACACTTCTTTTGTCTAAAGAGGAGGCACTCCAGGCCAGGAATGTGACCTAGTGGTATAGTGCTTGCTTATCATGCAGGAAGTTCATTTCCTTGGCACCACATACAGAAAAAGCCAGACGTGGTGCTGTGGCTCAGGTTGTAGAGTGCTAGCCTTGAGAAAACTCAAGCCTCAGGACTGGCCAAAACAAAAAGAGGAGGCAGTCCTTAGCCAGTTCTCTCTCAACCATTACACTTAAACAGTAGAAGCTATGGTCCTCAATGTGTTATTGTCACAGCTTGCAGCCATAGACTTCCAAACAGCCAAACAGCTCCTTCACTCTTCTGAGTGAGTTCAGTTACTCAGAAAGGATCCCTGGCAAAGAAGATGATAACCACAGCTATACATGAGACGCCTTGCATCAACATCCTAAGTCTCTATATTTTTTTCATCTTAATTTTTATTTTATTTGATTTTTGTTGGTTGGTCATGATGCTTGAACTCAGGGCCTGGGTGCCATTCTCAAGCTCTTTCAGTCAAGGATAACACTGTAGCACTTTGAGCCATGTCAGCACTTCCATTTTTCTGGGGTTAATTGGAGATAAGAGTCTCAGTCTTTCTTGCCTGCACAGGCTTCAAATTGCAATACTCAGCCACCTGAGTTGCTAGAATTACAGGCATGAGTCGGCTCCCTAAGTCTTTATACAGTGCGCATTAATAGCATTGTAATTTTCCATAGGCTTCACATTTTTTTCCCAGCGTAGATTTCACCATACCACATCTATCTACCAGTTTACATGGCTCAATTCATTGGACTAAGGCTGCTTACCCTGCAGCCTTGGCCTCCTCTGGAACACTTTCCTGGCACTCACAGGTAGAACCCTTCTGTGTCCCTCAAAACTTTGGAATATGATAGAATCTGATGCCTTCAGAATGATGAGAGAGCAGCCAATGGATTTCTCTCTTCATATTGTATGTGGAGGAGTACAAGATGAGAGAATTTGTCCATAGATAATACGAAGTGGAAAAAATGTTCCAGACCTTGGGCTCTCTTGGCAGAGATTTGCAATAGAGGAAAACCTAGATACATAAGGCCATATAGTATGACGCTAAATGAAAGGACCTCTAGGATATAGAAACAAAAGCCATATAATGAGTGATTGTTGTCCTTAATGTACTATGTTATCTCTCATCTCTTTTGCTGTCCCTTGGTTATCTCATATTGTTACAGTATCTCACTTTGTTATCTGATATATTGGATATATTTGTATTTGGTTATTTGAAATTGGATAGGTAAGGGGGGAAAACAAGATGAAGAGTGGGGGTAGGGGGAGGGAAATGGGGACCAAGACATGAGAAGGGATATCAATGTATGTGAATTAATGTACCTCCTATCTGGCAAATATAATGTAACCCTTCTATTAATTACAATAAAAAATATATGAAAAAAAATGTTCCAGAGACTCTAAAGGGTTGCTGAGGCACTGAGGCCTGAAATGGTCACCCAGGCTATGAATACTTCATACTTTCTCATAAAGAAAAACAAACTTTCCATAGTATACTTATATAGTTTGGGAATTAATCACAATCTTCTTACAGAGTAAATGAATGATATAAATATGAATGATAAAAAATTTTAAAACACAGAACACATAAAACATGAATGACATTAAATTCTAAAACATGAAACTTTTTCTTGTGGTTGTTGTTGCCAGTTGTGCGGCTTGAATTCTGGGCCTGGGCGCTCTCCCTGAGCTCTTCAGCTCAAGGCTACCACCATACTCTTGAGCCACAATGCAACTTCATAGACTTCAGTGCCCCGTCTGTCTTTAAACTGCGATTCTCAGATCTTAGCCTCCTGGGTAGCTAGGATTACAGGCCTAAGTCATTGCACTTGGCATGGAACTGTTTTGAACCAGGTTATTTCACACATGACCTAAAACTTTCTTACAGGAATTTTTTTGAGAACATGAGTGTGTTGATTAGCAGTATTTCATATAGTTGGTTAAATTATCTCCCTTTCACATCTGTATCCTTTTGAAGAACATTCCATTTTTTCAAAATATTAAAAAAATTTATTGTTGTGTCATGGTTTGTTTATTCTAGGTTCTGCTACTATTTTAGTGAAGGGAAAATTTCTTTCCCTTCTGTTATGTCCCAGTACAGAGGAACAAACACAGAATTTTGTATCCAGCTATCTGAAAACTGTTTATATCTCTGCATAAAGAAATGGACTTTGGGGGAGAAGAATGTTCTAGGAAAAAGTGACAAGCAAATGGGATATACTTGATGCAGGAACTAACCTGTGATGTTCTGCAAATAGAGAAGGTATAGTTTCTTCAGGTTGGACAAAATGTTCCTGTCATGACTCTTTTCTGAACATATATCAGTTTTACCATTAGAATGAAGAAAAAACATACACCAATTTTATTATTAGACCAAAGTCTAATATCATGTGTTATCTTTGATAGTTCTTGTGGCATTAATGGTGCCTGCTAAAGTGTCATAGATGCAAAAAAAAGAGTTAAAATAGAAATTAGTAATCCAGTTGTTCATGCTGTTCATCCATTTCCAACTCACCATGAAGAAACATGATGCGCCAAATATCACGTTGGTTCTCTTAAGCCAAGACATCTTCTTGTCCACTTGGTAAGCATCATCATTGTAAGCTTTTAAAATTCATTTTTAATGGAAAATAAAAATGACATGACTTTGTTAACAGATGGTGCCATTAAAACCTTCATTAACAAATTTATAGAATAAATAGATTTCCATTTAGAAATTAAAATGCCCTGTTTTAGTTAATTATTTCTGCTATAATGAGTTATGTCTTTAACAACTTTTTTTTTCTTATATAGGTGAGGCCTGAACTCAAGGCCTACAGTTAGTTCTCTTCCACTGACCCAAATCCCCAACCCCAGTTTTGCGGGTTAAAAATCATATGGTTTCTGGTGTGGTAGAATCATATACAGATCTTTCTGGAAAGGAAGACCTTTTTCTGACTTTTTTAGCTTCCAGGACTTGCTCCTTTTTATTGATTTATGGACCTTTTCTGTGTTCCACCTCTCTGAACCACATAGAAGCAGAGTTTGATTACATTGCACTCCTTCCAATCCCAGGAAATACAAGATAAATCTCTATAGGTCAGTTGATTAGTGGTATTAATTAGATTTCAGCCTTTATTCCCCTTTGCCATGTAGCTTCATAGATCCACTGCATTCAGGCACAAGTTGTGAATGTCAAGGCCTATTGTTTTCTGCCTATCACATAGCCCTCAGTCACAGACAGTGAATATCATTATCTTGCCAGGATTCTGATGGTTTAGCTTTAGAGTGCAGCTATCTTGGTTGTTTTTGCACTCAGAGGTTGAATGTAAGTTAAATGATGACCAGCACCCATAATCATAACCACTCATAACCATTGTGATTGACTATCTGCTTAGACCCCAACCACTCACAGTCTGCTGTTATAGATCTTAGATCTTGTTCAGGGAAGCCTAGAGTACTCTCATAAGCTTTATTGACATTCCGTTCAGAGAGATTTTAATGCAATTCCTCAGGAGGAGTGCGTGAGGAAATTTTTTTCTGAAGAAAGACACTGACAAGCTTGGCAGAAAGGCAAGTTGTATCTTGGCTTACTAACTACAAATAAGCCATCCTCTCTTCACCCAAATAAAATAGTAATTCTGTTCAGGTGAATAGAGATGGGTGTTTATTTGAAATCAGGATTGACGCCATCATACTACCACGCATAACAAGCACATGGAATTTGTTTCCTATACTCTAATGCAGTCTGCACAAGCTTCAGAAGAGTGTTTTTCTTGGCAAATCAGGACTTGAGCCACTTGATCTAAAAAGTAAAGATTTAGACAAAAGGAAAAGAAACACATTGACTATCTGAAATACAAGGAACTCTCCAATCAGGAAATCTAACTTTATAGAGTCGATAGTACAATTGTTGATATTTTTTAATTAAATGAAATTACTCTCCAGAGACAAGAATAGTTGGAGGGTTCTTCTCATAAAACAGAAATTAGATGTCTAATATGTACAACAAGATGAAAATCTACTAAGTGTTCTCTGTACAGAATTAGTTAGAATCTGTTAAAAAATTAATAGCTCATTGATTATTAATATAAAAATCATGTTTAAAATAATTTGGAAGTCTTGTGGCCAGTTTTATCTAAGGATGATTGAAACAATACAGACATTTTCCAAATAGAGATACATGTTTAGGAGGGGAATGCTATTCTTATATTACTATTTCTATTATGCCAGAAAATATAAAGTCATACACACATATAAACTTTTCACTGTGGCTTTATTTCCTTTGGCTTTTCTCCTTACAGTCATTTCTTCTCATTCTTCCTTTCCAAAATTGCATTTACAAGACCAGTTTCTAAGTCTTCACAAATAGCACATAGTATCTTTTATTTTTTATTGCTCAAGGCTTTATTTATTAGATATTTGTTCAAAAATGGTAAGACGTGGGTGATTTGCAAAATTATTTTTTGTGTTGATATTTAGTATTTATACTGTGGTTTTACTCTTGGAACACATATTTGGGCATTATAAAAATCACTAACTTTTATTTCACTTTGGAAAACAGGCTAATCCCAGAACTATTGGTAACAAGCAACTAAAATGCAAACTTCTAATTTGTAAGGAAATCATCTGGGTCTGACATCCTCCATTTGTCATAATTACTTTTACCAATTTGACCACAGCTTGGAGGGTTTTTCCTGCTTCTGGCAGTGGTTGTAGAGTTCAGAAAGCTGATTGTGATCTTAACACATTGTTCTTCTTTGAGACAGTGTTTATAGATTCCAACATTTTCAAGAGTACATTCTTTCCCCTGTGCTAATGAACCTAGGAACGGAGACCCTGAATACCACCTGGGTTTTGTTTCTTCAGGCAGGCCATAAAATTGCAGGTCTAGAAGAAGCTTTTGAGAAGACCAGAGTCCTGGACAATCACTAACATTAACCTTCAGTCCTCCTACACTTATCCCCACATTAGTAAGAGATGAGCTGCTTGAACGTAACTTTCCCCAGCTGTGGGAGAGCCTTTTTGTTTGGAAAACCCATAGATAAGTGCAAGGAGGGAGAAATTCACCTTGATTTTCTGCAGTCTTTATGTAGATCCTAGACTTCAGGGTGCCTTATCTTCCTCATTGCCTAAGAAGGTGGCTTCAGTTTGCCAGGAAAGGAAGCTCTTTTAATGGTATGCTCAGTTGAACAAATTAGGTAATGTATATAAGAGCATGCATATTTTATGGATATAATAGTCCAAATTTTTGTCAAGACAGTACTCATTTCTACCTAACCTAAACTGGTATCAAGGATAGATAAAATATGAAATGAGAAAATTATATAGATCCATTCAGGCTCCATATACAGATAGAATTTTCTGGAACCAGGAGTGAAATAGAGAACAATGTTGTGAGGGGTAAAGTAGAAATCTTTGAATTGCATTCAAAGGAGTTAGCAGCCATGTAAGTTCAGGTCTTAAGGAGCCTACAGGTGCTCAGAGACAGGTACCATCAAGGCTGGAAGCCAGAACCTAGAAAGGGTCCCAGTCTTAAAAGGTACCTTATTTTCTATCTCGCCATTTTTGTCCCAAAATGAACTGCTGACCAACTGCCTGCCTTCGCCTAGATGAACTAAAATGGTCAGAAAATGTTTTGATAGGGCTGTCTTGAAAGATTCTTGAGTTCACTTTAATGCAAGTGCTTAACTTGACATTATTAAATCAGCTTTTGTAATGAGATCAAGAAGATAAGGGTAGGTACAGATTTAAAAAGATGGCAGCCAAAAAACAAAATCAACCCCCCAACCAAAACAACAACAAAAACAAGCATTCACTTCAAGTGAAACAAATACCTAATAGACAGTAGAACAAGCGTTCACTTCAAGAGAAGTGAAACAAATACCTAAAAGACAGTAGAACCAGAGTTTGAATTTAAATGTCTAGATTCAATAGATATGTGGAACTCACTTCCTGTAAACACTCATACACCACACACACACACACACACACACACACACACACATGCACACACGGAATATTTACAAATGTTGGCAATACACTAAATCACAAAGAATGTCTCTCTGGGAATTTCATTGAATAGGACACCTTGAAAGTAATTCTGGAAATTTCATAATGAAAAAATTCTTTTTTATCTGTCTGTATTGTTCTGAGCAAGCTCCTTTGAGAAGTTTTTCTGTTTGTGTCTAAGGACCTTTGAACATTGTTATGAGGTATATAGTGAAAGAGAAAAGAATGTTTATTATTGTTAGACCAATGGTAGGACTGGAGAAGGAGCATCCATTTGATTAGTTGCTGAATTAATGTAGTTCCAGTCAAAAGGGTGTATAGCAGGTGTGAAAGAATAGCTGTCAAGACATCTGCCAGGAGGGAAGCTGTGGACCTTGAGCTGTACAAACCTAGGTTTTCTTGACATACCATCAATAACTTCCATCACCTCTCTGTTCCTCTCTTGCCTAATGCATAGGTTAAGGTATTTTTCAGGCCTGCAAGGAGGACTAGAGACAATATATGCAAATGCTTTTGCAATTCCTGGCACATAATTACTACTCACCTAATGTTAGCCATGCTAAGGTCAAGGGACATATGTATAATACTTTTCTATATGAAAAATGGAATGAAAATTGTCTGGTAATTGATTCTATTTTTGAGGCACAAGATGATTAAAAGACAATCTCAGGAGCTGCAGGGACCCAATATTTGAATAAGGTATTTGAATAAAAATTGAATATAAATATGTTTTACACATAGTGCTAAACGTCTAGATGTTTGTGACTAAATTAATTGCATTTTGTTTTCAGCCTTTATGCACACATTTGAAGTTGTCAGTACTCTGTAGCCTGTGACCTAACTCCTGTTTTGACCACAGATGAATATTTTGTGAGACATAGGAGTAAGCAAGATGCATCTAAGTATTTATTTAGTGTCTTTCCATTTTCAAATTGTACTCATAGCACAAATTCAGCCCTAGGTCCATTTATAATTGGCACATGCTATTTTCTCAGAATGTAATATAAATTTAGCTAAACTGTAATTTATTTCTCTACTAGTAATGCTTAGCTAAAGTCCAGATTTTATTTCTATATTTTAAGTAGCTCATAAAATTACAAATACTTTACCATCCACTTTTGAAATGAGCAAGAATTAAGAATTTTAACATTTTCAATCTTTTTTTCCTCATGGAAATGACTTTAAGATGTTAGTCTGACTTGTACTTGGCCTAGAACAAGAACCATGAGAAGTTATTTTAATGGAAAAACAACATGGAGAAAAAATTACAGACCATGTATAGACCATGAATAGACAACATACATATTCAAGAAATGCAACAAGTACGAATATCGTTTTGTGGTTTTCCATCCTGGGCCTTGCTCTTGTTTCTCTATAGCTGAGAACCAAGCCTTCAGTCCTTTCTAGTTCGGTATTTTGAGCTATAGTCCCACTTTCTACCAGGTCAAGTGGCTAGACCACAATTCACCTATTTTAGGCTTTCTCCTATCTCCTATCTCCCATAGAGATAGTCAACACATTGCTTCCCAGCTTCTTTCCTTTAAGATGGAGTCTCTTAGACTCTTCTGCCTGGCTTTGCCTGAAGACTACAGTCCTGCTAAAATTGCAGTCTCCCATCCAGTTTGGAGGATGGATGTGCATCATCATACTCAACCACTGACTGAGAAAGAGCCTTTGTGGTTTTCTTTGCTTGAACTACCCTCAAATTACCTTAGGATTACATGTGTGAGCACTGGTGCCTAGCTGTATTGATCTATTTTAATATTGCATTATTAGTCAAATCTAAACACCAAAGGAAGGTAGAGAAGAAATCAACAAATAATGGACAAAATCCAATATAGAGAGGAAGATATAGAAAACAGATGTAAAGAAGCATGGGGGGGGTTAGGGAGGGAGGGAGAGAAGAAGGGAGAGAGGAAGAGGGGAGAGAGAGAGGAAGACAGATTATCAGAGAGACAGAGAGACTGAGGGAGGGGAGAGAGAATAAAGGAAAGTCTTATAGCCCTTACAAACTGGGATGCAGAAAACAGCTTCAGAGTAGACTTTCTGTGAGATAATCTGATGTAGAGCTCCAATATATACAATCTTCGTTCCTTTAATATTGACTATCAATTACCACCTTTCCTTCTTTCTGCACAAAGGGAAGTGGTCTCCTCTTTTTGTATTCAGGAAATTTCAGTTCTTTCTGTCATAGCCCCTGTCTTTTTGTTTATTATTTATTTGTAAAATGCTTCTTGTAATAACTCCAGTGTGTCTTCCAGAAATTTGCATCCATATCTTAGAAGCTGTTGGTCATTTGGCACTGTGAGATGTCTTCAGGAAGATTCAGACATTTGGGCTTCCATTTCCTGATAGCCAATCACTTCCCCAAGCATAATTCTTGCTTCAATACAATAACCCAAAAAGTTCTGTAGCATTTAAAAAGTTGTGCACTAACTTTTCTTTGCTTTTTAAGATCTCTTCCTCCAAGTTTTTATAAAACTACACAATTGTTATATTCACTATGACCCCCTCCTCTTTGTCTCCTTTGAAGGTCACCTTCTCATTTCATTCTCATTAAACCGTGCCTATTTATCTACACATATATCTTACATCTTATAGCTCTTTTTTGCTTTTCTTTGTTTCTTCCTTTCTTTCCTTTTTTTTTCTGCTGGTCTTGGGGTTTGAATTTAGGTTGTCTATAAGGCCTCTTTGTGCTCAAGTCCTCTACCACTTGAGCCACATCACCACTTCTGGCATTTTTCTGAGTAATTTATTGGGAATAAGATAATCAGGATTTTACTTCATATATGCACTATTGAAATAGCTATGCAAATGATGTCCCTGAGCCACACCCTCCAGGTAAGAGCTCCTCTGGAATATTCCTGCCAGACTAGTTTCCTAACAAACACCACTTTAATGGATACTCAGGTTATCATATACCTGTCATATACCTATCATATACCTGTGTTGAGATTTGACTATTAAGCATCATGGCTTTTTCTTCTCCACCCTTTAGTGTGTTTTTCCCCTAATGAGTGTGTTCTGTTCAGTATAAACTGGACATCACACCTCTCAATGTTTCCTCTCTGCTATTTCTTTTCCTAGAGTACCTTCCAAATGTTCCCTATGCATTCAATATTTCAGTGAAATATTAGTTCAACAAATTTTACCCATCCTGCCTTCTTAAGTCTTTGTGAATCTTCACAAACAGATTGATCCTTTTCTTTGTAACTCTAGTAAGCATCAAGCCCTCAAGATTCCTCCCACAGATTTCTAAAACATATCATGTTCAGTTTTAAATATTAGACTGCAAAGAAAACTTCAGCTTTGCTGTGTATCTCAACCCAAAATGGGTTCTTAAAAAAAGCCACTGTGGGATTAGTGTAGGGTGACAACATACAAGTAGGCCCAAGCTAGTTCTATTATGCATCCTTTGTCCTGAAATAATTATTAACACTGTCCACTTTCACTCTCCAATTTCTTCTATTTCTGATTAGTTATATAGTAATTGACTGAAACTGTCTAAAAATTCATTTCTTCCCCAATGTACATTAAAAAAGCACCATAATATTTTTTCTTTTTTTTTGCCAGTCTTGGGCTTGAGCGCAGTGCCTGAGCAATGTCCTTGGACTTTCTCAAGGGTAGAGCTCTACCACTTGAGCCTCAGCATCACTTCTGGCTTTTTTCTATGTATGTGGTACCGAGGAATCGAACCTGGGTCTTCGTGCATGCTAGGCAAGCACTATACCACTAGGCCAAACTCCCGGTCCAAGCACCATAATATTTTAATCATGTGAACTTACCCTGTGGAAAAAGCTCAGGGACTTTTTATTATAAGGCTGAATTTTTGTGCTTTGGGAGGTCAGAAATGTGTTTACTCCAAGATGGCTTGCAATGCTTACATGTACCATCTTAGATGATGTGCAGTGAAGTGTGAAGATGGGCTGAGGTTTATGAATTTATAATAGGCGCCATGCTGGGAAGAGCTGAAGGCAGATTGTTGTATATGACTGAAGGAAACCATAGAAAGAGCTATCAGAGAAGAAGGTACTGTCTTGCATTTGACCTGAGTGAGAAAAAGAAGCACTTCTAAATTCAACTGAGTTCAACTAAGGCATAGCCAGTTAGCAGAGGGACAGGTGGATGAAGTCATGGGGTTTGGGGAAAGGACCAAAGAGCCATTCATACGTTCTATGTTGGTGCTAACTGCATGGAAAGGCCTTGACTGCACTAGTTTTAAACAATCCTCAGAGACATTATGGCTTTTTAAAACCTCTCAGCACAATTCCATTTCTACTCCAGAAATCTTTCCAATGTGGGATCTCAAATTTCAGCAGGGGATTTGCTGTCAAATGTTTTGGTCCTGATTTATGGTAAATTTTCACCTCATATGCAGAAAACTTTCAGATTAATCCAGAAAAAATACGCATTAGGGCAGTTGAAAAGCAAGTTTACAAATTTTAAAAAGAAATAAAAATAGTTATGTATTTTTTCCTGTTAATTATTCAGTAGAAGAAAAAACCCAGCAACCTCTATACTATCAAGTTCCTAGAACTTTGTTAGGCTTGTCTAGTTTGGTATATATTTCTATGCAATGACATCGCTACTGAAGGATTATTTTCAGTAATTGGGCTCCTTCCCAGGTATGTTTGCTTTGTCTCAAATCATGCTCTAGGTGAGCAGATCATCACTGTACTTCGCTCTTCATTTGCTATTCCTCTTGGTGGCTTCAGATGGACAGGCCATCCTTGCAATCATATTTCTGCCTCTGAAAGCTGTCAATTCCAGTCTGAAATATCATGGCGAAAGGTTCATTTGTCTTGTCAGAGTTCAAAAGGCCATGGAAGTTTTATCCCTAGCCATCTCTCCTTTCCATGCCTTACAGAACAATTCTGTATTGTCACTGGGATTTCAGCCTCAAGTCCTGGGTGTGCATGTGTGGGCAGGGTGAAACTCTCTCTGACTTTGCCAGTACAACAGCATGGGAGAGTAGAAGAGATGGGAAAATGAAACTTGAAGGTATTAATTTTTAAACTCCCAAACCAGTTGCTGTACCTGTCACTTTAGGCTTCTGAATTTCATTAGTGTTGACAGAGATGAACCACACATCCTAACTGAGGGCTTGCACCTGCAGCTTGACAGCAGTGGCTTATTTTATTGGCACGCGTATCAGGCCTGTAACATCCCCAGATTCTGTGTTCTGACACAGCAACCATTTCTACAGAATATAAAGTTGGAAGGAGGCAACTGAAGTGCAAGTCGGCCTCCACAGGCAGTCTCTGCCTTCTCTCTCTCTGTCCTCCTTAGTCCCTCTTGTGTGTCTTTATCTCTACTACACTGAGGTAGTTACCATTTGAAAGTCCATAGAGTATCAGCAGAAGAGAAAAAATAGATGTAGGAAGGGGATGAAAATAGAGAAGAGGAAAGTCTTTTATAGTGACCAAGAAAACATATTTGAAAACTGAAAGTTTTCAAATTTCATATTAAGTCTCCAGATCATAATAATTGGTCAGGATTTGTTGTCACATGGTCAGGAGTCATAATATAATGCTGCTATGCAGACCAAATCATAATAGATCTGGAGTCATAATATGACTTTTACCAGTTGTTATGAAGAAGTTGCATTGTGTCAACATAATACCTGCACATGTAAATGGTGAATGCAAAACTTCAGACTTACACGTTTAAGATAACTGATATACCTTGGTGGAACTATATATATATATATACATATATATGTATATATATATTTGATATTTTATGAACATAAACCTACATATATTTAGTACAGCCATATGTCATGTAAAATGCCTCAACAAAAAGCCATGGTCTAAGGGAGCATTTGGCTGATACTAATACATGTACCAATTCTGAAGAATTAGTCTCCAAGCCATTTGGGGATGTCTGCAGCATCACTGTAAATCTGTCTTGTGTCATTTTTTTGCTTCCTTCTGGGTGGAGCCTTCCAGACTCCCCAACCATGGGGTCAAGTTAATCTTTCTCTCCAGTTAGTGTCTCCCCTGCGGTTGGGTGAGCACTTCCTAGGTTGAATAAAGCAGCTTCAGTCAAACCTGTTCTGTTCCCTCATTTGGTGATCAGCCAGTCAGCATAAGCTCCTTGTATTCTAAATCTCACACACCTCTCCCAAATGCTATAAGGTTTTCTCTAACTGTTGCCAGTGGATGTCATCCAGACAGGGGGCTCAGATCTTATGGTTTTGTGCAATCATTGTCATATTGTAGTCCTAAGACTCATTATAGTGTATTTTTGATATTTTTGAAATGTGTTAAATTTTTTAATTCAATAATATGAGCCAGAGCATGTTGCAGCAAATATATTGTTTAATAAATAACAACAGCAATAATAAATAAAATAAAATGGATAAAAGCCATGGCCCATTTTTATTAAGTATTCAGTAACTGCTAATTTTTAATAAAAATTTTAATTCAGAATTACTTATTGCATTTATTAATAAATGTAATTTGCTAGTTCATTTTTACTATAAATTATTTTTTGACTTAATGAATATTAATTGTACAGTGTGAGAGGTTTCACTGTGATAATTCCTTCATGCATACAATATGCTTAGATCATATTCATCCCTTCTATTCTCTTTCTTACCACCATCCCACGTCCATATTAAAAATCTTCCCTGTGGTTTTAAAAATGGATTTCATTATAACCTTTATATGCATTCATACATACATAGTCAGATCAGTGTGAGGTGTCGTGGTTTTTAGTCCTCAATCCCTCCTGACCTGCAGGAGGAATAGAGAGAACACTCCCCAACCGAGAAAGGAGAGGGCCAACTGACCCCTGCACCCAGCCTCCCTCACCGAAGGACAATCAGACATGTCAGGGAGACCAGTCAAGGAAGGAACTCATTTATTGAGGAAGTACATTCAATTAATATAGGATGCAGGAGCCTATCAGCCCAAAGGTAGGCGGGGCAGGGGAGGTACTCTCACTATAGGTAAAGAAGGGGAATCATGTGCTGTCCAAGAAGGTGGAAGGGTTCTGGGCCTATCCCAGAGGTGGCCTTACATCACAAACCACAACCATGCCTTGTAATCAGGCGGCAGGCACCATCTCAGCCAGGTGCGGTTCCAAGACCAGGAAATGAGCACTGGGCCATGAGTTAGGCCTCATTTTCTACAGCATAGGTTTCCATTTCCCTGATGTGACATGCTCCACATGAGGGAAATATTCCTTGCAGATTTTTCTATTATATGTGTGATATCTATGTAATCATTGAATTGGAAATCAATAGCAATAGTTTTATAGAATGATGGGCAGATATTTTGAATAGACATTCAGAAAGAAAAGACTATTCACATAGCTTGTAACAGTAGTATGAGGGAAAGAATTTTAGAAAAACTCTTCACCAGAATGATTTTACAGTACATAATGAAGGCATATGGAGGATTATCCAAGTATTCTATCACTTCCAGATCTAGGTATATGTTCTAGAGAATGTGTGCATACTTATACATGAAAATAGGCACAGAAATTTAGGAGTACATCTCCAAACAGCTACCAGTCGAAGCAAATGTAACATTCTTAATAGGAGAAGAAATGCATTATGGATAATGAAAATGATTAAAGTGTAGTTATAAATAGCAAAATCAATAGATTTGTATCAATATAAGCTTTGATTTTTTAAAAAAAGCTGGACAGAAAGGAATGAATAAATTTTGTATGATTATTAAAATGCCCTGACTATGGAGGGATGTTTAAATGATGAGGCCATAAAATCCTAGCATAAAAATCAAGCTAATGGCTTATTTTAAGGAAGAAGAAAGTAAGTGACTTGAAGAGGAAGAAGCTTGGAAGTGGTGTAATGTTTTATTCCTTGACCTGGGTAGGACCTAACCTGTATATTTTTACTTTATATACTTTCCCTTATTTGCGTTACTTTTCATAAGACTATATCTTTATTTTTGCTAGTCCTGGGGCTTGAACTCAGGGCCTGGGTGCTGTCCTTGGGCTTTCTCAAGGCTAGCACTCTACCACTTGAACCACAGTACCACTTGTGGCTTTTTCTGTGTTTATGGTACCAAGGAGTAGAACCCAGGGCTTTGTGCAAGCGAGGCAAGCACTCTACTAGGAGGCTACGCTCCCATACCCCAACTGTAAGTCTTAAAAGCTGTACACTTAGTTCTTTCCCCACTTCCATTAAGTCTCTCAATGAGAAGCATGCACAGCATCTTTTGTAAAATCAAATCGGAGATATTCCTATCTTTAAGCTTTTAGTTACAGTTACATTCCATAGCTTTCTGTCTGGGTTCTCAGATTATAATGTCATGACTTTCAAGTCATAATTTTAAAAAGCCTCTTTTATACTATCACATTTGCAAAAGAAACATATCCCTTTGGAGAAAATAATCCTTGTATGCTGGTAGCATGGGGTTTGGATAAGGAACTATTTTTGTCATGTGCTTTTACTTTCAGGTACATGATGGTGGTTATAACAGAGAAGGTCTTACCTACATGGAGCTAAGTAGGCGGAATAACATAGCAAAAGAAAAGGTATAATGCCACACGTTTGTGTGCCTCAGTTTCAAGTTGAGTAGACCAAGAGCAGATGTGAAATTAATTGGGTTGTTGAGAAAGCAAGTGTTAACTTCATGGGGGAATCTTTTTGAAGAATACACTTAAATACTGACTTTACCATTATTGACAGTAAGAATCGGTAAAAACATCTCTAAGATTTAAGAGCAGCTCTGTATATCAATAACTATACCAACTGTCCACTAGTTGAATGATATTAAACTTGCTTTGGGAAAATTGCTTCATTCACTGGATATGGTGTTGAATGTTTATAATCCCACCTGTCCAGGAATCATAATTGGAAGGATTATGATCTCAAGCTAGCCCTAGTTAAAAGCATGAAACCCTATCTGAAAAATACCTAGCAAAAAAACATATGGGGTATAGCTCAAGTAGGAGACTGCCTGTCTAGTGAATAAAAGTCTTTGAGTTATGGTACTAAAAGAAAAACACAAGCATCATTAGAAATCATAAGGAAATTGTCAACAAAATAAATGACTCAAAGGTTACTGACATTAAATTTTAGTTTCATGGTCCACAGAGATATTTAAAAGAACTATAACACAAAGAAATTTGAGAAACAATTACTAGACGAAATCTGACCTTTTGAATGATGACCTGCTTCCAGAAAAGAAAAGTGTATGTTGGAAGACAAAATTGGCCACAACCTCATTAACTTGGAGTACAGCACTACAGAGACACTTAAGAGCCAGAGATTAAAGTGTTAATGCAACTTGTGTCTAAAGTTTTGTTGACTATCACCTCATGAAAAATAGTTAATGATCAGAACAAAGAAATATGTAAAAGCAGCATATGGTTTCTACATTTTCAGCATTCATTTTTTTACCAGTGGATAGGATGTATGCTACAATATTGCTAATTAAAATTAAGCGTGTGAACCTAAGCTACTTTGAATGATTAAAGACTAAATCTAGCAAAACAATCTTAGTTCTGGTGGCATTGGAGGCATATACACATACTAACAATACACATCTGGACAGAACTTTTCAAACAGATAATACAAATTTGGGAATATAGTATCTTCCTATATTGATATCATTTTGGTACTCAATATCATTTTCTCTCTGATTCTTAGTTTCTGGCATGGATATTAACATTAATTTGCTTTATTTTATTATTTTCTTTTAGTCATAGCAGTTTTCAATGGAGATGCTGCTAATAGATTTAAGCCAAGATTCCTCTTAAGCATGGATATTATACTACACAATCACTTGCAGACTGGGCCATCTTAAAAATGGTCTCATTTCTCTTGTCTTAAATGTCTTCCACTCTAAGTCAAATGAATGTTCCACAGTTATTCTTAGAAGTCCTTTCGGATGAACTCTTACATGTCTTGTAATGACAGTATTTGTGTGGGTTGTATATATTATTTGTGAGTAGCAGCTGGTCCAGCTTTTCAACAAAAAGTGCATTATTCTGATGTCTTCAGAGGGTGATGTATAGGGCAGAAGAGTGGGAATAAAACATGAGTAGTAAACCTCCAACTTAGGTCTGTGCCTGGTAGTTCCATCGAACAATACTGACAACAGTTTCCACATTGGTAACTTGGGAGCTATAGATCCTTGGGAGTTATAGAATCATGGTACAACCACAACAGTGAAAGACCTTTGCTGAAAAAACACAGACCATGAGATATTATGCAAATAGAAGTGATTTGTGCTCTGTGTAAGTTCAATCTCACAAACGTCTACAAATCCAGGGACTGTGCTATATAGCATTGGGGTTTGGAGAATAAAGAATAAATATTCCAAGAATAAATATTCCAAGAATAAAGTAGATTATATATAGTAGGCCTGTTTGATGGATTCTACTCAAATTAATCTTTTCTTTAAAAAGTAGTATGAGATAGTAATTCTGAACATTTGATTGTGTTAAATTGTAGGTTGGTACAAAAATTCTTGTAAGAAAGTGAGCAAGTAAAGGCAAAGTGATTTTAGAAAAATAATAGTGGTAAAAGCAAGGGTAAGGAGGGGAGAGTGGCTGGGACAAGTGTGTTTTATGTAATAATATAGTGTGTGTGTGTGTGTGTGTGTGTGTGTGTGTGTGTGTAAAACTGGGATTGAGCATGCTAGAAAGGTGATCTGAGATATTCCTCCTACCATTTATGGCACTGGCTATTTTTTCTGGTTTGGGTTTTAAAAATATATGTATATATACTATAGTAGTTTAAGTATCATATATTATAACACACACACACACACACATATATATATATATATATATATATATATATATATATATATATATCTTTTTTTGTACTGGGAGGTGAGCCAGGATGTTGTTCTTGCTATGTAAGTGCTTTGCAACATAAGCTACATCTCAATGTTGCATTAACTATTTTTTGGTTCTGGCCAAACTTTTTATCTGTAGTTGTTTAATACAGACTGAAAATGTTTTACCTGAGGAGAGGTAAAGGGGTGCTCTTGAAGAATCCTAAGGAAATGTTACAAACACAATATATAGCCAGCATCATCCATTGTTTGTTTGATTCTTCTGGGGGGATTTGTTGGGTGAGTAGCACTTCACTAACATATGTATCTGATCTCATGTTTTTTCATACTGAGAACATTGAGATTTCAGATGCAAAACAGCCTGAAATCCTACAAGAAATGTACTCCTGCTACCTTCTAATAACTAGTCTATCTGTACAGGCAGTGTCATATATCTATCAATGGAGATCAAGGCACATGTGGATGACCACATGTTTGTGGAATATCTCAGAATTGCTTGCCTTACCTGCTGGGAAGAGTAGATAGGATATAGCCTTTAAGTTGGAAAATTGCAACACTGGTGCAAATTTTACACACTTAGCATCTGAAATGTACAATAACAAGTGAAATCCAACGTGTTTAACACTTTTCCTCTCACAAGAACATAAAAATTATGAAAGAAACTTAACAGGAAAAATTTCAAAAAGTGAATGGAATTTCTTTCCTTTTAGAAGTCCTTGGAGGCAGTTATGACAGAATGCTTTCCCCTTTTCATTTTGTTTCTTTGAATGGGGATTTTGGTCCAAAGTTGTGTTTGTTTCCAGTATCTGCTTCTGCCTCCCTTGTTATCAGATCTGCTTCCACCAAGGCCACCACTTCTTGGTATTCTGTGGCTAGAATGGAGGGGGCTTCGTTCTTATCTGCCTTCGTGATTATGACCACTTGAGTAGAAGTAACCATATACGACATGTCAGCAATGGCTTCCCCCATAAAATGGCAGGGGTCTTCGAATAGGAGGAGCACAATGTGAATTGTACCATAATTCTCCTAGGAATCTCTGTGGGAGCCTCCATTTGGATACTCTGAATAGTCACGAGTCCCAGCCATATCCATCTCTATCATTATAGCCTCTTGATGGAGAGTTATCATGTGAAATGGAAGGACCATAATCACAAGTACCATGTTTTGGTGGTGGTGCATAATCTCTTGCTTCATGAGAACTTGAGTAATATCCACTTGAAGAGTTGTCTTCAATGGAATATCCATCATCTCTTGGGGAGATATAAACATCTCTTCCAAAAAGCTGGGCTCTGAGGTGGTTTTCCATCTCTATCTCTTCCACGTGATAATAGGGCCTCTCCCATTCCACTGCTGCAGGGAACTGGACCCAAAGGTGCTGATCTTGTGGGGGGAGCAGGATTCCCTCTCCCCCTCCACCTTTCGTGGTGATCTCCTTTTTATTAGAAGAGGTCCCATGGAGGAACTCCTGTTAAAATTCATGAAAGAACTGCCATCATCCATGTGTCCTTCCTCTGGTCCTCTGGTCCTGCCACTTTATCTCCTTTGAGACCTCTGGGATGACCTCTGCTTCTCTGTAAGTGGTCCATGTGGACCACTTTCAAAGGATGGTTTGATGGTTTCTTCCACCTTGTTGGCTTTTTAACTTAAGGATTTTTCTGTCAGATCTCTGGGTGTATATTTCATGTTGTACTGAGCTTCTGAAGGTGACAAAAAAACTCCTTTTGATTTGTTTGTGTTATGCTCTCTCAACAGAAGTACTTCCACTGCTTATCCAAGTTGGCCAAAAAGTGCGTCAAGGGCTTTCTCATTTATTTTTGTATTAAGCCCACCAGTGAAGTGCTTTACTGGACAATCTGCTTCCACCATTTTATTTTTCCTGGCCAGTAATACTGGGAGGGGTTGGTGCTGGCTTCAAGCTCTTGTAGAAACTTGCCAACTGGACCTTCCAAGTAGTACAATACCAAAAAATATTTTTTCATATATTTTTATTGTAATTCATAGAATGGTTACCTTATATTCACCAGATGGAAGGTGCATTACTTCACATACATTGATACCCTTTCTCATGTCTTAGTCCCCATTTCCCTCCCCTGACTCTTACCCCTCATCTTGTATGCCCCCTTCCCTATCCTATTTCAAATAACCAAATGAACATATATACAATATATAAGATAACAAGGTAAAATACTGTAACAATATGAGATAACCAAGGGACAGCAAAAGAGATGAGAGATAACATAGTACAACAAGGACAATATGGCTTTTGTTTCTATAGCCTGGAGGTCCTTTCATTTAGTGTCATACCATATGGCCTTATGTATCTAGGTTTTACTGTATTATACATCACTGCTAGGAGAGCCCAAGGTTTCTATTGATTATGACAAATGAGAGAAACCATTGAGCCTATGTTCCTTTGAGTCTGGCTTACATCACTTAATATGATTTTTTTCTAAGTCTTTCTACCAAAATAATTTTTTAAAAACAGCTACAGGGATTCAGAACTGAATGCTTCTAAGACTAATGCACAATGAACAGCACTGGCTATTTTTGAAGTCTGATCTCACATTAACCAGAGGCTATCCTGAATGTGATCCTCCTACTTGTGCTTCCTGTGTTGCTGGAGATGACATTTGCTTGCCCTGGTGCCTATCTATTATGCTTCTGCTTTATATCTAGATAGTAGGTGATGACCATTGCAGCTAGTCATTGCTTACAATGGAATGTCATGAACTTTTATGCCCAGGCTGGCCTCGAACTACCATCCTCTGATTGCTACCTTCCTTTCAAATAACTAATATAATATGTTTAAAGCAACAAGACAAGATTAACACAAAATTTTTAAATAGACAATTGTCATTTTGACCCAAAGATCAGAAGGCAAACATTATTAGTACTGAATGGAGAAACTGCTCAGTTTGTTAAATTTATTATCTTAAATCTATGAGGAACATATAAAATTTTCTATAGTGTTATAACAACTTACCATCCATTTTTAAACAACATACAATTTTCCTCTCCTTCATTTGCACAACATATAATGGTACAGAACTGTAAATGGAAAGACCAGAAAATCATAAAAATGACTGAGTACAGTATAAGAGAATCTGCTTGTAAGTCAGGGCTTACCAAGATGTGAAAATCAAAAAAGGAAAATAAAAATGAATAAGATTTAATTTGAATAAAATTTGAATTTTGAATAAAATTCAAGCCCTAGATCAGAAGTATTATAAACAAGCTTAAAATATGATTTACAAACTGAAATATTATGTATATCACCTATGAGGAAGGATTCACTCAGCACTGGGGGCTCATACCTGTAAACCTAGCTACTCAGGAAACTAGCATCTTGAGATCAAGGCTCAAGCCAGCCAGGGCAGGAAAGTCCATGAGATTTTTATCTCCAATTAACCACCAGGAAGTCAAAGTGAAGCTGCAGCTCAAATGGTAGAGGATGAACCTGGAGTGAAAAAGCTAAGGGACAAGCTGGGCACGGTGGCTCACACCTGTAATTCTAGCTACTCAGGATGCTGAGATCTGAGGATCACGGTTCAAAGTCAGCCCAGGCACTAAAGTCTGTGAGACTCTTATCTCCAATTAACTACCAGAAAACTGGAAGTGGCACTGTAGCTCAATGGGTAGGGAGGTAGCCTTGACATGAAGAGCTCAGGGACAGGGCCCAGGCTGAGACCAAGCCCCACAACTCGCACACACACACACACACACACACACACACACACACACACAAACACACACACACACACAGCTAAGGGAAGGGGACTTAGTGTGAGTCACAATGCATGAACAGAATGGGAGGGAGGGAGGGAGGGAGAGAGACAGAGACAGAGACAGAGAGATACAAAAAGAAAAGAAGAAAGCCAAACAAAACACAATCTCATGTCATAGTGGACTCTTTTCTATTATTCTTATTTGTTTAAAGTTGTGTTTCATAGTTATTTTTGAGAAGAAAATTACCACCTTTTACCATACTTTAGGTTTACCAAAGAATAGTTAATAGATTTTGTACAGATTAAATTTATCAGAAGGTTTGCTGTGGTCTTCTATGCAGTTTTGTTTTACTTTGTACATAGTTAGATTCATTATGTGCCCAATAAACATTTTATTGTGGGTTTCACAATGTTCAAGGCCATATAGTCATCTTCACTGTCAAAATATTTGTAGGCCTCCAGTTCTCTTTTCTGTGCTGTTAGAAGTGGGAAACTGATTGTGTGAGAACTGTGAGGACAATCTGCTTGAGTCTGAATATAGCTCATAGTGGCCTCCACCCTCTGCCCGATGTCCTGAACTGTATCTCAGAGACAATGCACACTTTTTCCCACCCCAAAAGCATTCTCCAGGCAGGATGTCTGCAGAATAATCCTGTCATAATACTCTTCTACACAAGTCATTGTTAACTCTTTCCCTCATGTCTCTTCTTGTGTGACCTCTTTGTGTCTATTCTCCCAGCACAGAGCAAGCTGTGAAATGTCTTAGACCAGATATGGAAATATATAATAGATTCTGGATCTTAGAGATGGAGCATTCTGAGTTCTCATCTTTTCTTCTGTCGTACCCATCTTTAAATATATACATCAATTGCCATTTGCCTTCAAACCTTCTTGGACAGCAATGTTGACTTTTCAAGTTATCAATTCTACTAAAAAAGTAGGGGGGAAGTATTGTGCAGGCAAAAAGTAAATGAAATTTTACTGTACATATAGGCTAAGAATGTATCCTGCCACATTCTGTGACTCTACTTATTTATCTATCAATTACATCTGTGCAGTTTTATTACTCACAGCAATTCCTCTTCTGCAATTCCCTTGTGTTGTCCTTCAATGACTAAGTTCACCCAAAAGTGATGTACCAAAGAGCATATGTCACCTGTGCATCAGAGGACAATAACTCCAACATAGGAGTCTGTAATCTTATATGACATTCTGCTGCTCCCCTAGTAGGGATAATTTTATTTTTATACTGATAGGTAAGTTGATGTCTAAGGATGAAGGAATCACTTGTTACCACTAGGTTTTCTCCTTCTTGAGGAAGGTCAATAAATCTCCATGGCAGATTCTCTTGGAGGATTTTCCAAGGAGAATACAAGATCTTTCCCTTATATCCTGAGATCTCTCTAGGGAGAGACATCTTCAGCTTTAATATCCTATATTAGATATGTTAGCTCCAATCTTATTTTAAACCATCTTTAAGTAGTTATACATGAATGCTGCCATTTAGGGGCTGGGGGTGTAGCATGGGATGGTAGTACAGTGCTCACTTAGCATGCATGAAGACCTGGGTTCGATTCCTCAGTATAGAATACACAGAAAAAAGCCAGAAGTGGTGCTGTGGCTCAAGTGGTAGAGTGCTACCCTTGAGAAAGCCCAAGGACAGTGGCCCAGGCCCTGAGTTCAAGTCTCAGGACTGGCCAAAGGGAAAAAAAAAGAATGTCACCATTTGAAAAAGAAGCTTATGAATACAATATATCTTGATCAATGTCACCCCTTTCAATCTTCTCACACATCCTTCCTCTAACTTTCCTCACTCTTATTATTACTTTGTTGGCCCTAGGGCTTAAATTCAAGGCCTAGATAATGTCCCCAAGCCTCTTTGTGCTCACAACTAGTGCTCTACCATTTGAGCCAGATTACCACTACCAGCTTTTTCTGAGTGGTTTAGTGGAGATAAGAGTGTCATGGACTTTCCTGCTCGGACTGGCTTCAAACTGTGATCCTCAGAACTCTGCCTCCTAGTAGCTAGGATTACAGATATAAGCCACCAGTGTCTGGCTACTCTTCCCGGCTATATATTGTATTTTTGTCTTCATTTTTCCCATTTTTTTCCCTCGGCCTGACCTCATCGCCTTCAAGTATCTACTTCCTGGTGTTTTATTTTGCTGAGCTTTGAATTTGGCCTTCTAAGGAATTACAGTTCTTGAGATTTCCCTTGAATCTAACCATATTTCAGTTAATACATTTGTATATATTTGTATACCATCCAACATATTTAATTATGAGTTTGTAAACTAAATGTAGATTCCACATATATCCTTTATCTCTTATATCCTGCCTTCCTTTACTTAGGATATTTTTCCCCATGACTTCAATCTTAACTCCTGGGTGAAATTTAGATAAAGCTAGTATTACAGACAAAACTGTGCAGGGAGTAAGTATGAAGGTGGGGATACACACTGTGGGCATTCGTCTTACAGACAAAATTCCTTCCATTGTGAAACTAGTGCAGTGTCTCTCTGTGTGCTTGATGTGAATTCATTTTATCACATCTATTTGCTATTTTTATCATTTTCATCTAAAATGGTTTAGGACAGGGTTGTATCTCATATCTCCTTATATATAGCTTGTAGTTCACAGTTATCAGATGCCTTATTAATACTGTCTGAATGAAGACAATCTGTCAAAATATGTACAATAAAAAAGTTGACATTAAACAACTTAAATAATACATGACTGTGGAAAAGAGGTCATATCATAAAACTCAAATATAGAAACCTTTTACTTAAAATATTAATAGTGACCTCAGCTCTTTTTTTAACTCAGCTGACAATTTAGCCTGAACTTTTATGAAAATTTGATGTCTAAAGTTTATAGAAAGTAACTAAAAGTTGATAATAACCCATGAACAAAAACATACGAAGCAGTCATCTGAGCCAACTGAAATGAGAACTCATATTTTCATATAAGGGATCTTGAAAATGAAGAACTTAGTTTGTGGGAATTTAATTTTGACAGTTCAAACCCAAACTGCTCTGTGCTAGAGTCAAAATTAGTAGGTGACCTGTTGAGTTTTCCTCTTCAATATTGTTCTTAGTGGAATTTCTCCTTCTTAATTCTGTACTAAAACAGAAGTCTTTACCTTATGAAATACTAATCTTCTGTTTAGACATCTCATTTTCTATTTATGTGACACACATCACTATTCATAGTCCTTTTCCCCCACGCTGCTCCACCACTCATAATTTATTGAGCTTTTAAAATTAAAGCACCTATTGCAAAACATAGTCCCAACTTCATCATTAAGTATTCAAGTTATTCAGCAGAATAAGTACATTTGGTCATAGTTCCCCCTTTAGGCTAATATCCACTGCTTTCTTTCCCACTTGCATTAAATCATAAGTTTTCAAGACTGTTCTTAACATTCCTACTAAATATCTGCATCGAACACATGACCATACTTGAGAGTAGAAATACCTATTTCAGACGTACATTGAAAAATAAAAAAAATCCTCTTATGTTGTATTTTTTAAAGTGATGTTGTGAAAGAAAGGAGACATTTTAACCTCTCTCAAAAAGATACAGCGAGGCCAGGAGTTTGGCCTAGTGGTAAGAGTGCTTGCCTAACATGCACAAAGACCCAGGTTCAATTCCCTGGTGCCACATTTATAGAAAAAGCTGGATGTGGTGCTGTGGCTTAAGTGGCAGAGTGCTAGCTTTGAGAAAAGCCCAAGGACATTGCTCAGGCCCTGAGTTCAAGCCCCACAACTAGTACATACACACACACAAAAAAAGATGCAGCAAGTAAACAGGAAAGTCTCTGTATATGGGGGAGGCTGTGCTTTGGAATACTACAAACTACTTGTTTTTCTTCTGTAGACGCAGGATATTAAAGTGTTAGGTGAGTGTGTGTGATTTATTGTGAAACCTCTTCCCCCAGTCTCCCCCCACCAACCGCCCCCAAGAAGCCCTGATATTTTAGTAGAGTTCAATATATTTCCTTTGGGGAGATTAAATACAATGTGTTAAATTGGTTAAATTTGGAGTCTGAAGACAAATGACTAAATGTGTTCACATTGGGCAGGGATAGGAAATCTGTCCAGCAAAAGATTAAACTGGGAAATAATGTTCAAATGCACACTGGCAATGCCTGGAAATGTGTTGCTTTACAGTTTAGTATTACACTATGCCATTAATTGTAGGTAGTAAATTAAGAGACATACAATCAAGAGTCCTGTGTTGTGGCCTGTAGCCAAACCCTTCAACTCCACGTCAAGACTCAAATGCACATATTTGGAGATAAAATTAGGACACAGTCATGACACATTTTCATTTTGATATGCAGCATACAAAAGGAAAGGATATCTTCTCTTACTTTAATTCTTCTTTCTCTAGTGTCCAAGTACATTCAGGGTGCTCTCTAAGGATTATCTTCTCCTAATAGAATTGATGATAATGATTAAAATTATATTCTTACTGCAAAATTTTGTTGCTTATGTATAATATATAAAAACATACAGGAATATAAATTGTGTTAAGAATGAATGAGTACTGAACCAAGTTCTGATCAATTGAGTATGGTAGGCAAAGTGAAGGCGGTAAAGCCTGAGGTATTTCTGCAAGTATTTTGTTCAGTATCAAAAGGAATTGATGAGAAACCATTAGGCATCTCACTATACTGAAAGTTTCTGAAGGCAGACATTTAGAATTATTCACATAATCACAAGTAACCTAACACACTAGTGCTTTTTTCTATGCTGTGTAAAAGTTTAGGAAGCCATGTAACAATATCAAGACTTAGAAAACATTCCTTGTATCTCCAGTACTTTTAATTTATTTTCAACTCTCCACACTGAAAGACAACCATATTCTTTCTTCAGGAAAGATGTAGCTTCTCATGTATCCTCAGAGCAGAAGCTGAGATCCATTTCTATGCCTGTTAAAATGGAATAGCTCTGCTTCATGAGGCAATCCATTTTTGAATCCACTTTTCTTTAGTAGAGAAAAAAACAAACTCAGTGAGAATAAAACCTTAGTAAGAGTAGAATGAGTATAAAACAAACTACTCTACCTCTTAATTATCCTTATATTTCCTGTTAAGCCAAGTATGCTTTCTCAACATAAAACCCAATAAGTAATCATCTTATAGATCCAAGTATATTGCACATTTATTTTTCTTCTGGAACATCCAAGATATATCTTGTGTGGAACTTTTTTTTGTTGTGCATAAACAAGGGAGGAAGTTCTCATCAAAAATCTAAATTTTTCATATTTTACAATAAGCTTTTATGCAAACTCACTTGTGATCTCTAAAGAAACTACATCTCACACCTGAGTGTGTAGGCCACTGAAGTGAACAAGGGCAAACAGTTTCTCAGACAGTGGAAGCCTTATTTTAAATATAAGTAACCAGAAGGATTTTTAAAGATTGATATATATAATAGTGATATATAAATAGATGAAATTTACACACCTTGAAGGTGTGGAATGCATATTATGGAAAGAAAATACATTGCACATAGAATACAGTGCATGTGCTAAAAGTGAGACTATTCAAATAGAAGAAACAAAATAAAATTCAAGCAAAAAGAGACAAAAAAATGTTTCCAGCTTTATCATAATGTTTTCAAGAATATGACATAAAATGCAGTATCTCATGGTTTTGTTTGAAATTTTGTTCCTAGTGCTTACATATGTTCCCATACTACTTCTCTATCTAGAGACCAAAGCCTTGCCAACCATCCACTCATATGAAGCATTAGTGGCTGGAGATAACATCACCCATGGTGTCATGTTGGACCGCTGTCAATTTGGATCAATTTTGATTGAATAGTTTAAAATGCACAGCTTTTAGTGCACTATTCTAGGTGAGTGATATTGCACTTAAAAGAACACAAGATGAGGCAGGTTAATGTGCCTGACAATCTAATTGTTATTGGGGGTAAAAAATAATCTCTTTGAGCCAAACAGTCATGGAGAATTAGGCAACAGGAATTTGATAGATAGACTTCAAGCCCCTGTTTGAACTCAACCACTAAGTGTTTTGCTCTTATCTCTCTATGCATGATGATTTCTGAGGAAGCTGAATAATTTTGACAAAATAAAACAGAGGTTCAACTTGAACATTAATTTCATTAGTGGGTCAGTATGCCATCTTGATCTAATAAAGTTTAGATTATTTTTGTCCTACTTAAACTTTATTTTTCTTATGTATCATGAAATAAAAACTAGGGTGCTTAGTAATACGTAATGTGAAGCACCTATTAGTTTACAGTGATTGTTGGTTTTATTTCAATGGTAGCAATTCATTGTAGATAATGTGCATGTATTGTTTTACTCTTTACATCATGACAGTGATGGAATTTCTTCTCCTTTAAACATATTTTATTTTATTGTAGTAAGAAGACAACATTAAATACATCACCAAAACAAAAAATTAAATGTATAGTATAGTATTACTTACAGAGGCATGGATATCACACAACATTTAGTTTCATCTTGCGAAACAGATTTCATGCCTATTGATGATTTTCAAGTAAGTGAAATTAAATTCTTCAATGGAATGTTTATTTTTGTAGAAGAAATCTGAAGATGTTAAGACCCTTAGAACAAACTAGCAGAAGTCTACTATTTCATAATCTATATTTGGCAGTTTGGATGCTGTATCCCTATCTACAAAAATCCAGTACTTCCCTGAAACACACATATGCACACACATTTTCCAGAAGTATAGTATCCTAAAATACTGCTTTCAATAAACCATGAAACTGGTGTAGCCACATACTATATAATATTGTCTTCCATTCTCCTCCTCTTTGCTTAATTCCTCTCTTAAAGTGTAACCAGACTCTTCTAGTTTATACCAGTGCTGCTTACTACCCATATGTTGCTGCATTTTCTGGAGTTATTGACAAATTAAATGAAGGTTGTAGACAACAATTAAATAATCCTTTTGGACAACTTTGTATTATGTACATTTCTAATGATGGCAATTATAATAACTCTTTAAAAAAAAAGCCAACGGAGGGGCTAGGAGTTTGGCCTAGTGGTAGACTGCTTGCCTAGCATGCACAAAGCCATGGGTTCCACATACATAGAAAAAAATAGCTGGAAGTGGTGCTGTGGCTCAAGTGGTGGAGCGCTAGCTAGTCTTGAAGAAAGCCCAAGGACAGTGCCCAGGCTCTCAGTTCATAGCCCGAGGACTGGCAAAAAAATAAATAAACATATGGAGTTGGTTTTCTTCTAACATATTCTGAGACCCAGACTTGTGTACTAGGTAGAATATAAGTTGGAAGAATCAGCTTAGTGGTGTATATCTTCAGGCTAGATTCCCTCTCCAAAAAAGTGTGTTTGCCTTTCTGTCCACATAGAGCTGTCTTCCAGGAAACCCTTCAGCCACTCTGAATAGCCTTACCTTGGGCTTAGACACCAATGTGCCTGAATGTACTTTATCAATCCAATGCACACTATTAAGGTTAAGGCAATTTTGCCATTCATCTCTATTACTTTTATAGACGGAAAAGGGATGAATGAAGAACTATTTTGGTGCCAATTATTGGTTCATCTTTAAAGGTCTTCTCTAGAACCCTATAATTGCTTAGAAGTAAAATGAACCTCTAGAAACCAATTGTCTTCAATATTCTGTTAGTTCCTTATGACAAATAAGACACTAGCAATACTGAATTTATAAAGAGTACATGGTATAAATGCCTTGGGATATTTTAAACACTGAAAAGTTTCTTCAATCCTGGCAGAGAGGCAGAAAGGACTAATTTATAGTTGAACACATTACTCTTTGGTCCATGGCGTGTACAAGTAACAATATGATTACAGAATATTTATTGAATGAAGAAGTCCATTTGTGATACAGTTTTCTTTTTATGAACTGGAAAGTTAAAAAAATGAATGCTAATTTTTAATGAGGTAAAACACACATCAGCTGGGATTGCAAATGTCTTTGCTCAAACTTAAAATGTATGTGAATTTCCTATGCTTCAGGAATCTGCTTCATAATTGTTCCACTCTTAGAAAGATAAATAATGATTGCCCACTTCAGATTAATCATGGAGGATAATGGATTAAGACCCATTCCCATTAAAGCAGAAGCTACAAGGAAATGTGGAAAATGAAATCTATTTAGGAAAATTTTCCACTGCCTAGTTGGAAATTCTATCCTGCATATAACAGAGAATAATCATTAACTTTCAATTGCTAAAGATACTCTACTTTTCCTTTCTCAAACAGATGAATTCTTGTGGCTCCTGTCTCTCTTCCATTGGGGAACATTAGGTGTGTATGTAGAAGAAATGACAAGTAGCATGTCTCTGAGGTTCATGCATGTCAGAACTAAGAGAAACACATCTAGACCTGAGGGAGAGGTTTTTGAACTTTAGAGATGTTGAGCTGACTGTAGTTAATGAGATAGAATACTAGGTAGCCATCCTAGGAATATGGAAGTTTAATTATTTCTATGTACTTGGAGAACGGGGCTGGCATATACATTTATTTGGTCCTCAGATAGCAAGGCATAGCAGACTAAACAATGCTTTATGTTTACCCAATCCATGTCACTATTCTGTTACTCTGAGGATATTGCTTGGACTCTACTATAATTAGCTCAGGTCATATGACTTGGTTCTGGCAAGATTCTGGATGGCACCTAGTTATCTATTCCTCCACGTAGTATCTTTCTTTGGAAATCATCAGACCATGATTTTGCTGGGAAGTTGGACTACGTGCCTATTGAAAGCAAAGTTTATTTGATTCTAGCTTAACACACAACTAATGAAAAGATGTGTGTTAGAGGAGACAGCTCTAACTTAGCTCTAACTTAACTCTGCCAAGACAAAAATTAAGAGTTGTTTGCAGTTAACAATGTATAACTAATGTTTGGTACTTAAGGATTATTGGAAACTAAAGAAATAGTATTCAATCACTCCAAAACTAATCTCCAAAGAAACAACCATCCCATTAAAAGATAGGCCAAACACTTAGAGTTTTCTCTGAAGAAGAAATAAGATTGGCCTATAGACACAGAAGAAATGCTCAACATCTCTGGCCGTGAAAGAAATGCAAATCAAAACAATTCTAAGATTCCACCTCACTCCAGTTAGAATGGCCAGGATTAAGAAATCTAATAACAACAGATGCTGGTGGGTATGGGGCCAGGAGGGATCACTACTACACTGTTGGTAGGAGTGCAAACTTGTTCAACCACTATGGAAAGCAGTATGGCAGTTCCTCAAAAGACTAAACATAGAGCTCCCTTATGACCCAGCAATTCCACTACTTGGCATTTACCCACTCATCCAGAAACAAGGACAAACTAAATCCACTAGCACAATGATGTTCATTGCAGCACTATTCACCATAGCAAAGATATGGAACCAACGCAGATGCCCCTCAGTTGATGAGTGGATAAACAAGATGTGGTATTTATACATAATGGAATTCTATGCTGCTGTCAGAAAGAACGACATCTCCCCATTTGTAAGGAAATGGAAAAACTTAGAAAAAATCATATTAAGTGAAGTAAGCCAGGCTCAAAGGAACATGGCTCAGTGGTTTCCCTCATTTGTCATAACTGGAGAAACCTTGGGCTCTCCTAGCACAGATGTAAAATAGAAGTAAACCCAGATACATAAGGCCATATAGAATGATGCTAAATGAAAGGACCTCCAGGATATAGAAACAAAAGCCATATAATGAATGATTGTTATCCTTGATGTACTGTTATCTCTCATCTCTTTTGCTGTCCTTGGTTATCTTATATTGTTACAGTATTTTACCTGGTTATCTGATATATTGTATATATGCATATTTGGTTATTTGAAGTAGGATAAGGAAGGGAGGAAAACAAGATGAGGAATGGGGGTGGGGGTAGGGGGAAGAAAATGGGGACCAAGACATGAGAAAGGATATCAATGTATGTGAAGTAACGCATCTTCTATCTGGTGAATATAATGTAACCCTTCTATTAATTACAATAAAAATATATGAAAAAAGAAAGGATACACTACATAATAGAAAAAATATAGTTTATGAGGAAACATTCAGATACCATATACTGAACTGCTAGTTAGTTGAGTATATGCCACTTTTCTGTCATCATAATGTATAGTTTCTGTCCAGCATATTTTCTCTGTTTTTTAACTTAATTGCATTACATAGATATTTAAAGTTTATATCATAATATGCACCTTGTGTAATACAACTTCTTAATAATTAAACATTTTGATGATATTTAAAACAAAGAAATAATATTCAACAAAACAAGAAACACATGCTATAATTATTTGTGGTGTTCATGATTATATGTATGAACATATATATATGTATATATGTTCAGTAGAATTATGAGCATCATTTTTCATACCTTGATGACATTCTTCTTGATGACTATAATATGATTTAACAACATTCAGTAAACTGGTAGTATTTCCCAGTTAGTAATTAGTTATAAAATTTCTCTGAGAGATTCTTTTTATCCAGTCTATTGAAATCACAAGATTGTTATTCATATATTCACTTGGAAAACACCAATATCAAACTATACTGGAAATCAACATGAGAATAAGCAACATGACAAACTCCACAGAGTCCATCCAACTCACTTATTCTAGACCACTTCCCACATGAAAGACAAGTTGTTGGAAGCTCTCATGTTAGTTTCCAATCATACTGTGTGATGCAATTTCATATTTATTTATCATTTACATGTTATTTGTTAATCTATTCTGTCAGACATTGTGCTAAGCACCAGCAACCCATCAATGACTAGAACAATCAGCACTCTTCCAAGGCATCTTTATAGATGTTGGAAACACTAAATATTTTATATGCCTTTCACAAATATGAAATATAAGAATAATTATGATTTTTATAGATATGCTCTGATGATAAGTTTTTAAAGCTCTGGCATAAACTATAAAGACTGATCTGGACAGTTTTTATTGACAAATTTTACCCTAAAGATATGCTAAGCATTTTTAAAACTACAGTGTTATTTTTATATCTCTAAAATTTAATGGTTTTACTAGTATTATCATATTACAGTGTCATAAAAAGACACTGATGTTTCAATAGCAATCTATTAAAATGTAAAAGGAATCTATAACAGATATTTTAAAATAAGCTTCTTATAGGAAGCTCAATTCATATCCTACAGCTTTTCAGACTACTGCTTATTAAGAACTTGTGTCAACACAAGTGGCCTAAATCCATTAGATATTCTTTGGCATTTTCAGAGTATAGTAACCTCTCATGTATTTTAAATAACATTTCCTGAATAGGGTAAGTTAATACTTCCTTGTATAAAATGTAATGTTTTTTTTTTTGTAATTGATTTTTTTTTGTTGGTTTTTTTTTTTGTTTTTTTGTTTTGGCCAGTCCTGGGCTTGTATTCAGGGCCTGAGCACTATTCTTGGGCTTTTTCAAGGTTAGTGCTCTATCACTTTAGTTACAATATCCCTTCTGGCTTTTTCTGTGTATATGGTACCAAAGAATCAAACCCTGGGCTTCATGCATACAAGGCAAACACTCTATTACTAGGCTTCACTTCCCGCTCAGATGCCATCATTTAAAGGATCCAAACTAGGTTGGGAGTTTGGCCTAGTGGTTAAAGTGTTTACCTAGCATGCACGAAGACCCAGGTTCGATTCCTCGGTACCACATACATAGAAAAAAGCCGGAGGTGTTGCTGAGGCTCAAGTGGTAGAGCTCTAGCCTTGAGAAAGTCCAAGGATAGTGTTCAGGCCCTGAGCTCAAGCCCAGGACTGGCAAAAAAATAAAAATAAAAAAATAAAAAAATAAAGGATCCAAACTAGATGAAATTGGCAGTGTTGATAAGAACAGGTAAAACTTGCACCCACATGAAAACTATTCTAGAAAAGCAGAGGTTGATATGGCAAAATTCTTTAATTTGAAGGCATAATTTGGTTGTGTATCAGTACCACAGAGGTCCAATTAGTCTCTATTTATAACAGATTCGGTCTATTACAGTTGCATATATGTGGCTTTTCATTTAAATAACAATTATTTTAAGAAGTACAATATAACATGGAAATAGCATTTGGTTCAAACTGACTTACTGTCTGCTATCAGATCGATAATGAAAGTCATTGCCATGTAAACAAAGGAGATTGGACAAAGACAACAATCCACTTACCACATTCATTAGAGAAAACAATTGGGAGTCCATCCATAATTTGTCTCCTAATATTGATTCAGTGGTGAAGCAAATAATTCAAACTGAAAATGGCATCACATTTTTCCTCTGAAGAAATGAGTGCTTATATAGTATATACTTCCATGTTAGAATGGGCTATCCAGGGAAGGCCCTACCCTGAAGGCCTAGTAGATGAAACAAGATCTACTTTAAAAAAGAATTTCTTTGAGTTGAATCAATGATAATACCAGGGGAATATTTGGGATTCTGAGTAATACAACTTTATACTTCTGAATCAAGCTACCAGGGTTTTAAGCAGAAGATTTTCAAGATGTTCAAAAAAAGGAGCTAAATTGTCTTCTAAATTACTTTATTGCCGAGAGATTGGTTTTTACTGCATAGTTCATTGGAAGAACTAGTGAATCGTGTATGTCACTGAGTAGGAATATAATCAAATTTCTTCTCCAGATTAGAGGGAGACATTATTGAGTGCATCAAGAGGTTGATTATAGGAGCCAGGTGCGTGGCCTAGTGGTAGAGTGCTTTCCCAGCATGCAGAAAGCCCTGGATTGGATTCCTCAGTATCACATACACAGGAAAAAGCTAGACATGAAGCTGTGGCTCAAGTGGTAGAATGCTAGCCTTGAGCAAGCACAAGGACAGTGCCTGAGTTCAAGCCCTAGAACTGACTAAAAAGGGGTCGGATAAAGCAAAGTGCTGTGTTGGTCTTTGGTGGAAGAGAACAATGACATTTGGGTTAAACTCTGAAAGCCAGAGCTCTCTGATGGGCAGTCCAAACACTTTCTTCCTTCAAGGATTTTAATTTCAAGTCACTTTAACTTCAGAGACTAAACTGATCTGGCTCAAACAATTACTATCAAACCAAATATAGATCAAAAACATTAAAAATGACTAATTTTGAAATAAAATACTAAATCCTATTAAATTTATAACAAGATTTTCAAGCTTAATATTCAAAATAATGGTTGATTTTTGTCAAGCTTCTGTTGAAGAGTGTTTACTTGGACTTCCTCTCATTGCCTTCTTTTCAGGCTGTACACATCCCATAGGAATTTCATAGGTATCATCCTTCTTGCGTCTAGAGCACTGGTCAGTGTCTACATAAAATTCTCTTGACTTTTGAGTCTGTTGGTTTACTAGGGAAAAGTTTACAAATGATGTAGGAAAGATCAAGTGTCCATGTATCTAGTCCTGTTTGCCTATATCACATGGCTTTTATTTAGGAAACTCTGCCTCGGGGGATAAGTTCCAAATTCTCCTTTTCTGTGGTTTCACTTGCTCTAGCCATAGACACATTTCTCAAAGGGTAATATAAACGCTCTCAGGAGCTGGGTACCTGTCTATAAACCATTGTCTAATTAAACCTCCCAGATCCTTGTGGAAGTGTAGGTGCAATTGGCTGATGGCATATAAAACTCTCTGCTACTATGACAAACGGTATCAGTGTATGTGAATTAATGCATCTTCTATCTGGGGAAGATAATGTAACCCTTCTATTAATTACAATATAAATATATGAAAAAAACTCTGCTACTAAGAATGTAAATATATAACCATCATCAAAAACATATCTTTTCTGACTCTGACTCAGCTCCAATTTTTTTCCTTTCCTTTCCATGCTGATATTGAGGCTTGAACTTAGAGTCTGCGCTTTTGTGCTCAAGGCTAGTTGCGCTACCACTGGAGTCACAGGTCCACTTCTGGCTTTTTGGTAATAAGAGTATCACAGGCTTTCTCCTCCTGGCATAACTTCAAACCACAATCCTCAGAGCTCAGCCTCCTGAGTTGCTAGGATTGCAGGCACAAGGCACCAGTGCCCAAGGCAGCTCCAATTCTGAATATGTGGCTATGTCACATAGTGTTCCCCAAGTTCTTTCATTTAAAATGAACACACTGGACAGACCACTGAGGTGTGACCAGGGTTTCAGCTGCTTACAAGGTAAAGCATCTATGAACCAGCAATAATAACTGGTGGCAGGAGAACTGGATCTAGTAAAATCTGGACCACTTCAGGAGGTTTAGTCATTGACAAAGGCAGTCAATAAAGCACAAAGAGAATGTAAAGATTAAATGTTCTCACCTCTGCTGCCTGTCCTCTAGTCTTTATTCAGTACTTGCAATTTTCTATACCCAACTGGTAGAGGACCAGAAATCCTAAGTGTGTTAATTGACTTCCAGGATACTAGAGAGACACAAAGACGACAATGGTCCCAGGAGTGATATCATTCCTAGAACCTGGAAAACAATTTTGTGTTGAATCTCATTTATTCAGTCAGTTATTTATTTATTGCCAGTCCTGAGATTTGAACTTAGGGCCTGAGCACTGTCCTTGAGCTTTCTCAAGGCTGGCACTCTACCACTTGAGCCACAGCACCACTTTTGGCTTTTTCTGTGTATTTGGTGCCAAGGAATGGAGCCCAGTTCTTCATGAATGCTAGGCAAGTACTCTACCACTAGGTACTGTCAGCCCCTGATTTATTTATTTTTGATACCTGGGTACTTCCTACCAACTTTCAGGTTTTCAGTTTCTCTATGGAAAGGATATAGGTTTCCTCTTGCTTCAATGGCTTTTTCTGCCTGTCTATGCATCTCTCTACAGGAGTTTCTGCATAACTCAGCACCAGATGCTATTGCATTAATAAAAACAAATCTATTTCTAATTTGTTCCTTAATGCCAGGAGGTGGTATACATTTATTGTTTAAATAATGTTTTCATTTACAACATTGACTTTCAAGAGGAACAGTAGAATATTATTGATTTGGAGAAAAGGACTTCCAGTCTTTTGATTATATCTCAATCATAGTGTTTATCCACCCCCAAGCTCATCAATTAGAGGATCCTTTCTCAGTAAAATGGATGATATTCATTGTAACTTTCTGCTTTCTATACACTATAGGTGGATGTATCTAGTGCCCACTGAGGTCTCAGCATAAACACTCATTGAAAAGACATAGACAACTGCAAATCAGTCAGCTTCTATAACAGCTCAAGGTCACATAGTAAATGACTACTTTCCAATCTCTTCTTACATTTGTGAATCACCATCCTGGTATTTGCATGTTAGTTTTAACCATGTGGATCTCAGCATCAGTTATTAGAGAATCTTGGAGAAGACCTTTCTCTTCCACTGTGATGAAGCCAAAAGCAAGCAGTGTTGAAGAATGAAAATATTCTCCCCATATGAAGGCAACTTTGTTCTTTAGAAAATCTAGGCTTATTTATGTGCTTAACATAATTTTTGAGATATAGTCTCACTCTGTACCTAGCTTTCAATTTATGATCCCTCTGTCTCAGTCTTCTAAGTACTAGGATTATAGTTATGTACCATGAATAATTATATAGAGACATGTATGCATATATGTCTATATATGTGGTAAATTATAGAGATGTTCAATCCTCCTCACACACTTTTCACCTGTCCTGGGGCTTGAACACAGGGCCTGAGTCCAGCCCTTGGGCTTTCTCAAGGCTTGAGCTCTGCCACTTGAGCCATGACACTACTTCTGACTTTTTCTGTTTATGTAGTATTGGGGAATCGAACTCAGGTCTTTGTGTGTGGTAGTCAAGCATTCTATCTCTAGGCCAAACTCCTAGCCCTTCAATCCCTTTTATTTGGCATGGGGTTTTCAGGGCCTAGTACTTGCTAGGCAGATATTTTACCACTTGAGCTATATCCTAGGCTCTTTGACTTGAAACCATGATTCTCTTATTTATCCTTCTAAGCTGCAGTGAAAGATACATACCATTATAATATTCAGAGTTTTATTGGTTGAGATTAAGGGTGAGATCCTTGGAATTTTTTGCCTCAACTGGTCTCAAATTTTAATACTCCCAATCCCTGCTTCCTTGATTTGCCATGTTAATCTCTAATATCATTTTAAATGAAGTATTTGCTGGGCACTGGTGGATCACACCTGTAATCCTAGTCACTTAGGAGGCTGAAATCTGAGGATCAAGGTTCAAAGCCAGCTCAGGCATAAAAGTCCATGAGACTCTTATCTCCAAATAACTACCAGAAAACCAGAAGTGAGTGCTAGCCTTGAAGTGAAAAGCTCAGCAACAGTGCCCAAGCCCAGAGTTCAAGCCATGAAACCAGCCATATTATTGTAACTCAAAGTTCTCTTTCTATTCTATCTGGCCTCTTTCATGTCCTCCCTCTTCCATTCTTTTCATGTTCTTTGATTGTCTTCTACTCTTAATAAAATGGATGCTCCATAAAGTTAGAGGTATTGTCTGATTTATTTACTGGTGTATACCTAGTACTAAAATTGTACCCACAACATAGGCTTAATAAGTATTTATTGAATATATATCAACTTATTACCTAGATATTATTATACTTAAGAATACGGCCGGGAGTTAATTCTGGTGGTAGAGTGTTTGCCTAGCATGCACAAAGGCGTGGGTTTGATTCCTTGTTACCACATACAGAGAAAAAAAGCCAGAAGTGGTGCTGTGGCTCAATTGGTAGAGCTCTAGCCTTGAGAAAGGCCAAGGACAGTGATCAGGCCCCGAGTTCAAGCCCCAGGACTGGCAAAAAAGGAAAGAATAGTAGAAAGTGTTTTCTCTTCCAACTACTTACGCTTTATGAGGATTGGTGATTTTTTTCTTTTGTTCAGTCATTTTTTTTGTATTTTATTGTCAGGATAATGTACAGAGGGGTTATAGTTACATTCATAAGGTAATGGGAACATTACTTCTCAAACCTTGTTTCTGTTTTTTTTTTTTTTTTTTTTTTTTTTGCCAGTCCTGGGGACTGAACTCAGGGCCTGAGCATTGTCCTTGGGCTTTTCCTCAAGTTTAGCACTCTATCACTTGAGCCACAGCACCAGTTCTGGCTTTTTTTATATATATGTGGTACTGAGGAATCGAACCTGGGTCTTTGTACAAGCTAGGCAAGCACTCTGCCACTAGGCCAAACTCCCAGCCCCTTGTCTGTGTTTTTGTCATAAACTCTTCTCATGATTTTGTCCCCCTTCCTTCTCCCCCCTCCCAATCATCTTGTTCAATAATTATTAAATCATCTTTGTGAAAGAATAATAAAAATATTACAGATTGGCTGGGAGTTTGGTCTAGTGGTAGAGTGCATGCCTAGCGTGCACAAAGACTCAGATTCAATTCCTTGGTACCACATACATAGAAAAAGCCAGAAGTAGTCCTGTGGCCCAAGTGGTAGATCTCCAGCCTTGAGAGAGCCCAAGGACAGTGCCCCAGAGTTCAAGCCCCAGAACTGGCAAAGAATATAAAAAGTAATAAAAATATTACAGATGTTCATGCAAATAATTTTTTCCAATTCTGATAGTTAAAATTAAATTTACTTTGTTCTTTTTCCATATTGCTTCTTATTTTCATAAACTATGCAGCTACCCAGAGATACATTCACCTTCGAAAATTGGCTACATATGGCCTGGACTATGTTCAGAAATAGGAGCTTAGCAAGTGGAAGCCTGACTTTTCTCTGTTGGTGGCATAATTAATGAGAATTGTAGGCTTCCGTTTATGTGAGGTACACAAATGCAAGAAAAGTATGTGCAAAAATACAGAAATATGTAAATAGGAAATGTTTAATTTCATATTGAGGGTCCAGCAGCCTATTTGAAGCTAACCACAAATGGGAGGATTTACAAAGCCTTTTTAAATCCTAATTATGCACACTTTAAAAGAAGTGCCAAATGGTGATTATTTGAAGGAAGCTAGAAAAGAATCAAGCCTAGCAAAGGGAAATATTTTTCCATAAGTCAAAACTAGTTGCCCATACACCTATGTAGTCTTATTTTTTTAAGCCACCTTTTTCTTCTCCATAAAATATGAAGCATTCTGCTGTTGGTTTTGTTCTCTTTTTAACACTGAGAATAAATACTAACTTGGACATAAAGGAAGTCCCAGATATGTACCAACCTTAACTCTGCTGCTAATTAATGCTATCAACAGATCTGGCAGGATTATTCTGTAGCCTTTTTATCTCTGCATGATGAGTAGCTTCAAATAGCCTCCTGTCTCCCATTGCCAGTTGAATGTCATCTATAAACCAAGTAACAGCAGCAACTGTTCCCAGTAAAAAGCACTGCAGTCTCTTCCTTCAGAATATGAGCTAAAAGAAGAAAAGCAGTCATATAATTAGCTAATGATCAGTTTTTCTCCAACATAATTGGAAGGTCAGTATTAGATGGGAATCAAATGCCAGAATATCTTCCTGCTTTGACAGAAATCAAGAAACTTCTTCAAGTAACTCTCTTTCATATAGATACTTACCTATTCTTTGCATAGATACATAATCACAAATGATTCCTTGCTCATAGCTTTGACTTTTCAAAGGACAGGCTCTGTGACTTCCTGAACCTTGAATATTAGCATTGCCTAAAATACTTTGAGGCAAATTGTTTCTTTAGGCTGTACTATATTGTTATTTCTTTATTTACAATCCTTAAATTGGGGGTTACTGTTGCTTAATAGGAAAAGGAACTAAAGGGATAAATGAGAGGCTGTGTGGTAAAAATGTCTCCAAGGCTCTTTATCAGCTTAAGGGTGGAATTTCTTTAAGAGAAAGCTGCTCAGCATGCAAGCTGTCGCAACCCAATGTGACAGTTTATGCTTATATAATCAAAGGGTAGATTAAAACTGTGTGCAGATGTATGAACACAACTCACTACTCCAAATGCACCCATTCAAATGGCTTCTCATTGCAACTACCATCAATTATTTTATTTTTCTGTATTGTTTGTACAAATCAGTTCCTCCTATAAATGAACTAACTTATAGTAGATTAAGCATGGTTTGCTTTGTGAGTCAGCCAAATATTTCTACTTGGATTGTGAGACCTTTTTAATAAAGAGTAAGAGAGGAGAATATAATCATGAAATGGAATGCATATCCTACAAAATTAAGAAAATCAAAGGGAAAGGAACAGTTGGAGGTACTGGGAAGGATAATGAAAAGGATGATACTCAACAAGATGCATTACATTCATAAACTCATGGTACCTCTTTTGTACATGTACTTAAAGAAAATAATAAAGAAATGAAAGCATGCAAAAGTCATGAAATGTCTTCCTTCATAAGCACTAATGTAGTACTTGGTTGACTAACAGGGCAATTGAATAATATTTATCTTGCTAGCATCTGTAGAAGGAGTAGGAATAAAGAACAAATTATTGAAGTATACTTTCATGTTTCCTATAAGAGAAATATTCATGCTTGGAAAAAAAGATTTCCCTTTTTCTTTTGTCTCTTTTCCCTTCCTGCCTGCATTCCTTTCCTTTCCTTTCCCTTTCTTTCCCTTTCTTTCTTTTACTTTCTTTCCCTTTCTTTTTCTTTCTTTCCCTTTCTTTCTTTCTTTCTTTCTTTCTTTCTTTCTTTCTTTCTTTCTTTCTTTCTTTCTCTCTCTCTCTTTCTTTCTCTTTCTTTCTTTCTTTCTTTCTTTCTTTCTTTCTTTCTTTCTTTCTTTCTTTCTTCTTTCCTTTCCTTTCCTTTCCTTTCCTTTCCTTTCCTTTCCTTTCCTTTCCTTTCCTTTCCTTTTTCCTTTCCTTTCCTTTTTCCTTTCCTTTCCATGTTCGTTCTGGGACTAGAACTCAGAGCATAAACACTTTTCCTGAGCAGCCTTATTAAAGGCTAGACTATACCACTTGAGCCACAGTTCCATTTCTGGCTATTTGGTAGTTAATTGGAGATGAGTTCCATAGACTTTTTTTCTCTGGGCTGGCTTTGAACTGAGATCCTGCAATCTCAGACTCCTTACTGACTAGAGTTACAATTGTAAGCTATCAGTGCCAGGCGACATGACTTTTTAAAAGCCATGTTCTGATACCTTATGATAACTACTACTACATTATATAAGCAGAAGTGGGGGACATTTTTAATGAAGTTTATTTTTTGCCTCTTTTTTCTCACAAGCTAAATTGCTATTTCTGAGGATAGTGCCACTGTACTTGTTAGATAATTTACAGTAAACACACATCCTCTTAATCACATCACAGAAGCTTAAATAGATTTGTAAAACCATTAAAAAATCAATACCTAGCTTTTAGGTGATGAATTAATTAATAGAGTGTGAATGCTTGAAGTCTGCATCTCCCAGCATGCAGTAGGGTTTTTTTATACCATCACTCAATTGGAATGGTAAACAAAGAAATATGATGTAATGGTTGAGAAGAGCTGATAAAAAATATAGCAACCCCATTGTTCAATGAAGATATTCCAACATAATCTCCATTTTGGTTAGCAATATGTTGCAGTATTTTTCGGTTATAGATAGATAGAAAGAAAGGTTCATAAAAGATAAAATTCAGAGAAAACTGAATAGTAGTGTTCCAGATCTTTATTTGGAGAGACAAATGGTAACAATTTATACAAGGAATAGTATGAAGTCTTGAAAGATTAAGAAAAAATTTATTCTGTTCCTCTATAAGAATGTTAAGTCTTAGAAGCAGTGGCTCAAAGTGGTAGAGTGCTAGCCTTGAGTTGAAGAGCTCAGGGACAGCACCTTGGCCCAGAGTTCAAGCCCCATGACTGACTGACTGCCCCCCCCCAAAATTATACACTAAGAAAATTTTAAAATCTTAAAAAGTGTTAAGTCTCTTACCATGAAATATAATATTTTTCTATTTTGATTTGGGTCTCTTTTATTTGACTTCTAGTGTTTCTTTGTACTGTGAAAAATTTCCTACTCAATATCAAAGATTTCTGTGGGCAAGGGCAATTGGATACTGGTATTACTTTTAGAACTCATAGTTCAGTTTGATACTAGAATAAAGTAATGGTATAAAGTGTTTTTACTGACAGTAAGGGGGAACCCACTAGAGTTCCATTTTGAGGGGGAACATCACATCTAATTTTATAGATGATCTTTCAGCAAAATCAGCAATTTATGAATATAAAATTAAGTCAAAGCCTTCTTCATCAGGTAATATTTTCACTGAAACCTGGGCTTCACTGAGAACATCCAGTAAAGTCAGGAAAGAAAATGAAGATCCTCTTAGAGGTATTAGAAAACTATGAGGACTTATGGGATAAATCTCTGAGAAGAAACTATGCAGAGCAGAGAGACTCCCACTTGTTACCTTGATATGTGTCGATTTAGTAAGTAAAACAGCAACCAAAAATAATGTAAAGTCTTGAGAAGATTTGTGGCAATCGTGCAAACAAAGGACATACTTTTGAAGATATGTCCCAAATTAAGATAGAACACAGCATTTAAAAATCAAAGTAGTCATTTTTAAATAATCTGTTGGAAAATGTGAGAACAAAAGTAAAATACAGAAACTTTAGGCATGCTGCTAAAGCAATGCTAAGATAGCAATGTGAGGACTGGCTTTATGTATGCAAAAATTGAAAGGGAGTTGACTTACTATTTCAAGGAATTAGGGAAAGAATAATTAGTTAATCTCACTGATAATAATAGCAGGGAAATGTTTAAAAGCAGAAAATAATATATTTTAAAAAGGAAGGTTATGTGAAAGGTCAATGTATGTGAATTAATATACCTCCTAACTGGTAAATATCATGTAACCTTTCTATTAATTACAATAAAAATATGAAGAAAAAAATAAAATAAAAAGGAAGGTTGGGGCCGGGAGTTTGGCCTAGAGAGCAAGAGCTTATATGTGTGTATGAGAAGGCTTAAAGGGGGAATATTAAAGAGTCCTCAAGTACTTAAGATACAGAATATATCTGTATTAAGATATAGGATATATCTGTATATTCTGTAGTATAGAGTACAACAGAAATGTTATACCTTATATATATATGTGTATACATATATGTGTACATATACATACACAAACACACACACACACATATATATATATATATATATTCATATGTATTACCCCATACTAGCCTGGATTTGAGATCCTCCTGATTATAGCTACTCAAATACCTAAAATACAGGTGTTAGCCTTGGCCATCTTGCTGCTTCCTATGCTTTTTTTTCATCTTTATTTGTATTGGGGTTTTGTTGAACCTATTGAATTTATGAGTGAATTTTCTTTTTACCATTATCTATTCCATTGTTTTCCTCCTTTTTTTCTCTCTCCTCTCTGGGGACTCCGATTATATTTATTTTAGATGCTGGAAATTATCCTACAGCTCTGTGTTTTAAAACTATGCTTTTTTTCTTCAACATGTTTAATTTTAGATAGTTTCCATTGTTAACAGTTCTTTTTTTTTTTTTTTTTTTTTTTTTTTGCCAGTCCTGGGCTTGAGCTCAGGGTCTGAGCACTGTCCTTGGACTTTTCTCAAGGCTAGAGCTCTACCACTTGAGCCTTAGCACCACTTCTGGCTTTTTTTTCTATGCATGTGGTACCGAGGAAAACCCGGGCCTTCGTGCATGCTAGGTAAGCACTCTACCACTAGGCTAAACTCCCGGTCCTGTGTTCTTTTTGCAATGTAATCTTCCGCCATCATTTCCATCCTGTGCATTTTTGTTGCAGAATATGTCATTTTCATCTTTCGAAGTTTCGTTAGAATCTTTGTGTACATTTGCGTGTTGTATTCCCTGTCTCTTTTTAACATTTTGAACATATGGAGAGCAGTATCAATGACATCACTCTGTGATAATAACCATATCAATGGTTGGATTCAATGAAAGTTTTTCTATGTGTTTTGGTCATAATTCTCTTTTTTTCCCCAAGCTTCTAAAGTAAGGCATTGTCTTATGGGTTGATTAGTGTTTTTGATGCCTAGCCTTATACTTGAGCTTTGTTCTGTGATGTAGTTATTTTTATATCTCTTTGAACCTTTGGAATCTTTCTGTAAGAAATTTTGGTTAGGACCAGAACAATGGTTAGTCAAATATTCATTCTCTACTGGGGCAGGTCCCTCAGAGAGCTGAACCCAGTGTCTTGCAAAACATTCCTATTAAGAATTAGCTGATGAGAACAGGATGATTCCTGGTCCTGTGTATGTATCAAGTTCTCTTCCCTCTACTCCTGTCAGCCAGTACTTTCCTGTTTTCATCACACATACATACTGATCAGTGTTCAAGCCTGCTGGAGTTCTCTCTGTAGCTCTTTCCTCTCCAATATTGCCCTGTGATCTCTAGCTGCCTTGGGCATCAATGTTTCTCAATTCAAGCAGTGTGTCGAGTTCCAGCTGTATTTCTCCTTGCTGCTTTGAAGAAGAAAAAGATTCCCAAGGCAATAATGTGGGTTTTACATGGTTCACTTCATTTTTGCATGTCTCTTAGAGTCTGCTGTAATTCATTGCCCGAATAGGAAAATTTCAGAAGTCTGTGTTTTATACACTTGTCTAGTTTTGTGTGGTGTTGTTTCAGGTAGAAAAATAAATCTGGTTGTTGCTACTCCCTCTTGAATAGAAGCGGAAATCTTTTCCTACTGGATTTTTATAAGGTATGGACTTTGTATGTATAAAATATAGATTATAGAAATTAGATAGATTAGATATAAATATAGATAGATATCTATACAGACATATTGGCTACATGGGTTTGAACTCAGAGCCTCATGCTAGCTAGGCAAGTACTCTGCTGCCTAAGCCATGCTTCTAATCTTTCTTTCTCTGGTTATTTTTGAGGTAGAGCCTCTATTTCCCCTGGATAGCATTCCTCCCATTCATTGTTTACTATAGTGGGATTGACACTAGTATATGGCTCTACCCAGCTATTTCTGTTGAGATGGGGTCTTGCAAACATTTTTGTCTAAGCTGTTAGCAGAATGATCTTTTCTCAGATTCCTATATATCTAGGCTGGACTGAGTGTGCTGCCACACCAAGTGCTTCACTTGAGATGCTGTCTTGCAAATTTTGTGCCCAGACAGGCTTTGAACTGTGATTATCCTAATGTCTGTCTGCCTTCTGAGTAGCTAGGATTATAGGCATGAAGCACCACTAGCATACCAGATTCTATTATTTTAATGGTTAATCTTATAAGGTAAATTTATAGATGACTAAAATTAAGAAATTATGTACTATTTGGCTAAAAATTAATAAAGAAAGCCACTTTATTTCACATGATCATTTCTGAAAAAATGCTGTATTTGGTTCATTTTTTCAATTCAATCTTAATTATTCCTTGAATGTGATTATTCTTATTAAATGAGTGCTTGTTTCTATCTGTCTACATGTGTACTGTTTTATTTATTTACGATGTGTTTTGGCTATTTTTTTCCTTTTCTTGCTATGACTTTTGGGACTATTTTTAAAGGGGTCTTTTGCTTCTTACAAAGTTTGTTAATGGTTCTAAAATTGATTCTGAAAGGAAGTTTCACTATGTATATAGTTCTTTCATTGGAATATTCTGTTTTGGCTGTTTTAACATGTAGATATCACTGAGATCCATCTTTCAGAAGTGTTTGGTAGGACTCAATGTTTTATGTAGATTGGACAATAGGGTATGTACAAGTTGAAGGGAAGGGGATTTCTCTGTTCACAAATTCCATTTTTACTTAGCACCATAGATTTTCTCCTAAGTCTATTTCAATCTGCCAGTATAATTTAGGATTTGCAACTTTCATGATTCACTGTTTCACATTTTTTTTTACCCTGGCAAACAAAGAGAGCATTTAAAGAGATGTTTAAGCAAAATATTTTGCAATTGACTGAAGTGTTTTTGAAACAAAGTTTCTAGCAGTCTGACTTATGATAATGGTAGGATCTGTAGATTTTCTTTGTGTATAGATTTGTTTACTCTGTGAATTATATCCATATGTTACTATATTTAAGTTATTCTGAATTTCCTGGACCACCATAGTACCTTGAAAAAGTACATCGAGAGGCAAGTAGAGGAGTGTAGATTAAATGGTAAGGAGGCTTCTTGGAGTCCTGTGAAGATGGTGGGGAAAGATGGAGAGGACAAGAGATTGATGGGGGAGAAGGACTGAGGGGAAATAATGAAAGAAAATTGTTACTATGACAGCTCTTTAATCAGAGTTGATGAAAGAACTGATGAACAATAAGAAATTCAAGTAGAGGAAGAATGAGTAATTCCTGGAAGAAGTGAAAGGAAGAAGTAGAAAAAGTACAGGATCAAGACTCTAGTAGTTAAAATGACAAGCATCAGAACAGAATCAAGAAATAAAAAATATATGGAAATAAATTCAGTGAAGTGTAATGGGCAAGAGGTTGGAAGACATTTTACCTGATGGAAGCTATTTTCTCATTAATACATTTCTAAGTACCACATTAAAAAAGAGGATTGGAAGCAGTTGGAATGTCAGTAAAAGGAGAAGAAATTGAATCCTAAATAACCTAATTGGAACAGCTGCAGGAGATAGCTAACAGTGAGTTATGTAGGAAAAGAAAATAAAATGAAAAGATTTGAGAAATTGGCTTATATTATTCAAAAGAAAATATCATTTATACTATTCTATTTTCATTAAACACTTTCTTTTTAGAGGGAGATTTAGAGCATAAGTCTTTTATTATGTAATACTAACCAAAGAAACTTAGATTTGTTTAGAGCTGTGAATTGGTATATAAATTGCAAGTCTACCCCGAAGTTTGTGTAGAAATAGACCCTCTAATTAGAGGGAGACAAAGTGTTGAGATTGAGTCACCTCAATTGAGTTTTTACCATCTGGAGTCTGGGGACTAAATTGTCAGTTTCAATCTATTGGGAGACACCAGGACATAGGACCATATCTACTATCCTATCACAATGCTAAATTATGTCATGAAAAATTTAAGATGAAGGAAAAATAATCATATAGACTTTAGTAAGATACTGGGTATAACTTAAATGCACATATATTTTCCTTAAAACTCTAAATTCTATATATTATTAACATTCCACAATATCCAAGGCAATAGGTAGTCTGTCGTGATCTATAGTTGTATGCAGGAGTTGCCATTCAAAAAAACAGTTCATGAGTAAAATGCAAGCAGGTTGGTATTCTTTGACTCATTGACAAGCAGATATATATTTGTAGAGACTCACTTCTCACATTAGGTATACATTATTGATTGCTTTAGATTTTTTTAAAGGGGGTTTTCCCTCAGTCCTGAATATCCACTTACTGAATCATTAAAGGGAAATGGCCCAACATAAATATAAAGAAAGATGAAACTAAGAAGGATAGAATGAGAGGCAAAGATCGAATGGAAAAAAAAAATGTTCTTTGCAAAATGAAATACTTAGTCCAGGAAAGTGTTGGGTGTCAAACCTTGAACTGGAGAAAACCTTGGCTCTGAGATCTTGGCCTCTGATGTAAGTGTGTCTGCTACTCTCTGCGTGGCACTATATGATATATACTGGTTGAGTGTGGTGGAGAGAAATGATTTCCCACCTGGAATGTAGGGCGGTCTAATGACAACATTTTATTCATCAGTCCTTCCAAGTTTGTCATTATCTTTCCAAGGCCAGGACCAGAGGCTGACCATACTAAACTCTCTGAGCCCACATTAGGGCTTTCTCCACCCCATGCTCCACTTTTTCCACACTCAGTTCAATCTCAATGGAAATCTTGTTTCCCATTTGCTCAGAGTATTACCAAATCCGTATTCAAATGATGACTCTTGTTAGTGAATTCCAGAGTAATTAATTCCCCTTAAGTAACATGTGTGTTATTATAGGAGTCCTTTAGGGGAAAAGAATGTTGTCATAGAAAGGAGTGGCTATTCCGGGCAAGGTGGCTCATGCCTGAATTCCAATTATTCAGAAAGAAGAGATCCAGAAGATCTCAGAAAATATCAGCAATACCTAATCTCCATAAATAGGCTTGACATAGTGCTACTCAGTTACATTGGATGTGCAGGCTGCAAGATCTGGGTCCAAAAGCAGGTCGGGCAAAATCATAGTACCCTATTTTTAAACAAACAAGCAAAGTAAAAAATGGCTGGAGGTGTGGATTGGTAATGGACTCTTGCCAGCTGGAAGTGGAAGTCTCTGAATTCAAACCTTAATACCTCCCAACTCAAAAATAACAAAAGAAAAGGTAAGGCATGGCGATAGTGAGGTTGATAGCAGAAGCAGTTAACCAGTAGGAAAGAAAGACCTGGCTGGAAGTGTTTTCATGTCCAAGATTTTGAGGTAAAGAAAAATGTATCCATTTTTTTTATTGAGAATCATATGTGTTATTTTCTCACATAGCATATCCTCTGTTAACCTTCAACCAGATAAGCAAAACAAGTGGAGTGCTGCGCCACAGGGCTTTGGTAACTTTCGCACATATTTAAGCCTAAACACTAAAAGACTATGCCAACTTATGTCACCTCTCCAGCTGCATATGCTGATAATCTTTACTCATGCTCAGAGTGAAATGCAAATCTCCTCTCCTGATCTTCCAGGACTTACCTTAACCATTCCACATCGGCGGTCATATGGCCTTTTTGTCATGAGATTGCTATGGCCCTACTGTCTGAAAAATTCCCCTCAGCCTCCCTGCTCCATCCCACTCCCTACTCCCAAAGCCAGAATATGTTCACAGTGCATGGCCTAGACCAGTCTTCACTCACAAGTTTCCCATTGTTGTATACAGAAGAATATTCCATCCCAAATCTTGCTCAATCATTTTAGCCTACTTTTCTTTTATAAGGCCCTATTCATCTCCCTGTCTTCATGTTTCATTATCTTCCTATAATACATCATCTCACTTCATTTATTTCATCAGTGCTTAGAACAACATCTGGCTTTAGGGTGGGCTCAATAAATATGAGATATTTTCTCTTCTCAAGCTTATGGATCATTTTGATGCAAAGGTAATATTGTTTCATATTTCTTGCTAATGCTTATGTGTGCCTGTGAGATTTGCAGCATGAGTTACATGTCATCATAACTTTAATTTTTACACGCTGATATAAAGGGATATGAGATACATATGTATATATATACACACAGATAGATGGATGGACGGATAGATAGATAGATAGATAGATAGATAGATAGATAGATAGATAGACTAATAGATAGAGATGGGAAATGAGTACAGGTGTTTGAACTCAGGGCCTTATATTCACTAGGTAGGTATTCTAAACATTTGAGCCATATCTCCAGCCCATTATCCTTTGCTGTTTTATAAATCCTGTCCCACATTTATACCCAGGGCCAGCCTGGATCACATTCCTATTTATACTCTCATTGGTGGAATGGCATGTGTGATCTACCGCCCTCAGCATTTTACTGGTTGAGATTTTTGTGCAGAATGGCTTCAAAATCCCAGTCCTCCAAATTGCCACCTTGTGAGTAGCTAAGAAGGCAGGTGTGAGCCGTTGGTGATGCCTGGTGAAAATTTGTGTTTTATCTCAGTTAATACATATGCTGTGCTTGGGGAAAAGATATTAAAAAGTCACAGAACTGAAGAGTGGTGGGGATTTGAAATCGGGTATGTCTGATTTGGGTTTCATGGTTACCACCACACTGGCAGATACGATCATGCTGTCTCAGTGATGATTTTGTCTTATCCATTCTCTATCAATGGCCAAGGCTTTTAATAATTTAGAGAATAGAACATTATACTTTCCTGCACCTGTCATATCAGCCTATAATGAATAAAGAATTTGCTGAAGAATGTTAGCTACCAGTGCAAAAGGAAAAATGTTTAAGTACTTCCTCAAAACATTAATCAAAGTAGCATATCCAATGGCAAATTCAGAAAGAACGTCTGTGAAATTCACATTTGAATGGGTGAATATTATTTGGATAAAATTAGAATTTTTTTCATGTAAACCTGAAATTGCTCCCATAATGTATCTGAGTGTATTTATGGTTGACCCAAATAATCTGAACTAAAAATAAATTTCTGATACAGTTCCAACATGTTTTCCTGGTTAATGGGAAACTAATTTCAATATTTACTTCATGAACAGTGCTCACATTTAAAAATGATTGTTTTTAGATGTTGGAACTTATTTCAATACCATTTAGATGCAGAATTTGAAAACAGCATTGATATTCTATTATATTGAAGGGTAAAAATCATCAAAAATGTCCTATCTGTATAAGCTACTAAAAAGAACATGGATCTATGGGTATATATAATAGAGTATTTGCACATTTTAATTTCACATTTATGGTTTTAAAATATGAGCAGTCTTGGAGTATGTCACTTAGCATTTTTACTTACTATGTACAAACGTGGAAAAAAGTCAGATGTGACACTCAACACTATTATCTATTGAAAAGACACTAAAATAATCAAAAGAATTTTTAAAAAGTACAAATTTTTCACATAATGCAAAAGAAGAACTAGAAAGGAGATAGAACTAGAACAATGAATAGAGATCAGAAACATGAAAGCATAAAGAAAACTATGGGCCTGGGGAGTGAAGACTTTTGGTACAGACCATGTTAGATGTGCAGGAAATCCTGGTTTCGCTTATAGGGTTAAAAAAAAAGAAAAAGAAGAAAAGAAAACAAAAAAAAGCAGAGAGAAAATTAGTTATGTCTGCAAACAGGAGGGAAGTGGAAGAAGCTAATTGGAAGAAATGAGTTAGTATTTCAGCTGAATTCTGGGCATGGTTAGGAAGCAGACATGTATTTCTTTCTGTTGAAGGTAAAAATCATTTGAGATTATAGTCAGGAAGGAAAATAAACAGCTTAAACTAAATGAAAAGTTTAAGGTCCGCATGGACAAATAATTTGGAGGCTTAAGAACTTTATGTTCTTGTTCATCTTGTTGGCTGGCATACAACGCTTGAATCATGCCTTCAGCTCAGTATTTTTCTAGTTTAATTAGGAGACAGTGTCTTGTTTATGACATTCATAACTTGTGATGTTTTTTGTTTTAAAATTAGTAACTCATTGTACATTGAGTATTGATGGTTAACTCCAAGAGTGATTTGTGATAAAAGAAGAGGACTGGATGACAGATTCATTCATTGAAGACAGCTATTTATTCATTATTCTTTATTTTGTAGGTCCTTTCTATGTTTTCCTATAAATGCAAGGATCTAAAATTGATCTAGATCCTAAAACAGAGTTTAGGTCCCAGGAAAAATTTTTCCTGAATTGAAGTAAATGTAAACACATTTTGGATCTTCTTTTAGCACTTCTGTATTAGTAGTCACAGCGAACAATCAATGACCAGACTTTCAGTCTTTCAGTTGCTTTCATTTTAGCCCAACAGTGACAAATATGATGACATAATGACAGGTTTCAGTTTGTTCATGATCTTTAGCTTCTCCTCCTGCTTTCTGGGGGAAGGCTCTTGGGTGTGTTGTGGAGGGCCTTGGTCATAACTCTGTATCTGTGTTGTACTAGAGATTTTAAGCAGTTCTAGAGGAGTCAGTTCATGAGCATTCAGGATACAGATATAGTTCATGTATTTTTAAAAACTATTATTATTCTTAGGCCTAAATAATCAACACTATTATATCTAATCCCTCTGATTATTCTTTAAAAATCAAGTAACTGCACAGAAAGAATATCTGCAAAAATAACATTCAATCAGCCAAGTTGCTAATTATAGCAAAGTTTAAGAAACATAGCTAGTATATACATATTTACAGTTTTATTTGTATATACACAATCTAACCTATTATTCATGGACTTGACCCACAGACTATTTGCTCTTATAACTGGTTTTATTGCTTAACTTGCAATTAGGTCCTGTTTTTCGTGTGTGGCATTAACTAAAAATGATCCAGAGAAGTACCAGGTGCATTCAATTAAAAGAGCTTTAAAAAGAAGTATCACGTTTTACCATGAATTAAAAAAAATGTATTTAACAGGTTTATTCCAATGTCAGGGTTGCAATAAATGTAAGTCAAGTTGACTGAAAACAGACATGTTTGTGGGTTAGTGTTCTACCTCCTGATTCCAATCATCTACTTTGAGAGTGATATCCCTGTGAAGACCTTGAAAAACCCAGGCCAGATGACTGCAGTTGTGCTTCTCTATGCAATAGAGGAATGGTGTTTTTTTTTTTCACTTTAGTTTGGATTTTTATTCATCTACTTCCAGCTGAACAGCAGAACCATCAAGGGATAAAGCCAATTACCTCCACCATGATTTGTGGACTTACTAAGTTGAAACATGAATCAGAGAAACTTAAACAGAGGCATTAAGAAAACTGTGAGTTGAGATGTGACATTTTTTGACACTATGCATTTGCTGGCTCTTAGCATACATGATGAACTCCTAGGAAACACAATGAAACACATCGATCAGAGATATATTCAAGCATCAGAAAGGCAATTACTTTTAGAATTTTCTGAAGCCTACAAAAAGTTTAAAAAGCTGTTTAATATTGAAAATTTGAGCACAGAAGGAAAGATACACAGCTTTTGATTCTATATTTCTGAGCATAATGAGTCAATACTGATTCAATTAGTCCTTGCTAAAACTTTCCTGGAAGAATATTCATAAATGCATATATACAAGTTATAGACTTAATATTTCTTAGGAGACATAAGCCAATATACTCTCATATTTTTTATGTCTTGTATGAGTGTTTCCAAAATTGAATGAATCTTAGGACAGTTTGCCTTAGAACCTTTAGCTTCTCTTCATGAGAAGGGCCTTCATGAATTTTTTTTTCCCTACTAGGTACAGTTTAGTACACTATAATAGATAGAATATCGACATGCCCTAGTATCTATAAGTTGAAATCTAAACCCTAATATGATGGTGCTTCAAAGTGGAGCATATGAAATTTAATTGAGATTTAATTGAGATTAAAATAGATCTCATAAAAATAAGTTTCCTTGTCCTGAGACAGCAGACTAGGATGCATCAAGGAAACAGATGTTTAAGAATCAAGTAGATCATCACTGGAAGCCAAGTCTGCCAATGCTTCAATCTCATTTATCAGCTTGCCCAACTATGAGAAACAAACTTCTACTGTTCTTCAGACATCCAGTGTATGGTATTTTATTACAGCAGCTCTACATGTCTAACACTGAAAGTATCTTTATAGCCCTCAAAACCACTGACAGAGGTATGCTGATAATATTTTTAACAAACTGCCTCCATAAAGAAGCTGACAAAATCCGTACTTTTGCCCATTCAAATCATACTTACTCTTTAAGAAAAAATGTCTCCAACGCTGCCACCTCCCCAAGTCACCATGTTATTTTGCGTAGGTAGATACATGTTTTCATTTCTATTAGGCTCTATTTTGTATTTTCTAATTATTTCTTGCAAAGACTATTTTTCTAATTAACTAGCTAGTGTAAGGGTATGTATAACAATTTACAATTACCTGATACCAAATTAAGATAAATCCATGCTTTGAAACACTCTATTTCCAACATATAGCAAGAAGCAGATAAACTACAAAAGATAGAGTTAAATCACCAAGTATTACATATTATTAAATCAGAACTAGAATTACATATGTAATGTTTGGAGAAACAACACTATGTAGATGAGACAATATCTGAGTGTGGATTCAAGCATAGTTGACAGGTGTCCTGGATTCTGCAGATTGGAAAGCAGTAAGAAATGCAGGAGGGAGCAGGAGTTAGTTTTGCTGTTAGTGAGGCAATAGTCCAGCATGGGATTTCCTGACACTGAAAAGAAGGTTGAGAGCAGTCGTGACTGAGTAATTCAGGGTGACAGAGCATTTACAAGGCTGCCTCTTAATAGAGGAATACAGAGACAGGCAACCTTACAGTTGGGAAACTCTGAGCCAAGCCACCACTTGGCAGCAGGAAATGAAATCATGACAGATTAAATTCCAATAAAGGAAAAAATACCTAAGTGGTTTTAAAAAAATCCATTTAGAATGTATGAGGAGATAGAGGAATGAGTAAGTTCATTAAAAAACAGATATAAAAATAATGAAGGGCATATATCAGGAATATAATTTATATGGTACAAACTACTATTAGCATGGAAATAATAATTGGGGTCATGTCAAACCTTGTCAAAGCATTAAGTGAATGGGACTAGATGTTTTAGAAAAGAATTTAGGGCAGAATGTAGGACAACTGTCAGATTTAAAACATGTACTGATAAAATTAAATACACTTACATAAATTTTCTAAAGAAAGATAACAGAGAAGTTACTTTTCTATAGTGCTAGTACTGGGGCTTGAATTCAGGGCCTGGGTACTGTCCCTGAGCTTTAGAGAGTGGTTGAACAAGCTTACATTTGACCAACAGTGTAACTCAATTCCCTTTTGGCCTCATCCCCCTCAACATTTGTTAATGTTAGTTTTCTTGATAACTGCCATTCTCATTAGGGTGTGCTTGAATCTCAAAAGTCATTTGGATTCACAGTTTCTTTAGTGGCCAGAGATGAACATTTCTTCATGTGTCTAATGACTATTCTTTAAAAAAGTCTCTAAGTCTTTAGCCCATTTATTCATGGGATTGGTGTTTAAGAGTTTATTTTGGGGGCATTTTTTTGAGTTCTAAGTGTATTTTTAGATAGGAGGCCATTATCTGATGAATAACTTGTAAAAATGTGATGAATAACCAGTAAAAATCTTCCCTCATTGTGTGGGCTTTCTATTTATCTTACTAGCTATGTCCTTTGTCATTCAGGAACTCTTTAGTTTGATGTAATCCCACATATTCAGTCTTTTTTTTCATGATTTTGGATCTTACTACCATACTTATATAAACATGATTTGATAGGTGGTTATGTCATTTTATCTATATAAGCCTTTAACAATTACACATCAAGTTTAATATTATTATACCTATTAGTTTTTATTCTAACATTCAGAAAGAAGCTCACTCAGACATCTGAAGGCTAAGGGTGAATGATATTTAAACTATTACCTGAAAAAGCTTGAGAATTCAACCTATTTTAAAGATTTCTCAAGTTTTTGCCATCTCACTTTTGTGGTCCTTATCCTTGAGAAGTTATAACTTTTATTTGCAGATGCTTTTTTTAATACCAAATTGTTTGGTTGGTTATAGGTTGCAATTTCTCAAATATTATACAAAAATATGAAAGATGGGCTGGCCAAATTGTGGGAGAGAAGAAGCAAAAGGAAGTACAGAAAAAAATTAAAATAAATTGAGAAAGTTGACATAAATTGCTTATACAAGTATGCAGCACCTAATGCCTGTTTATACTATATTATTAACTGCCATGTAGCAGTTAATAATCAGCAACACCTTTGTGATTTTACTCACTTTAATGCATTCTCCTTGGTGCTAGGCTTTGACAAGCTAGGATAGAGTATAAGTTTTTGTCTGATTTGAATTTCAAAATTATAAGACTATATTCTTAATAGTTTGCTTCAACATTTAGGCTATGCATGTATAAAAATATTGTTTTTCAGTATTTTTTCACTAGAATTGTGACCAAAGGAAAGATGGTGACAATATGTTTTAATCATTTGTGATAAACCATTTGTGTTAGGTGGAAATTTTACCAGTGCATATAGGAATGTATTTTCATTACCAAATTCATTTTTAAAATGAAGTGATTCTACTTTCAGGAAGCTTCACTGAGTGTAAAGCTGGCTTAGGAAAGCTATATTGAATTTCTACTGCTCTGATTTTTCTTTTACTTGGTCTCTAGTCCAAAACTTATGAGTTTTTGAAATTACATAAAAGTACTAAACTCCCTAGAGTATTCATTTCAACAAATAATATATATGTTTCTGAGTACAGAAAACAAAACCATTTTGAAGGGGTAGACATTTCTTTCATAATATCCAAAAAAAGAAAGTCATCACTATGAGTAATTTTTTGTGAAGTTTGAAAGAACAACTCAATGCAGTTATATTTGCACAAAAATAATTGAAAAAATTAAAATATATTTTCTAATAATGATTAATCAAAATGACCATCTTCAAAATATCATTTTCATTAATTCAAAGTTAGATATTTTAATTTAAAATTCCCTCCTTTTCATTAGCATGCACATTGTTGATGACTTCCTTAAATAAAAATGATCTAAGTTATTTCTGAAATGTAATGATGTGGTAATTATTTTTAAGAAACAGTTTATAGACAAAGACATCTTCAGAACATATCAATGACTTTTGAACAATTTAGTCATTTTCAACATTTCAATCATACTTAAAGTATTGTAAAGAGTTACAAAAGTGTGATTGTAATGCTGAGATCTACATATACTCACAGACATAACTGGATAGACATTATGTCTTCAAAATTGTGTCTTTATTATATGAACAGCACAGCTTATGCACAAAAGTATGAAAAAGTTCATATACCTTTAAGAGTACTCATGAATTGTTGTTAAGATGTCAAACTGAATTCTGAATTGTAAGCAGCTTATAGAAATAAAGCAATTGGAATAAGACAAGACACATATAATGAAAAAAATAACACTTCAATGAAATAGATAGCATAGATACCTTAATATAAATGGGTACTAGTAACTGAACACTTCATAGGTACCAACTAGCCATACTGTCATTGAACATCATGTTTTCTTTAGACAATACGTTAAATAGGTCCGGAGTTACCTGCATTTCAGATATAGAACTAAATTTCTTAAGGCTCATCTTAAATTCTCTATTCTTTCTATTTTATTCTACATTTTTAGTGAATTTGCCATTCTAAATATTTTCCCAGTCTCTAAATTATACATTCAAATTTTTATAGATATTAGTATGGCTACCTATATAGTTAATATGTAAATATACTGTTATATGCATCACATCCTCAATTATATCAGCATTAATAACTTTTGTTAAAACTGTTGTTAATTATATAGCTAATAAACATTTTGTGTAAGAAGGTTTGAATAAATATTATTGTATATAGATTAGAAATATATTCACACTATTAAAACATTTTATTTATAAATTACTTCTGAAGAGTAAGTTTAGAAATCTCGTAGTCCCTTAATCACTATAATCAAATATAATCACTCGTTGTCAGCCACTTTGGTTCATTTTAGAGTAGTAATTTTCTTTGAATAGGGGCAAAAATCAGAAGGTTTACAAAAAATAATCTGATCTTTCCAATTACTCTTGCATATTTCATAGCAATAATTGTCCAATGGAAGAAAACTTTCCAACATGAGCAAACCACTTGGAAAACTCTGTACAATCTCCTTCTCCAAAATCTAGCACCAGTCATGATCAGGTATAGGTTTGACTATGCAAACTGATGATGCTGTATCCCTTTAAGAATCTCCCACAAATAACCCTTTAGCTCACCTCTATCCCCACTGATACTGCCTTCATCTCCTTTCCCAGAACTTTTCTTTGGCTTTTAGACAACCCCTAGGCTTTAAAAATCAGGCCAAGTAGACATTAATAAAAAGTAAAGGTAGTGAACTTGGTATACACTCAGAAGAACGGTAGTTCCTTTTGTACCCATTATTACAAGAGATGCATTTTCTGTATAATTATATCTGCTAGAATATTATAATAGAAAAACACTAACTTCAAACGCCAGCCATGTATAAATATTTCCACTGTAAAAACCCAGAGGCAGTTAATATTTTTAATGGAAACCAAACCACCCAAGAAACAATTTCATTTAAATTGTAGTTTACAACAAACTAATTGAATTTAAAAGTAATTAAACAAGAAAATATCAATTAGATATCTATTGTCTCTATTGTATAATTATATTGGTTTATTACCTATGTTTCATATTTGTTGCCAAGCAGTTTTTAAATTCTATCATTAGTTTTCCAGAAAAGAAACTATTATAGGTTTGAGACTCTCACTTATTGTTTAGAGAGTAAGTTGGTAATATTCCATCTTTGTAAAAGAACTGTTCCTTGTGTACTCATTTTTCAAACATCCTGACCCATTATATACATTTGAGCTTCTAGAAATCTAGTCAGTAACATCAATAATTGTAGTTGTTCATGAGTCCTTTTTTTATATAGCCAAACAACCCCACCAAGCTATCAGAAACACCACTGTTTTGTTCTCATTACTTTGAGTAAGATAAGTAACTTGGTCAAATACACACTAGTTTCAAAGGGAAATAAAGCTAGTTAGTGCTTCCTTAATGTATCATTTGTTATGACGGTATGGGATTATTTATAAAACTGCTATTCATTAAATTTAAGTGCATTCTATTTTGCTAAGCCTTTCCTCTTAGTTTTCTCTTTCTGAAATATGTTACCAGGAGGTAAAAAAGTTAACTGAAAAATACCATTTTCTGAAATTGTACTTCCAAGTAATAATAAATTCTGTGTCTTTTAAACATATTTTATCATCTTTAAATAGTTGTATAAAGGAGTCACTCCTTTCAACATTGTCACCCATCCCTCCCCTCCCCAATGCTTCCTTCACTTTTCTTAATACTGTAGGATATACATTTGAATCCTTCATTGTATTCCCCCCATGGCTTTCCTGTTTATTCTTCTGCCCCAATCTCTATGACCCCACCTCCTACTTTATTTCAATACCTGTTTCCTGATGTTCTTTTTGTTGAACTTTGAAATTTTGCGTTTTTCACACAGAAAGAATTATTCTGGGGATATATATATATATATGTGTGTGTGTGTATGTATATATATATTCTGGAGAACATTTTTTATTAGTATGCTTACTCGTGATTCTCTGACTCCTTTTCACATGTTGTTTCTGTCACATATCCTAATGAAAATAATATTCCAAGCTTATCCACAATAAATTTTCACTTCACACTTTTTAGTTTATCACAGACCATCATGCCCATTGTTTTACACTGACAGAATTTAAATAACTATATTTCACTAAGATTTGTAACAATCCTGAAAGAAATTCAGTTACTTTAAGCATATTTGAGGTTGTATAAAAGAGGTCCAGAAAGATTAGATGTGCTTTTCCTTATTTTCATTCTTACAAAGCTGATGTAAGCCCTGAAACTTTTGAACCTACTACAGGAAGGATGATAGAGGCAAAGATACCACTTTATCGCTAAAAAAAAAAAAAGGGAGGGCAAGGATTGACAAATGAGGATACATTAAACTGGAATGTTTCTTCACAGCAAACTGTCATTACAATGAAGAGACAGTCTACAGAACAGGAGAAAATCTTTGCCTATCACACATTTAACAAGGGATTAATAACTATCAGATACAAGGAGCAACTGAATTAGTAAATGGGCAAAAGAACTGAAGCAGCAATTGTTGAAAGTTATATAAATAGACATCTGTACATAACTAGATGTTCAATATTTCTGGCCATAAAGGAAATGAAAATAAAAATAACACTGAGATTTTTGTCCCACTCCAGATAGAGTGGCTGTCATCAAGAATACACAACAAATTCTGGTGAGGTATGTGGAGAGAATGGAAACCTTATACCTTGCGGATAATAATGTAAATGGTGATTTCTCAGAAACAAAAATGTAAAACTATGACATTATCTGTGAATACCACTCTAAATCATACAGGTGTATGAGTTATATATGAGAAATACCTATACTTTACATGGAATCAGCATAGGTGACCAACTGTGGATCGATAAATAATGTTGTATATCAACACCATAAAGTGTTATTCATCCAGAACGAAGATTGAAATTTATCATTTGTACAAATATGGACGAAACAGGACATCATCATGCTAAGCAAAAAAGCCAGGTTACGAATTATAAACCTCACATGTTTTATCTGCAGAATCTAGACATAAAAATGTGTGTATGTATACATGCATATATTGTACATGCTATATACTACATATATCATATCAATTGATATTTACTATTACTGTGGGACTGCAATAAGATGGGATTAAATAATAAAATGTGTCTATGTTTAAAGATGACATAAAGATATATACTAAAAGCTGTCGGAAATGTGAGAAGAAAACATGGGATCAAAGTATAATATATGTAATGTAAAATACTATGATGAAACCCTTTGTAAAAATAACTAAAGAATGGCCAGTAATGAGGGGGTGGGGGAGGGAAATGAGAAGGGGTATCAATGTGTGTGAAGTAATGCATCATCTGTCTGGCGAATATAAATGTAACCCTTCTATTAATTACAATTAAAAAAAGAATAGGATGGAAAGAGAAAAAACACGAATGGCCAGTAAACAACTGAAGGGTCTTAGAATTTTCTCTAATATTGCTTCTATAAACCTACCTAATAATTTCACTTGCATTGATTTCTCCTAGAACGCCTAATGTAAAAGACACATTTGGCATGTGAAGCCTAGTTTGGATTTCTCTATTTTGAAATCTCCAGTGATTTAGCTCCCAAAGTAGATTTTAAGAGACTTAAAAATAAATTATCTTTTGGGCCAGCCTTTGAGTAACACATTGTATTAGTGGGCAAAGTCCGGTGGAATGGGATCTAATGCCTAATAGATTCTGGGTTGTCATTGGCTGATCTAGCTCCTTTTTGGCATACCACCTTGGCTCTGCCTTCTTCTAATAGTTTTTACTTTAGCTTTAAGGATCCTAGCACTCAGATCCTTAGTCCAGGTAATACTGCATAGCTCTTTAACTGTTGCATGTGTGGTTAATCTCTCAGTTATTAATATTGGCTTCTTGTAATGTGGTTCACTTTACCTGTAATCAAACTCATCTTGAGTAGTTGAGTTTCATTCTAGTCATGCCTTCAGATTGAGTGAATGACATATCTGGCTTCTTTTTTGGATGTAGCATCTTACCACACTTTACTATCCTTGAACAATCTTTGTCCATGCTGTGTGCATTGGGACAACGTATTTAATGTAGTTGAGAGAAAGAAAAATGCTAACATTTAACTAAAGGATCTTTCTTCAGGGAATTGCCCAGTTCCACATTACAATGGGCCCCTTAGCCACTGGGTATTCCTAGTTTCTTATATGATCACAGAGGTAAAATGACTGTTCTAACCTAGCAACCCAAAACATAAATTTGAATTGGCTCATGATTCTCAATTTCCATTGGTCACAATAGGAAACAACATCTGTCCAGTTTATTATTTTTGAAAAGTTATAATAATCAAGAATATCAATTTTAAAATATGATTAGATGTGTGAGCTCATGTTCTCAGTTAGCAGAACTAAGGGAACAAAAAAAGAAAGATGTATGAAGCTGTATAATTACAATTGCAATGAAACTCTTGTTCATATTAGTTTATAACAGACATATCTTCAGAAAATTCTCTTCTTAAAATAATCTTAGCTGAGATTATGCTTTCTTAGCTTGAAATCCTCATTACCAACTTGTTTGAAAGGAACAGAACTATAGCTAATTCATCAGCATGTTCCTAATCAGCTAGATGGAATCCTTGACCTTACTCACACAGAAAACTCAGGCAAGACCTGGCTCTGGCAGCTCACTTTTGTAACCTTAGCTACTGAGGAGGTTGAGATCTGAGCATCAAGGTTCAAAGGCAGCCTTGGCTGAAAAGTCCCCATAAGATGTCCAGTAAACTATCAAATAACCAGAAGTGGCACTGTGGCTCAGGGTGGTAGGGTGTTAGCCTTGAGTGAAAAAAGCTCAAGCCCTACAACTAACAAGGGAAAGACAACAACAACAACAACAACAAAAAGATTCACTGGCAGATTCACGCGCACACACACACACACACACACACACACACACACACGCACACGCTGTACAGCCACCATATAAAAACAGGATAGGAAGGGTATTTGTAACAATCAAATAGACTATTATACAAATGTCTACACCAAGTATAGCAGTCTCTCATGCAAATGAAAAACTGAATTTTTCACCAATCACAGCACAGGCCTTCAGCTTGAGTGAAAACTGATACAGAGTCAGCTAGTGTACACCAGGCTGCTATTTCTTTTCTTTTTCTGCCAGTCTAAGGGCTTAAACTGAGAGCCTGAGCACTGTCCTTGGGTATTAACAAGGGCTACCGCTCTACCACTTGAGCCCACTTCTGGTTTTTGTGAGTATGTGATATGAAGGAATTGAAACGAAGGCTTCTTAGCATGCTAGGCCAGCCTTCTACCACTAGACCACTCTCCTGACCCCAGGGTACTTCCAAGGTGCTGTATTTCCAAGGCCAGTACAGCTTCTAGAATATCCTCAGGATAATCACTCTGTAAGTTGTGTACAATAAGCCAGGCTGTGAGGACAAGCCAGCTGCTCAGTTGGCTAATAGTTCTTCACTCAAGGCATTCAGAGTACCATAGAAAGACCTAACAGCTGTTAATTGGGGAGTCAATTTGCCCCAACCCCCAACTTCTTAATTCATGTAAAGGAAAAATAAACATTAAAAGGGAATGTAGTCTCAGCTTACAAAAAAAAAAAAGGCTTCTTAACAGTGATTTAACGGTATTTAAAAGCACTGTAACAATGCTTACTTAACTCCCTGGCCCATTTATCCCAGGGAGAGGCAGTCCTACTAATCTGCCTAGGAAGGAGTTCAGTTTTCTCCTTTTATAGAAAGCTAATGGCTACATTTACTCAGTGTTGTAATCATACAGTCCTATCTTTCACAGTATGGGAGCATTTCCATATAAAGTAGGAAACTGTGGTACATTTGATTCACCAAGTTCATGGTGTGGCAATATACACGCTGTGACCCTGAGAGTATAAGGTGTCATTTTTGTTGTTGTTGTCATTACCAAATGAGATGCCCCACAGACCTCCCAAAGGCTGACTCTTTCCCTTGACCAGATTCCTACCCTGTTCCATGGAAAATCAGAAAGGGGCTGCAGTCAGGACATCTCTTAGCCTGATGAAGTCAGGACCCACAATGGGCGCTGCAAGTTTTGCTCTCGGATCATTTCTAGGAAAACTCTAAGAAAAAAGTGTTAATCGCGATCTCTTCTGTCTCCGACCTCCACCCTTCTGGGCTCTTCCAGCACACGGTAAACCAGGCGACTCCCTCTGGGCCCCAGGGCCGTCAGGATTGGTCAGCACCAGGCCACGCCCCCCGTTCCCCGGATGGCACAACTGCCTCCTAGGTGTCCTGTGCCATACTAGAAACCCCGCCCCTCAGTCAGACTCACAGCATCTTCCTTCCGGGCACTTGAGCAGTGACGCGCTGGCGTCCTCCAGGTGGCATCACGTGGCCTCTTGTGAAATCTCGCGAGACCCAGCTCCACTGCCGCTCCTGCTGCTTCAGACTCGGCCATCTTGGCCATCGCCTTCCGGGCGTGGTCTCAGACTCTGGCCCACCCTCCCGGCACAACGCCCGCCATGTCGGGTTACATCACGTGCAAGTACAATAATGGGGACCTGGTGTTTGCCAAGTTAAAGGGTTATGCCCACTGGCCGGCTAGGATAGAACAAATGGCCCAGCCCAACAGGTACCAGGTGTTTTTCTTCGGGACCCACGAGACGGCCTTCCTAGGCCCCAAGTACCTCTTCCCCTACGAGGAGTCCAAGGAGAAGTTCGGCAAGCCCAACAAGAGGAGGGGCTTCACCGAGGGGCTGTGGGAGATCGAGAACAACCCCACCATCAAGGCCCCGGGCTGCCGGAGCCTGGAGAAGAGCCGAGCCCAGGGGCCCAAGGTGGAGCCGCAGCCCAAGGCCCCGGCGGCCGTGGTGGCGGCCGGTGACATGGAACAGCCCAGCAGTGCAGAGGGCTGCCGGGAGGAGGCCCCGCCGGTGGTGGTGGTGGTGGTAGACGACAAGCCTGCCCAGGTGCTGGAGAGGAAGGAGGAAGGGAAGGGCCTGCTGAAGAGGAAGGTGGACATCCTGAAGGAGGGCTCCCCCAAAAGGCCCAGGGAGGCCTCCACCGCCACGGCCGCTGCCCAGGGCCCTGGGGAGGAGCAAGGGGAGGAGGAACAGGCAGCAGGCAGCGGAGAGCACCTGGAGCAACTTCTCGTGGAGGTAGAAGGCGGTGGGGCCACAGCAGAGCCTGACCTGGCCTGGGGGCCCGAGCAGGAGCAGGTGCAGGAGCCAGAGCTGTCGCAGAAGGGAGAAGCTGTGGAAGAGAAAGCCATGGAAAGGGAGACTCCTGATGGTGAAGATGGCCGTGATGACCTGTAGTCACCTTGTTTCTAGAAGAGCCCTGACCCACCCATTTCCTGTTCTGGCCAACGAAATCCGCAAGTGGGGAGCTGCGAACCGGATTCCCTGTTTCGCTCTTGCCTGCTCCTCTTCTTCACTCACCCTCCATTGGTAAACCTGACCTCTGGAGATTGGGACAGGCTCTCTGGATGCCACTAGCCACCTGACTCTCCTTTGGCTTTGTCATCTCAAGCCTCACCTAACCAGGGGAAGAGAGGCAGCCACTCTGCTCTTCCATAACTGGAGCACTTGATTTTGTTGAGGCCTGGAGGCTGTTGCCACTTTCCTGACATCGACTCCCAGCCTGTTCTCCCCCCCACCCCCACCCCCGCCCCCCGCCTCGGCTTCCTAGACTTCTATCGGCGAGTGATGTTAGGAATCAAAGAAGTGGAGGATAAAGAGCAGGAGTCACTTCCAGGGACCTGGGAGAGGTGATCTTCAAACACTGGTGGTGGTGGGGAATGTGAGGATAATAACTGAGTGACCTGCTTCCTCCTCCAGGATCTGTTATCCCAGTTGTTGAGAGTCGATGGAAAAGCAGCAACTAAAAGGAGAGGGACACAAATCAATCCTTAAGTCCGTCTGGGGAGTTCTAGGGTTTATTTTATTTTATTTTTTCATTAAAGCATTTGGAACTCCCCAGTGGTTTGTGGTATCTGAAGGCCTGTTTTTGCCCAGTTTCTTGAATGGAAGTGGTAAAAAAAAAAATAACCCCTTGAGCTAATGTGATGTTGGGAGGAGACTTCTTGTTGCCTCTTTCCATCTCTCCACAGCCATCTTACTGTCATATGCTTCACTCAGGATATTTTATTTTTGAAAAGACATGCTAAAATGCCCCCAAATGGAGACTTTAATATTATTATTAAAAGGATTTATATTTCTTTTAGTTAAGAACCACCCCTGGATATACCACCATTTGCTTTTAGCTTTCATGTTATTATTATCCCTGTGCTATTACCCCTATTTGTGAGATGAATTGAGGAATTTCTTTCTGTTTGGGGTTTGATGATTTTCATTTTGTTGTTAAGACTTTGGTGCAGTTATTTTCTATCTGTTTGCTCCCATCTGGATCCCTTAGTGTCACCATACCCAATATGTAATCTATTGAGGAAACAGAAATATGTATTCCTTTAACCTCATCCTATTGGTCTCTCTGACTTTTCTCCTGACTTTTCCACCCTTACTTCTCTCCTTGGGCTCTGATGAAAAATTGTTGACTATAGCTTTGGAAGTTCAGATCTGAGAAGCATAGACTCAGTTCTAGGAAATAAAACCTGCTGATTAAAACAAATCTCAGGCCTGTTTCTTTGTTTCTGAAGACTTGATTTTATCAATGCAATGCTCCTTTTGTTTTCTGTATACGCTGTTAGAAATGACTACATGCAGTGATGTTTTAGAATCTTTCAGGAGAAACCTTTGTTGTCTTATGATCTCTACCCTTGATTCTGCCTCTTGTTGTCATTATAACTAATTCAAACAAATAGACCTAAAATTATTTTAAATGTTTGTGTGATAACAGAATGGACATTTTATTGCTGTTCTGACACACTGAATGCTTTACCAGACAACTGATTTGGAGAAGAATAGGGGTAAATTGATTAGTATTTGGGGGATGAGATTATATTTTCAAATAACACTCCCAAGGTCTTTCTCATGAAAATAAGATAATTACAGTCTTATTAAAAACCTGTAAGTTAGGAATACTTGTTTTTTTAGTCATCTTATGCAAATATCTGGGGATATTTAAATGTACTTTATTATGTGTTGGGGTCCCAAGTTATACAAAATCAATACTATATGTAGTGTTGAGGATTCAGTGAACACTTTTGAAGTTCTCATAGACTATGCTAGGCCATTACTAAATGTGAGGATATTAACTGAAAACAATCTTATTTTCCATCTTTGTAAAAAAAAAGGTGCTATTTATATGTGATGTGAAAATTATCAATTACTGCTATTACAATATTAATCATAGGAGTTACTATTCACCAAATATCTGTTATATGCCCATGAAGAATGGTGCAGTTTTTATAATAAGGCAAAGTAGATAGTAGTACTCAAATATTTCACTAAAAGCAGGCTTTTCTTGTATTCCATATAAGCTTTTGGTTTCTAACAAGAATTTTATTGGTGCAAGCAAAATTAAATTTATTCTCTTGAATTGCACATTTCATAAACACTAGCTGTGGGTTCAAAATTTAATAAAATAGCATCTTCATATTAATAAATTTAAATAGGATAGTGATTAATATTGAGCCAGGTAGCATACTACTGCAATACCTGATGTCTTTATCAATTTAGCTACCCAGCTAGGTAATTACTATTATTATGAATTTAGAACTGAATGATAAGTAATTTTCTCAAGGACATACAAGTAGGAAATGGCAAACCAAGAATCAGAGGCAGGTCTTTCTCATTCTAAATTATAGGTGTTTTGTTCCATCGTATTTTATTGCTTTCTATTAAATAAAACTTCCTATTGACTAAAAGGGGAGCTTTTATTATCTACTATTTTGAAGTGAACATGTAAGAAATTTGTAAGGTAAAGAATATATTAACAAACATTGCTTGTGGGTTTATAGAAAAACTACTTGGGTACCTGAAAATTGTTTTGAGTTTAAATGACTTGATGAAATGACAACAACAATTGCACATTCAATGGCTTTCAAGATGTATTTGACTATAGGAAGTTTGAATATGAATGTGTACATTTGCCACAGGCCACAGGCAGGCATATGATTTTGATAAGGTTTTTATCGGGGCACATCTTCTGAAATGATTCAATAACCTGAAATACAAAAATTGAAATTACTATCATTTGAGTTCTTTGTATTATTTCTTTCCTCCTTTGGTGTTTAGACAGAAAAAGTTGTTTATTTAGAAGTCACACACACATTGGCCTTCTTGATAACTATAATACTGTAGTAAAAATGTCTATCCAATTAATAATACACATAAAGAATGATACACCTTGTTACCAAACACAGCCTATTAAGTGATGGGGAAAAATGGTAAAATCTGTATTCTCAATCTCCTTATCCTGAACAGGAGGCCCTATTTATATCTTTGGCAGCCAGCAGGTATTTTTATGTGGAATGTAAAAGAAGCTGTTTAAAATGCATGGTAATGCTGCTGCTACTCTGTTTTCCTCTGAACAACATGTGCCTCAGTGATACAATTACTGATCAATGATTAGGTACCTTACTGAATAAAGCTTGGAGCTTGACCTTTTGCTGAAACTGTGTTGTCACTAGCCAAATGTACTCAGGAATGTTCTGAAGATCTTGTTCAAGCTTTCCATGCAATGCATGCTTATCACATTGTCAGTACTTTGCAGACACATTTAGCATACTGTTTTGTGTAAGGCTTTCGAAGTATTTGATATTTCACGCAAACATCACATTAGCAAAGGTCTAACGTGTCATTCAGGATTGCAAATTTGACTTTCTTTTACCCAAGATTTAGTTTGCTTAACAGATTTTTATCAGGAGGCATGACTGCTTTATTTCTCACACCTCTATTTTACTTTTCCTAAAAGGTATATATGTTTAGACACAAGGCATCTTTTGTTCATGTCATTGTCAACAGACTTGTCAAATAACTCTTCTGCTATACATTACAGGTGCATGCAGCTCCCTCAATTCGAGAAGAACTGCCTCTTTAGAGCCTTGTAGCCACTCAAGGTAAGCATCACCTATATGTTCTTGTCCCAGTCTATGCTCACACATTTTAATTTCCTTTGTTTTGCTTGTTCTTCCACTAAATTGAGAGGAGAATAATATTTTTCTCCTAATACCTTGACTTCACTTGCAAAATATGCCACAAAAGGCCTACCAGCTTTTTGCTTGAAGGTCTGTTACCAAATACTCCTTGTAATTACGGTACTGGAATGCTTCCCTTATAATTACAGTGCTAGAATAAAAGCCATCACGTGATACTGAATGTGTTCTGACTGAAAACAGAGTCAGGGTAAACTGGCCTATAGATTAATCATAGTGCTGGTAGGCATGAGGCTGTGTTCATGTAATTAGATACCTATATTGTGTGACTTTAATAAATTGGCAGTTCTCACAGACACAGAGAAATCTCCCTGTTGATGCTGCTGCAAAGCTCTTTTCTTCCTATTTGAGTTACATATCTTAGTGAAAACCACACACAGGCATGGGTCCCTATATAAAGAATGTGACATGCTACTTGTTTCCTATTTCAGACAGAAGCCATATATTGTGCATTCTGTCAATACTCTACAACAGTAAAAGGCAAGTGTGCCAAAGATGGGTGGTGAAGGCAAGTCATTTGTAGAAACCTCTCAAAATTTAATGTGTTTAAAAAGAATGAGATTGATTTTACTTCAAATATTCCTGGTTCCCATTTCACAAAGCAGTTAGCTATCTTGGATATTAACAGTTATTCTGCTGCTTGTGGAAGAGCTGATTATTTTCTCCCTTTATGATCTCGGAGTTAGAGATACTCTGAATGATTTCCTGGAATAATTCTGGCACATTATTGTCTTCAGGTAGTTTGATTTTATATGAAACTTAACTTTACTGAAATGGTCTTGAAAATGCAAAAAAAAGTCACTGTAGAAATTCCTTCATGCTTCTAGAAGCAGTATTGGGCATGTTGTTGACCAGTGACCATGCTTTTCATAGAATTACCTGGATTTTGAAATAGAGGCCATCGCTATCTTTGCAGGAAGTACCCAGGAATCTGGATCATTTGATGAATGATCAGTTCATTTTAGTTTCAGTTATTTTGAGATAAACCATTTCTTTCACCTAGCTCTGTTTCCTTCTTTCTCCTGAAAAAACTTTCTGAATGTTTCTCTCAGAATTAGATAACTGCTCCAGTTTGTTTCAGTATATCCTGATTTCCCCTTAACAGTGTCTTTTTTCATTGTTTTTTCCTCAACTAGTTGGCCTTATATTGTACATAGACAGGAAGTATGATTATTTTGCATATTCTAAGAACTCATGTTAAGTGTCTTGTTCATATGAAACCCACAATAACTAGTTGTTAATTAAGAAAGAAACTAATGCATGAATAAGTCCTACTGTTCTAAGCCTTGGCTGCCAATGGTCAATAATAGGTAGTTTTTTTTTAAAAAAAAAACTCTAATAGAACACAGTAAAAAAAACTCTGAAGTTCTGAAAATAAGTATATGCCATTTATTTAAAAGGTTGTAAGTGAGTGCTACTGCAGGTTAACTTACTACTTAGGGGTCTGAATGTGAGTTTGAAGCCAGCCCAGGCAAAAAAAAAAAAGACCATGAGTCTCCTATCTCTAATTAACCACTAAAAAGCTAGAAGGAGAATTATGACTCAAGTGGTAGAGCACCAGCCTTGACCAAATAAAAGCTCTGGAACAGTGTTCAGGTCCTGAGTTCAAGCATCAAGACTAGAACAGCATCAGAAACAATAACAAGAAAAGATATATACATATATCTAAAAAATAACAGAACTTAATAAGGCTGAAACTCAATGAGAAAAATGTCTAATTATTTCAGGTTTTCATCTGAATCTGATTTTGAGTAAGTGTATCAAAGATAAATTTTTCTAGACTTTTTTCTTTAAAAATTAAACAATTATCCATTTCTTTCCATGTAAAAAGTAACTTTATAGTGTTTGGCTTTAGAGCTGCTCAAACACAGGTTTAAATTCTAGTTTCACTGTTGCAGAGCTGTGTAGATGTCAGATTCCCTCAACTAAAAGTTACAATGCCTGTGAGGTGACAGGTTTGTTGTGGGAAACAAAGTAACCTAGTCTAAATTAAAAGGTCAAACATAACTCACACAGCACAGTAATATACATTATATTTGTTAGTGTGCTTTCTTTCAATGTAAACCATCAAAGTAATAATACAATCTGAAACAGTTAGAGCCTGAAATATTTCCTTTACTTAGAAAAACACCGGAGGTCTTTTACCATATGAATCTATAGATAGATATCTACATAGATAAAGATTTAGATATAGATATATAGAGAGAGTGTCTGTGTTTATACTGAGAGGCTGAAATCTCATTCTTTTATTTCCTCATATTGTTCTTCAATAGTTCCTTTAAATTCCCTCACTGGTAGCTGAGTTATTTTATCTAGACATATCCAATTTTAAATATTCCTCTTTGTTGGCATGACTCATCTCCTCCATGGCCAGTTTTATTGCTCTTGTTATTTCCCAAGGATCCACTCACTGTTTTCCAGTGGGTATTTCTAAAATGCATCTCTTCAACTACTTTGTATTCCTGCGTTTTTTTCCCAACTGCAGAAGTAGTAATTGTATTGCTCTAGTTATTTCTTGGCTCCCTGGCTGACTTCTTTCCAATGAACCTATCTTTTCACACATAATTTTAATGAGCTGCCCAACTCCATTACTAAAATGCACTAGATTGTTACAAGGGGTTGACCATTCTTTCCAGAAACTCTCTCAGGTGACATGTCCTCCTGTGATTTACCAAGTGTCACTCTATTCGGCTTTTTCTTTTTTCTTTTTATTAACACCTTGGCCAACTCTTCATCACAGTCATTATCCACCCCTCTTGGTGATCTACTTAACACTTTATTAAAAATATGTTCAGCTCAGCTTTTTTCTCACTTGCTCTTCACTGGTCACCAAAGCCTGATTTTCTTCCTTTCACTCGTGATTCTTCTGGGATTCCAATTTTGTTAATCATTTCTTTTTATCTTCATGAAATTTCCCTATATCCCCTCCATAGTAGTATCCATCTGTCCGTATTCCACCCTGTGTAGCATTGCCATTAGTTTCTAGTCTTTTCTTCTCCCTTTGTTGTCCTTATTGTTACACTTAGATGCAGGCATAGCACTGATTTTAGTCAATGAATACTTTGGTGGCATACATTATTAGCACCATGAAGCTTATGTTCCATATAAAAGACACAGACAGGCAACAATGATAATTTCAGAATGGCCACAAAGTAGCACCAAGAATTGCTAAGGGCAGTTATTTTCAACAATGTTCAAATTAAATGTCATCTGCTTTTATTCTGTGTCACCATGCATTTATAGTTCTGTTGCCTCTACTGAATATTTCTGACCTTTTGAAGGCCAAGAAAAATATTCCAGAGATATCAGTAAGTATACCTACACATTTGTGATAATAACAGTTATAATAGCACCTCTTTGGAAGTACATTGAACACATGTCACACACTTGTTAGGCAACTGCTATATCATTTGAACCATACTCAAGCATTTTTTGCTTTAGTTATTTTTTAGAGAGATAATACATTTTTGCCTAGGATTCTCCTGGGAGTTTGATCTTTATATCTGTGTTTTCTGTCCACAGAGATCACAGGTGTATCAGTATGTCTGACACTACTACTATTCCTACCACTACTTCTTCCATCTTCTTCTCCCCCCACAACCTCCTTTCCAACCCATTTTCCTCCCCCTCATTGTCTTCTTCTTTATCAATACTGGGGATTGAACTCAGGGCCTTGAGCTCTTCCACTCTCACTCCAATCTTTCTGCTTAAATTTTGTACGTTTTTCAGACAGTCTCTTGCATTTTACCAGGGGCTACTTCAGACCATGATACTCCTACTTCACCACCTAGTTAAGATTTTATAGGCTAAACCACCAGGCCCAGCTTACTTTTGAGGTAGGGTTTCAATAACCTTTACCCATAATGTCTTCAAAACATATCCCATTGATCTCTGCTTTTGAATAGCTGGGATTACAGGTATATACAATCATATTCAACTTAGTCCCAGCTATTCAGGGGCAGAGATCTTGGGTTTGAGTGCTTCACTTCCATTTTACTAACACTTAATAATAAAAATAAGTTAAATTATATTGAAAATTCAAATGTCATAAATGCTTTTGGGAAAACTGAAGTGGCATGAAGAAAGCTGGAGTGTATCAGTTGGAGTTGTAACATTTCAGCAGTGCTGTTAGCATGGTGCCAAGTTTGTGTGTTTATCTTGTATTATTCCTTTTCCTAACTTTCAAGTCAGCAGATCAGAATGTATGTGAACAGATACAAAATGATCTTGAGCCAGGTACTGATGGCTCACTTCTATAATGCTGGCTACTCAGGAAGCTCAGATCTGAAAATTGTGGTTTAAAGACCGCACGGGCAGAAAAGTCCCCATGAGACTCTTGTCTGCAATTAACCACTCAAAAATGGTAAGTGGCACTGTGTACATTATCATTTATATTATTGAAAATATATACCAGATAGGCATCTCAAACCCCCAAAAAGAATTATAGTCATGTGTCACCATGCTGAGATATACATTTTATAATATTTGAAAATGGTATTTGTCAGCATATATATGTGTATGTATATGTCTCCAAGTGACATCTTTTGAACTGTAGTATATGAGACATATGCACTACCTACTGTGCTAACAAGGCTCCTTAAACTGTAGTATAGACACAAGGCTCCTTAAACTGTAGTATAGACACAATTTTACTTTTCTTTAAATGTTTGGCTTGTTTTTGTTTTCCCTCAAATAGAAAATATAACTTGAATCATAGGATCCATTAAATATTCTCCTCCATATCTTTTGTAATATCTGAGTACCTGAGTACTTGAGTACCTGTAGTTTTTAGCTGACTTGACTTAATGAGGTTACAGTGTAGTTAGAGGTGAGTGACTAAGCATGCTGAAAACACGTACACATATGCTTCATGTGAGTTACATGTCATCAATGGATAGATGCCAGGGAAGCTTGGTAGAGTTTCATGAGGCACATTGCTATGGCATGCCTGTAGTTGGAGATTTGTGGAATAATATATGTGCTTGGCCCCTAACACAAAGATTTTATTATTAGCTGACGTCACTCAGTGCAAACTGAGTGGCTCGTAGTGGAACATGTATGTACTATTGGGGAATCATCTTATATAGAAACTTTTATATTCTGTCAAGGTCGGGTTTTTACTTGGATTACATAGGGATACTTCTAGATTAAATTTATTATTAGTTTTGGTTCATTTTAGGCTTTTGAAAGCTTTTTTCATTTTTCTTCTTGTCCAGAATCCAAGTTACTACTTTATGGCAATAATTTGGAGTGGTATAATAGAAAATCAAATACGCTCACAGTGTCCTGGATTCTAGCCAATCTTCCAAGGTTGAAGCCTTGTGAGGGCTGGTTGTTTTGTTTGTTTTCTTAGTAAAATATAGTGATTAATGCCAGCAATGTAGATGAATAATATGAACCTGTTTTAGAGGATTGTTCAAACTTTGCAAAGAGGTAAAGTTATGAAAAGTCAAACGCTTCCTTTCATAATACAGAGGAAAATCTATACTTCTCCTATTTTCACATCGTTGTCATTTCTAACAACCACTCACACGCTAGCATTTTCCTTAGGTCTGACTGTGCAAACCATGTAAAGGTTCTCAGGAGAAGGATCTGAGCTGCTTAGGTCACAGTGATAAATGAAATAGATGAATACATCCCCCTTTTGTTTTTATTATGACTGTCCAGTAAATGAAGTGAATACTCACTTAAAAGTCCATGTGGATGTTTGAGTATTGGGCAGATGTAATTCAGGGCATGTACTCCATAGTACTTCTGACATGAAATAGAAAAGAGTGATGGAAATTATATTTTATACACCAAATATTTCATGTAGTATACTCAAACCAAAACCAGAATCCATTCAGCCTTCTCACACCCCTGCATGCTTAGGGAAGTTTCACCTTATATCAGCCCCCAAGAAACAAACTTTTATGCCATTCAGTAGAACAAACCTTGGATGTCTGATGTGGTCACCCAATGAACTTTTTGAAGTGAGTTAAGGAGTAATACAATGGATAATAAAAAAGTTTAATTTATAAGTTGCAACTGATTCCCCAAGTTTTACACCAAAATTTTACACACCAAGAGAACCTTCTTCCCCAAACTGCATATTATTGAATCTTCTTTTCTGATTTGGTAAGACCTGGATATATATCACAAATTACACATTTTATGTGTGTGTGAAGGGGAAATGTACCACACCACAGATGGTTGATTGCAAGATAAAAGCCTCAGGTTGGACTAGCAAGACTGGTTGAGTTGTTAAAATAAATAGATGCAGGGCCCAGAGTGGCTTAGTGGTAGAGTGCTCTCCTAACATGCCTTGGGTCCCATTCCCGGGTACTATATATACGGAAAAAAGCATAGCACTGTGGCTCAAGTGGCAGAGTGCTAGCCTTGAGAAAAAAGTATCTGAGGACAGTATGCAGGCCCTGAATTGACGCCCCAGGACTGGCATGTATAAATAAATGAATGAATGAATGAATGAATGAATGAATGAATAAATAAATGTCTCTGAGAACTAAATAAAAAATAATTGGTATAGTATATATCATGCAGACTTTTCTGTCTACACTGTTCCCTCTCTGGCTCTGGAGGCTAGGCTGTGGTATATCGCTGCTGCTGCTGCTGCTTCTGCTGCTTCTGCTACCACGTCCTAATAATGGCCATTATTCATAGCAGGGTGCTGGAGGTCACTAGCTTGGTCTTTGTGCAGGGGATGCTACTTCATCCTATATTCTCTAAATTGTTAGCTATATCACACAGATTAAGGAACCAGTTTATTCTTTGTATATGAGATGTAGACTTGACCTTGCATTGTCCTTTTGCATCTTCTGTGATCTTGCAAACCTTGGACATAAAACTTTCAAGTAACCTTGTAAAAAATGTCTCCAACTGTGCTTTGGTTTTTGAATTTAAATCATACTCTTCCCATCATTTGTTGGTTTTACTATAAAGATGCCTGGGAATCCAGCTGCAACAGAGAGGGAAGACTTGTCATTGTTAGTAATTAGAAGGAGCCTGGTACACAAGTAGCTCAGAACTCTTCCACCCCCCCCCTTTCTTTTTCCCTCCCTCTCTCCCCTTAGAGACATTAAATGTGTTGGTAAGAAGTAGTTTGTTGAATTCCTTGTAATTATGTGGCTGTCTTTTTAACCTTGCTGCCTTGCTCATTATGCATGCAGGCAGTCACCAAAGAGCCTGGTTCCCTGCTGTGTTCTTGAAGGCTGGTAAAATAAATGCATCAAATATTAGATGAATCTTCTAGTCTTTCTTGCTGTTGGTAACTGCCTCTGAGATGTTAGCTACACTGAGATGGCTACAGATAGAAATAAATGCCTAATACTTCATACATGGACTAGATAGGCACAGAACAAATCCTAACACCTTAGTAAATACATGATTAAATGAAACCGTTATTGTGTGTGATATTTCAAAGTTGGCAACTGGATTTTACTAGGGAAATTAATAGCAAACCATCTCATCTTGTAGATATAAGAAAAGCTTTGCATCGAGGCAGATATCTGTGGCTTCTCTTTCCTTATTGTTTTTTTAGTTTTTATCAGCTTGGTAATACCTGAAACAGAAAATGGTTTCATTTTATGTACTTTCTAATTTCAGGAGTTACTGTACTATTTCTAAAAATGCTATTAACACTTAGAAAACACTCCCTTTAATATGCTTTTATTAAAATCTATAGGTATGCTATTTTAGGGAAAACATCAGTAGTACCATGGCGAATAAATGGATGCACTATAATAAAATTATTTGTAACTATCTCAATTAGTAACCTCACTCCATAAATTCCAGAGTTTAAGACTGAGATAAACTAGAATCATTAATAGGTTTATGAGCCATTTATACTTCCATTTGGATAATATCTGTATAGCTTATCTGCTCTTGTATTAAAAATAAAAATATTTAGCTTTCTTAATCTGCTGTTCAGTGTGCTAGTATAGTTTTAATCTGGACTTCAGATATGGCTGGAATGGAATGAAATTGTATTTTAATGTAAATATGCACAGCAAGGGTAATCAATGAATTTTCTAATTAGCCTTACAGCCATAACCATAAAAAACCTTTGGATTATTTTTCCTAGTATGTAAAATGCATCGTCAACCTTGTGCATTCTGTTTTCTGCTTTTTTCTTGTGATCTTAAGCAAATATTGAACTGTAGATAAAGAGAATGAAAGTCAAATATGAAGGTTATATTTCTTCTACCAAGAAAAAGGATTAGGAGTTTCCTAGTTTAGAAGTGTTCATGATCTCAGGATGGCTCCAGTTCTTAGACGCCATTCTGGTAAGCAATTCTACTCTGCCTCAGACACAGATACTAGAGAACAAGAAGTTGAATACAGGAAGATATATACTCACATATGTTGTGCTTTGAATATTTCATATCTTCACAGGCTAGATCACCAAGTAATAGCACTATTTTTTTATTAAAGAATTTATTAATGTTGATTTTTACATCATATTTCAAATTACATGTTTAACAAGTATTCAAGAAAGGAATCTCTATATACAATCACTGGCACTTAGTTTTTAGAACATAATCAAAATTAAGCTAAGGGTTTGTATGTCATAGATACTTATTAATCTATGTAATAAAACATTATGTCTATAGAGTCATAGGTTTTTATGTCTATGTAGTTATGTTTATATTTCCAATACCATGTCCATAGCACTGGGTATGGAAATATTGAGTCCTCGCTCTTATATTGTTTGGATCTAATAGCCATATATTAAGGATACCATGAGCCTTTTGTTCCTTTGTTCTTGACTTGTCTCACTCAACATGATTTGCTCTAGATTCATCCACTTCCCTGCAAATGGCATTATTTTATCTTGTCTGTTGGCTATGTAGAATTCCATTGTATATATAAATACCACATTTTCTGTATCAATTCATCTGCAGTAGGGTATCTGGATTGTTTCCATCGCCTGGCTATTGTGAATAGTGCACAGATAAACATAGCTGAGCAGATGTCCTTATCATATCTTGGGTTATGAGGTTCACAGTAGATGGCCAGAGGTGGTATGGCGGAATCGTAGGGAAGGTCAATTTTCAGTTGTTTAAGAAACCTCCACTTTACTTGGAGTTTGTCTTTGGCAGTGAAGTGGGTCTCTGGAGGCAACATATGGATGGGTCTTGTTTCTTAATCCAGTCTGCTGTTCTGTGTCTTTTGATTGGATTGTTCAGCCCGTTTGCATTTAGGGAAATTAAGGAGAAGTGGTTAGTGCCTTTGTCATTATTTATTTTAACTTCTGAGTTTCTTTCTCTCTCTTTTTTCCCCTTTTGTGTTTGGCAATTTATAGGTGATTGCTTTTTGATGGGGATTTTTGCTGTTCTGCAATTTGTTCTTGATTATTTAATATTTTTTGTAATGCTGATTTAGTGTGCACGTATTCATATAGCTTCTCTTTAGAATGAAATATTCTTGTTTTTCTCTCAAATGTAAGTGCTATTTTCACTGGATATATCCGTGGGTTGGCAGTTTTTGGTCTTTAGGGCATGAATAATATTTTTCCAAGCTTTTCTAGTATTTAGGGTTTGCGTAGAGAGGTCTACAGTTATTCTAATTTTTTTCCCAGTGTAGTATAGCTCTTTGTTTTTGTGGCATTTAAGATCAGCTCCTTAGTATTTGGGTATAATGTTTTTACTATGATGTGTCTAGACGAGTTCCTTCTAGGATCTTTCATGCTTGGAGTTCTGAAGCCTTCAATCATGTGAGTATTTTCCCTTTTGAGGTTGGGAAAGTTCTCTGCTATGATTTTGGTGAATAAGGGTTTCATTCCTTTATTATGAAACTCAGCCCCTTCGTCGGTCCCTATTATACAAAGATTAGATTTCTTGGCTGGGTCTGCCAGGTCCTGGAGTTAGTTTTCATTGGTGAATTCTGACTGATTTCTGCAGACTGATGATTCTCTGTTCCAGCTCTTGCATTTTATCTTCTGTTCCTGATGTCCTATTCTCCATCTCAGTCAATCTGTTGCTTAATGCTTCCATTTTTGTTTGCATTGTGGACACTGAGTTGATCATGTCTGCTGAGAGGGTATTAATCTTTTCATCTATTTCTCTTTTGAAGTAAAGGAGCTCCTTGGTGATTTCCTGCTTATGTTCCTGGAATTGTTTTTAGAATTCTGCTTTAATCTCTTTAGTCATGTCCACAGTCATCTCCTTGAATAGTGTCGTGTTTCATGTCTCCTCAGGTGTCATTTCTTGGGATGGTGACATCTCTCTTGTCCCTTCACTCTTGTTTCCTTTTGGGCTTTGTGTGGGACTTTGATTATTTACATATATCATAAATCTGGCTCTCAGAGGGCGAGCTTGGGCTCTGCTGATCTGCCCTTCAGTTCCCTGCTGTGACTCCATGGGGGGGGGCCCTTGGTGGTGTCTTTCTGGAGGGTCCCAGCAGGAGGGCACCCCACATAGGTTAGGGTCAGTCAGATGCTGGCTCTCAGACTCCTGCACACCCCCACCCACTCTTGGAAGGCAGGGTCTCAGCACCTCTCAGTCTTCAGTTTCAGTGGCCTGGGAGAGGAGGCTGTTGGGCAGGTGGGAGCAGGGACACCTCCGCCCCTTTGGTGGGGTGCTAGGTCTTAGCACTTGCCTGCCCGCCTGTCAGGCTCCGGTTAATGTTCTGGGGGAGGGGGTTGTTGGGGGAAGGGACAGGATTCTGAATTCCTTGCCCCCCCCCACCCATACTTACCAGTCTTTCTTGGGCTGGTTGGGAGGTGTTTAGTTTAAGTTCTGTAGCTTGCCATCAGCTCTGCTTTCCCAATGTGTTTGGGGGAACCCGCTGGACTACTTACTCATTGGGATTTGATATGAGCTGCTCCACGGTGTTGGAGGGTCGTTCGCTTCCCATCTGGACTCCCCTGCCAGCTGTGCTGCCCGCGCCCGGTCTGTGTGGGTTTCTGCATCTAGATTCCACTGCTTGCTGGCATTGCTGGAGGTCGGGGCTTCTCAGGCTGGGTGCCCTCGCTGTGGCTTTAGTAGCTTGGAGGCAGGGGCGAGGGGTGAGGGAGGGGTCCTTGCATTTTGGATTCTTTGAGAACACTGTATGTAAGCTTTATCTGGATTTCTTTTCTGGTTTGTGTACTTCTCCGTTGCTTTTTGAATTTGTAGTTGTGGGTTTCTTAAGATAGTTGACTCGTGGGATTCCCTGATTGTCTCTTTTTGTGGGAGAGAGCTAGGCTGGGTCCCTATTGTCTCGGTGCCATCTTCCTTCCCCCTCTTTAAACCTTTTTAAAGGTAATAATTTATACAAACTTGAAAACACTCCTGATCAGTTACTATTTTCATGTATAACTAAGAGATGTTAAGTTTATATAAATAGGTGTAAGAGGAACATAAGATTCACTGAGGCTGAAAGTGCAGGTGACTTGAAACCTTCTATTGAAACAAAGTCATGGGACTTTTACTATTGGAATGATATAAAACATGTTATTAACTTAAATATCCCAATGTTTCCTCAATACTTTAAATATAAAGTGATGCTGTCTTATTTAATGTAATTTTTTCATTGCTTTTTTTTTTGGCAAACAGCTTTATTTAGTGACTACCTCATTTACCTAAATCCCAGAAATAAAATTTTCTATGGCAGTCAGCATTCTGCTTCCTGGTAGTAAACTCTAAAATGATACACGTATGTGTTTAATACCAGTGAAAGGAAAATCACCCTCAGTGAGAGTGATGTGACCTTGCTTTTCTTAGTCTCTTGAGTAAGTCACCCTTAGAAACAAGTTGCCAAGTTAGAAACTGGGAACCACTTGCTGCCATTTAGCATTACAAATTTCAATCAAGGAAACAGTAGATGTGAGGAGAGTGAAACTGCGTGTTTCTGACAGCTCTTGACAGCATGATAATAAAAGGTCAACTTGATTAATGTCTTGTGTGCTATGGTGAAATGAACGTACACAAAATTCTAGGTAAACTTAGCCCCAAGAATATCTCATGTCCAGACAGTTCTGGCTGTGATGGTCACTTTTGCATCCCCCTACATCTATCAAGGGAGGTAGATGGGACTTGCTTATTAGTTGAGATGTGTATGTGATATGCTGCTGCTTAAATAGGCCTGTAATATTGATGCTGCATTGCATTTCAATTTTTACTTTTTAAAAATTATCTTTAAGTAGTTGTACAAAGGAATTACCATACAAAGCAATTTATGAATACCATTCTCATCTATCCCTCCCCATTACACCTCTTTCCTCAGGCCTCTTAATTTCATAGGATATGCATTGGATTCTTGTGCAGGGGCCATGCTAATCTTCCTTGTGCGATTCCAGTTTTAACATATGTACTGCCCAAGCAAGCATTGCTTTTTAAAAATTTATAATTTCTCAGAGAAAAACCATGGACCTAAGAATAAAAAAATAAGAATAAAATATTGAGTACCCCCAAATAGCTATCAGTAAACTAAGCTTAAACAATCTGGTATGTGTCCCTGGTTATGGAGGGATATCTAAATGTGATGTTAGGAGACCCTAACACTGAGCTGCTGAATGTGTACTCAGACTAATCCAGAGCCACAATGGTGGTGAGAAAAGGTAACACTGACATCCATGGTTTATGCTGGGGCCAGAACCTCCACAGGAACACAGATAGAGCCCAGAATTTGCCCTCTAAATTTGAAAGTATTAATTCACTAGTGATATAGGGCTTCAATGAGACACTGTAAGGTGACTGAGTATTCTTTTTGCTCCATTCATCTTCTAGATTACAAGACACAGATGAAGAAGGCACCCCTCCAAAAAAAAAACAAACAAAGAACCCCTAATCACCAAGAATGAGAGTCACTCTGGCCTAAGTGCTCCAAAAGACCATCACATAGGTTGTAAACTGGAAATATAAACTACACTAAAATTCACTTTTGGGGGCAGTGGTTAGCAACTGATAACACTTGAAAAATGATGGAAACAGATTGAAAGATAATAAAAGACTGGAAAGAAGAATTTTACAGAGCAGGTCTGAAAACAGTGGTTAGAGAGAAAGGAAAATCAGGCTGTACTTCTTATAAGTAAACAGTACCTGCTTCTTTGTCTTAATTGTTATGATGAATAAATGACTGAATGCATGGATGGATGAATGAATGAGTGGGCACCTTTTCACTCACCAACTACTGAGTTAAACACATTTTTTCCTACATACTGGATCTGACTTTGTTATTTGGTATATTTTTTATATGGTTGTTTATTTGAAATGAAGAAAAACAAGATGTTTGGGAAGGGTAGAGGAGGGAAAGGGGGACAAAGACATAAGAAGGGGTATCAAGGTTAGAGAAGTAATGCACTCATTACTTAACGAATGTAACTTTAACCCCTCTATACATTATCTCAACAATAAAATACAATTAAAAATGAGAAAAATAAAATAAATCAGAGCCATAGTGAACAGATGGTGGAGGGTTTTATTTCCCAGGAGACCAAAAGCTACCCATGACCTTTAAGTCAAAAATGGGGGCTGCTATCTGCCCCCTGGGTGAAGTCAGCCTCAGTAAATCACAAGTTGTCAGGGAAGCCAGTGTTCAGCGTGACATTTCTAATTGTATTCAGATACCAAAAATATCTTTTCAGTAGCTATAGCTCACTGAAATTAAATATATTTGATTTTTACTTTTAATTAAAATTAATACTTTTGTATGAGGTTTTTATTTTCACTCAAATTAAGTTGAAAAAAAAAGAGAACCACAACACAACAACTATGGATACAAAAAGAACAACTACCTTCCCCAAAAGGGAAACCAGAATTTAAAAAAAGTTTAAGTGCCCGGAATTAACATTGACAGAGATGAAGCTATAAAAATATTTAAACTTGGTGACATGGAGTAAAGTATGCCACTTCCCTCTATGTGGCATCTTTAAAAAGTATTGTTTCAATGAAAGAAAACAACTGGAATATAGTGCTTTCTGTTGTTCAATGGCGTTGGGATATTTGCTGTTTTAAGAGTCTCATTGTTAGCCGGGGAGATTTTTATTTCCTAATGTGAATGTGAGATACCTCCTTTGGGGTCAGAAGCATGCATAAAGATATATATCATTTGCCTTTTAACAGAGCTTTCTGGTGACTCTGCAGTTTTAAATTGTTGTAAATGCCTCAAGTATTCCTTACTGAATGTTTTAGCTATGTCCTTTGCAAATATGGATGGAAATAATTATAGTGAGGATGGCTTCATATGATGATGTCACTCTAGAGAAAACCTGCACCACAAGGAACATTTCCAGTAAAGTATGGCAGAAACTGCAGGGTAATCAAAGTGCAAATTCCAATTTATTTAAGCAATATTGTTCTTGCTCCTCCATTTCACAAAGCTGTCCTTTCTCATTAAATGTTTGAAAGAGAAGGAATGAATTTACCAGCACAAATTTGAATGCTAGTTGACCTTTTTGAAAACTGCCTTGAACATGGGCATCAGCTGTCTTTTCCCACACGTAGGGACAAAAGGAAAAAATTGAGGTTTATAAGGAGTAAACTGAATATATGCAAGACTTGATACCATCCAGCTAAGCTTTTATTTGAAGTGAAGTTTGTGTATATTGAGGAGAATATATTTGTCGATGGCCTTGCAGGGCTTGAACAAGATATGTGACTGGGGAATTCTGTGTTCTCTGGATGGACACCTCAGGGACTGGATTTAATTTGATCAGGCCATAGATGGATGCACCGTATCCAGTATTTTTTGCTATATTGTAATAAGTAAATAAATGAGTATAACTACATTTGGTCACAGCTGTACCTTTGTGAAAGTTGGACAGAGTTCAGTGATTTGATTATTTAAATAGTCTATTTCATTTTACCAGATGTTTATTATACATCACTGATGAACCACTCTACTAGGTAGCAGTGTTACAATATTAAATATACTAGTTCTGCTCTAAATGTGCTCATCATTAGGAGGAATATTCTTATTAAGTACGTAGAAAATCATAATACAGTGTGTTCAATTCTGTGGTGTGAAGAGGGCCAGGTGCTCTAGAAGTGCCTATAAGGGATCCTGATAGAAATAGCGATACCTGATTTAGGTTAACAATGGGATAATCAATCAGGATTGGAGAAGGTGAAAGGGAATGAAAGCAAAGAGATCAGTGTTTTCAAAGCACCAGATATAAGGAATTGTTAGGGGAAAGGGAGAGAATGAAGGCACTTTGCTGTAACTGTAGAAAATGAGTAAAGCATCCAGTGGGGAAAAAAGACAAGAATTTGAATTTGTTTTTGCCATTTCATTAAACATACACTGATTCAGTTGTAGAGATAAAGGTTAGTAACTGATATAATTTCTCTTAGTCAGATTCTTGGGGGGGATGGAGGGAGGCTCTGCCTCTCTTGCTTCGAAAGGCCTGCATTTACCATCACCTAAAAAGGTTAAATTATGGAAGGATACACAACCACTTCCTTATTCAGATCTGGCTGTATCAGCTCAACACATAATCATAAACAATAGTTCTTGTGATGAACATTCAGGCTCAGGTGAACATTTCTCTATGTCCCTGGTGCCAAGTCTAGGCCAATGCGTCAAAAAGGTTTGGAAGTGCCATAGATGTGTCTGTGCCAACCTTGGAAAGAAACTTTTTTCATAGAAGATGGAGGGGTAGAAACTAGAAGTAATGTTCTTAAAATCTTCAGTTAACATTCACACAAAACATTCTTACATAGGAAAGAATTTCTGAATCATACCAAAAGAAAGTCCATTTGCCTGTTTCTCTTTATATTCTAGGTTGCAAACAAAAGATATGCTTAAATTAGGAGTCCCAAAACTTACATATAATAACTAAGAGATGTATTACTAAGATAAATACCAATGGATCTGTAAAAAATTTTCTTTATACAATGAACCTTCCATACCCATGGATTCTGAATCTGAGTATACAACTGACTGTAGATCAAACATATTTGAAATAAACTGGTACCAGGAGCTCATGCCTCCAGTTCTAGCTACTTAGAAGGCTGAGATCTGGAAAATCATAGTTTGAAACCAGCTTGATCAGAAAGTCTGCTAGTTTCCATCTCTAACCAGCAAATGTTATCCATGGTATGAAAAAATAACATACACGTACTGAACAAATACAATACTTAAGACTGTTCTCATTTGTACAAACTAGTCTCTTCTCTTTATTCCCTTAACAATAAATCATAACAACTTTATAGAGCTTTTATAGTACATTAGGCATTATAAAAAAACTCTGATGAGAATTTAAATTATAGGGAAAGGTGTTCAAAGTTTATAAATATTATGCCATATATAAAGGACTTGAACATTTTCAGATTTTGGTATAGAAGGAGGGGCCCTGGAACCAACATTCCTCTGATATATATATGTATATTTATAGTCATATATATACATATATAACAAAATATATATGTATATATATGAATAAATTTATACTATATATACTAGAATTCTGTGATCTACATTAAAAACTCCAGGCATAATCTTCTGTTGAATGCTAAAATACTTTGACTTATAGGAATATAGTAAATTCTTAAAAATAAAAAAATTCACCTTTAAATACTTAAATTTGTTATTATTTAAAAATAATTTGCCTTTTACAATTTTGTAGATATTTCAAATATTTTGAAATATACTTTTAATATGAAAAATGATACCCTTAACTTACACAAAATCTTGATTAGGATAAGTAATTTTAATCATATACAGAATTTTACTCATGTACAGAATATTCACTATATAAATATTACAGAATAGTTAGTAATGTGTACATTTTTGTCTTTAATCATTCTCTTATCATCAGACTAAAATGAATAATAATAACATTATTAATAATATTAATAATAATAATGTAATTCAATCTTCTTTGTTATGTCCCCAGACTTCATTAATATGTCAAGCATAGCTTTACTTCTGTATGTTGAAATTTTGTGGAAATAAAAGGACTATTTTTACAGGGAAAGATCAGTTTCTATTTATCACTTTGATAAATTGACTTATAATTTTTATACATTTAACTATATTTAAATGTGTCCATTTCTACTTTTCCCCCTGCTTAAGTCCTGCTTAAGTGTTAAGAAAGGATGTGATCACTGAAATGCTTTAAGCATGGAGAAATGTAATTAAGATTGCAAGTCAGAATCAAACAGTAAAGGCAATAATAGCAAGAGACTGCTGCCCTCTTTCTGGGTAATATTCTCTGACTACATCCATTCCAGTGTATCTGAATCAACTCTATTCATTTCTTCTTATGTCACATCCTTGGAGAAGTATCATATTCTCATGGTATGGTTTCCTGGCCAGTGAATTCCTGGCTTAGGCATATCCACTTTCAGACATGGTAGGTTTCACAGCTCAGACAAAGGTCAAGTGGAGAATCTGCAGGAGCATGTCATGACTTTCAAAAGCCAAAGTTTGTGCCATATCTGGCACCAACTGATAACCACACAGAAGGTTTAGGCAAAATAATATTTGATAATTTTAACACTTGACATATATGTGAAATGTTCTGTTAACTTTTTTGATATTTTTATTGTAATTAATAAAAGGGTTACCATGATATTTGCCAGATAGAAGGTGCATTAATTCACATACATTGATACACTATCACATGTCTTGGTACCCATTACCCTCCCCCCCATCCCTTCATCTTGTTTTCTCCCCTTCCCTATCCAATTTCAAATAACCAAATACCAATATATCCGGTATATCATGTAACAAAGTGAGATACTGTAACAATATGAGATAACCAAGGACAGGTAAAGAGCTGAGAGATAACATAGTACCTTAAGGACAATAATCATTCATTATATGGCTTTTGTTTCTATATCCCAGAGGTCCTTTCAATTAGCTTCATACTATATGGCCTTATGTATCAAGGTTTTGCTCTATTGCAGATCTCTGCTAGGAGAGCCCAAGGTTTCTACTGATTATGACAAATGAGGGAAACCATTGAGCCTAAGTCCCTTTGAGTCTGGCTTACTTCACTTAATAGGATTTTTTCTAAGTCTTTCCATTTCCTAACAAATGGGGCGATGTCATTCTTTCTGACAGCAGCATTGAATTCCATTGTAAACAAATACCACATCTTGTTGATCCATTCATCAACTAAGGGACATCTAGGTTGGTTCCATATCTTTGCTATGGTAAATAGTGCTGCAATGAACATCGTTGTGCTAGTGGATTTAATATGTCCTTGTTTCTGGATGATTGGGTAAATGCCAAGTAGTGGAATTGCTGGGTCATAGGGGAGCTCTATGTTTAGCCTTTTGAGGCACTGCCATACTGCTTTCCATAGTGGTTGAACGAGTTTGCACTCCCACCAACAGTGTAATAGTGATCCCTCCTGGCCACATCCCCTCCAGCATCTGTTGTTATTCATTTTCCTGATTCTGGCCATTCTAACTGGAGTGAGGTGGAATTTTAGCGTTTTTTTGATTTTCATTTCTTTCATGACCAGAGATGTTGAGCATTTCTTCATGTGTCTATAGGCCATTTTTGTTTCTTCTTCAGAGAAGACTCTCTTTAAGTCTTTGTTGCATTTTTTAATGGAATGGTTGTTACTTTGGAGATTAGTTTTGGAATAATTCAATTTTTTGAGCTGTTGACATATTTTAGATATGAGGCCTTTGTCCATTGTATGGTTCGTGAAGATCTCCCAATTGTAGGCTTCCTAATTAACTTACTAGCTATGTCCTTTGCCATACAAAAGCTCTGCAGTTTAATGCAGTCCCACTTATCCGGCCTTTCCTGATTTGTTGTGATTCTTGGTCCTTATTAAGAAAGTTTCGACCTATGCCAAGGAGGCTTAGTGTATCTCCTATTCCTTCTTGTAAAGTTTTCAGTGTGTCAGCCTTTACTTTGAGGTCTTTAATCCATTTGGAGTTAATTCTAGTGCAGGGACTAAACGGCAGGAACAAACAATGCATATGAATGAAGAATGACAATAGCACACATGAATTATGAGATAATGGCAAGGTGGTACAAGAGAGGTGATAGGCCTAAGGTTAGGTAAAGACAATGGAAATAGAAAAGAAAGGTCATTCTCTACCATTTACTCAATGTGTGACTTGGGCAAGTTAATTAACCTCTATGTTACAATATATGTTTGTTAAATGGATGTACTAAATCTCATCTATAGTTTTGTTGTTGGTAGTAGAGTGTGTTTCTTGGAATCATGAATTCTCAATAAATGAAAGAGATTATTGTAAAAAAATAATAATAATATTTGAATCTAAGACATAATGTTTGCAGACTTTCCAGATTTGAGCAGGAGAATAAATAAGACTTCTTAGAGTACTTGAGACCTCCAGCCTAATCACCAATTTAGTGTCAATGGCCTGGTTTTCCTGGATCTTTCTGGTAGAGTCTTCTGCTCTGATATATCAGTGGCTTCATAAGAGTCAGCCTTCTAATGTCTGTGAGGAGTATAACTGAGACAGATGGGCTGATATGTTTTCAAATACCCTATATACGTTCATGTTGGAAGCAGTAGGGGATTACCATAAGAGAAATCACAATTATTTTTTCCAAAGAATTTTTTTTGCCAGTCCTGGGCTTGGGCTAAGGGCTTGAGCACTGTCCTTGGACTTTCTCAAGGCTAGAGCTCTACCACTTGAGCCTCAGCACAACTTCCGGCTTTTTTCTATATATGTGGTACTGAGGAATCGAACCTGGGTCTTCGTGCATGTTAGGCAAGCACTCTACCACTAGGCCAAACTCCCGGCCCCTCCAAAGAATTTTTTATACTGCTTTTGACCTAAAATTGGAGGGGAAACATCTTGCCTACTGTTAGGATGAAATGAGATGTAGAACACATTCTAAGCAAGTAATTCTAATTTAAGTTTTACTTGGACTGACACAGAAAGCCTTCTCTATTTTTACCTTGAAGAAACAGAGAAGTTAAGTTTTATTGGTGATGTCTTAGTGATATCAACTTTCTAAAATGAGGGAAAAGATTTTACTTAGAGAACACCCTCTGTAATCCCAGAATACTTTTGTTTTATCATACTTGATAGGAGATGGATCTTGATGGGAATATTCAGAATTAATGAGCACTAACTTTTTACCAGGCAAATCAGAATAGTTGTAATAAGCTCACGTCTCTATGTATGAATTCATTATTCAGGTATTTATATATAAATAGCTATCGGTGATAATGTAGAGAATGAATAGTATTTTAATAAACAACTTCATTTCATTTTCAATTTCTATAGATTTACAAATATTTCATCATATCAGTGAAAATTCTGAAATATATCAATACAATTATTTTCTAATACTGGGGTTGGAATTAAGGGCTTAGGTATTATCACTTAGTTTTTTCTACTCAAGACTAGTGCCCTATCATCTGAGCTATGCCTCCACTTATGGATTTTTGCTGTATAGTTGGAGAAAAGAGTCTTACTGATTTTCTTGTTTGGACTGGACTTTGAACCACAGTCTCAGAATTTAGCTTCCTTAGTTGCTAGGATTAAATCAGCATAATTGAGATAAAATTTAAAATGATTTAAGAATATCACAATGATAACTCTTTTTTTGCCAGTCTTAGGGCTTGAACTCAGAGCCAGAGCACTGTCCTTGAACTTTCTCAAGGCTGTAATATCATTTGAGGCATAGCACCACGTCCAGCTTTTTTATTCTATGTTTATGGTACCAAGGAATCAAACCTGGGTCTTCGTGCATTCTAGGCAAGTACTCTACCACTAGGCCAAACTCCCAGCCACTTAACCACTAGAAAACCAGAAGTAGTACTGTGGCTCAAGGGGTAGGGCCATAGCCTTGAGCTGGAGACCTCAGGGACAGCATGAGGCTAAGAGTTCAAGACCCATGACTGACCAAAAAAATAAAAATAGCACAGGTCATACCTGACAGTACTTCTTCATCCAGTACCTGACTCCTGTTCTGGTTTTAACCTAGGGTCTGTACTTTCTGTACATGCGACTTTAAGTTATTTCTTTTTCTTTCTCATTATATCCACCTGTAAAAAGGGGAGAGAAAACAGTACTTGTTGAGTTAACATAAGATATATGTGACATAGTCTGCTGGTCATCAGTGGTTCCCACCTATAATTCTAGCTACTCTGAGAATTGAAATTTGAGAAAACCTGATAGAAACATCCATGAGAGACTTGTCTCCAAATTTAAGCCAAAATCTTATCTCCTTCAGCAAAAATATGGAAATGGAGGCTTGGCTCAAAGTAGTAGCATTTTCTTAGTGAAAAATCCCGAGGGAGTGTATAAACTCCAAGTTCAAGCTCCAGTATGGCACATACATACATACAAACATGCATACATGCATGCATGCATACATACATACATAGCATGGTATGTGTGAGGCACTTTACAAAGAATGTGGCAAATGGAAAGCATTAATGATAACTACTGGACATTGTTAGAAGACCTAAAAACTCTCTTGCTAGCATTCAATGAGCTGTATTTTCTTGTGACTTTAACGTAATTCTTGACCACAGTGTCTTTAGAATGGGGATGGAGTCAAAAGATAAACCATCATCCTTCTTATCACAATTGTAAGCAGTCACCTATAGTGAAATTTTATAAATTCTGTAATAAGAATATTCTTTATTAGGGTACATGTGAAGAAAAATTAGACTGCAGAAAATTGGTGCCTCATTTCAACATTCCCTGTCTAGCCCGGCACAAAATGTAATTGATTAATCTCAAACAACAGTTCTATGTTTTGGGTCACCTTTGTAGCCAAGGAAGAAAACAAGGAGTTCCTAAAGCTTGGTTCCCAGGCTTTTTATAAGCAAGCTTAGCCTCAGTGAGAGTTCAGCCAACACACTCACTACAGATTTGGAGTTAGCCAGAAGCAAGTGAGGGCGGGACTGCTTTCTCTGAGAAGCCTGAAAATGTTAAAGGTGTATATAGCCCAGATTGTGAGATGAACACAGTGAACACACTTAATCTCATACACCACGCAATGGAAAATTCAAAGGATAGCCCTTTTGAATATTTATTTTGTCTGCTTCCAAAATATTTAGTCTGGACCATTTTAACTCATATTTTATTGGTATATAGACTTCTCCACATTGACAGCAACTGGGACAGAACTTTGGGGATTCAAGTTTATGGCTGATGGTTAGGAAGCACTGAAAAGCCAGATTGTTCTGTGCCTGTAGATAAAAAGAGGGTCAAGCCAAGTTTCTAGAAAAGAGATAATGGAAGATGCAGAGAATAGTCCTATGGGAGTCAGTTTTTCAGCTTTCCAGTTGAGCTACGTATTAATGAAGAATGCAAACTTCTCACAACTGATAAGTAGGCTGTGTCTTGGCAATTATCATAGCTCCTCCTAGCAAAATAGGTACTTAATTTGGATGTTATCCATTACTTGATTTGCTTCCTGTAAGAAAAGACAGTCTCAAATGATTGCATCTCTGTTCTCACATCAATTACCTAAAGACCTGCATCTTTTGCAAAGAGGGAGTTGCAATCAGTTGCTCTAAATATTATGGAGGGATTAATGTTATCTTTTAACTTCCTTGTTAGGAACCAAAGGGACTCAACTAAACAAGCAAATAACTCATCTTATAATATTTCAGAGTTTTCAATTACACAAGATGATTTAAATAATTTTTATAGAAAGTAAAGTTTGTTAGAGTAAGAATTCATATCAATCCTGAAACTCAGTTCAGTGTTTAAAAAGCCCTGGCTTGTGTATGGAGCAAGGGACAGAAAGGATGATGAAGGGAAATGAAACAGTTTAGGGAAGTTCCTTTAACAGTCAGTTGTGGTAACAAGAAACAGCATGCAAATTTAGAATATGCAGGTATTAAGTCAGGCAGCCAGAAATGCACAGGGAAAGAACTTTTCAAAATGTTGTACTTACTGAACTCAAACTGAATAAAAGACCATTGCAGAGTCTATAATGATTTACTTCCATACTTTGGCATATCATGTGCAATATTATGTGTGTTCGAGTTAGATTGAACTTCAATGCTAGGGTTATCCAGTTTCTCTAATCAAGAATCCGCATTCCAAAAGTAGTCTCTGGCATTATAAGAAAAATGCTAATTTCAAAGGTGGCTGCTTAAATGCCCTTTCACAACCCATATCTTAATCAAATCCTGATTATTTTCTAATTAGCAGAATGAATGTCAGATTCCAGTTGGTTCAGTGAAATTAGTGGCTGGTTATTTAACATGATCACTAATAAAGTTCTACTGTAGCTGATAAGACAAATGAAGATTGTCCCATTGGATTAAATATTTTGTTGATACTCAAATACATATATGGGTAGGATGTAAGAATCCTGTGAAGCCCCAAACCAGCATTCTTGAGGATGACACTTGATAACTTGGTTATTTGATGCTAATTTTTTTTACTATTTTTATTGCAATTAATAGAGATGTTACAGTTATATTCACCAGATACAAGGTACATTACTTCACACACGTTGATACACCTTCTCATGTTTTGTCCCCATTTCCCTTCCCTCATCCCCTCCCCTCATCTTGTTTTCCCCGATTCCCTTTCCTATTTCAAATAAACAAATACAATCTACCACATTACAAGGTAAGATACTGTAACAATATGAGAATAACTAAGGGACAACAAAAGACATGAGAAATAGCATAGTACATTAAGAACAATATTCACTTCTTATATACTCTGTATCCTGAAGGTCCTTTCATTTAGCCTTGTGTATCTAGGTTTTCAGCTATTGTAACCCTCTGCTATGAGAGTCCAAGTTTTGTACTAATTATTACAAATGAGTGAAAACTTTGAGCCTATGTTCCTTTGGGTCTGGCTTATTTCACTTAATATGATTTTTACCAAGTCTTTCCATTTCCTTACAAATGGGGCAATGCCATTCTTTCTGATGGCAGCATAGAATTTTGAGTCACTTGATTCTTACCTCCAGAATGTTTTATCAATGGCTTCAATTAAAACTTTTTATAGGGAGATGAAGATATTTGGAATGACAGTAATGTGAGAATTTGTCAGTCTTAGAAAATAGTGAATACTATTTGAGGCTAAATTACAATGCAATATTTGTAGCACAATTTGGTCTAAAATTGTTTGTGTATGTGTGTGTGTGTGTGTGTGTGTGTGTGTGTTTGTACACAACAGTTTGTGCACCATTCCTGGGACTGAATTTAGGACCTTGGTGCTGTCCTGAAATCCTTTGTTCAATTCCAGCACCCTACTATGGAAGCCACAGCTCCACTTCTGGCTTTTTGGTGGTTAATTAGAGATAAAAGTGTCTCAGGAACTTTCCTGAGTTAGAGATATAAAACCTTTGCTTATTTTATGATGTACTTAGTGTTATAAGAGTATGTAAATACTGTAACTCAAAAGCAAGGGTTTCTTAAGGTAAGTTTAAGCTAAATATGACCCTGAATTAAGACTAATTAAATCTTTATTTTTGTTAACATCTAAACCATTTAGAGTTTTCTTTTTTTTTCTCTTTTGTTGGTCATGGGACTTGAAATCTAGGCCTGGACACTGTCCCTGAACTTTACAGCTACCACCCTACCCCTTGAACTACAGTGCCACTTCTAGTTTTCTGGTGGTTATTTGGAGATAAGAGTCTCATGGACTTTAGTGCCCAGGGTGGCTTTGAACCATGATCCTCAGATCTCAGCCTCCTAAGTAGCTAGGATTACAGGCATAAGCCACCTCACTCAGCTTTTTTTTTTTCATTTTTGTACATAGGATAAAACTTGGAGTACTACCTGTGAGTTTGCTATCTGTACGAATCAAGACTTGCTTTTCTTTAGCTGGTCTTGGGACTTGAACTCAGGGTCTTGGCACTGTCCTTGAGCTTCTTTTGCTCAAGGCAAGTGCTGTAAAACTTGAGCCGCAGTGCCACTTCTAGCTTTTTTCTGAGAAGTTTATTGGAGATAAGAGTCTCACAGATTTTCTAACCGTGGCTGGCTTCAAACCATGATCCTCAGATCTCAAATTCTTGAATCGCTTAGATTATAGTCATGAGCCACCAGCACCCAGCTTCAAATTTTTTTACTTTTCCTTTTTCTGTCTTTGCAGCTGTAAATAGCACAAAATATCATATATAGTTATTCTCACTTATAAATTAGTGTAGTTATTGTACTAATAACCACATTATCTAGTGTTGGTAAATAAGAATACAAATTAGAAAGGCCAGAGTTTGGCTTAGTGGTAGAGTGCTCACCTAGCATTCATGAGGCCCTGGGTTCAGTTCTGCGGTACCACATACTCAGAAAAAGATTAGAAATTAGTTTATCATTGCCTTTCTTAGTATTTGGGCATTTTATTTCACTGTAAGTATTTTTTTACTCCTATGCATTTTATGTGTTTAAAAATAATTGTGGAGGGTCTAGGAATGTGGGTTAGTGGTAGAGTGCTTATCTAACATACATGAAGTCCTGAGTTTGATTCCTCAGTACCACATAAACAGAAAAAGGTCAGAAGTGGTTCTGTGACTCAGGTTGTAAAGCACTAGCCTTGAGCAAAAGAAGCTCAGGGACAGTACTCAGGCCCTGAGTTCAAGCCCCAGGACTGGTGATGCATAGATAGATAGATAGATAGATAGATAGATACATACATACATACATACATACATACATACATACATACATACATAGATAATTTTGGTGGAAGATCAATAGGAAATATGAGAATTGTGAAGGATTTTATGATACATAACAGTTTAAAAATCCATCTCAGTGCTCTGGGATTAACTTTAGTTGAGAAAATAATTGCCATATTTCTATGATTCAGCCTTCTTACCTCTATGTATTATCCAGATTAGATAAAGGATTTCTGATTGGTCATACATCTGAACCTGATATATCTTGGTCTTCAATGGAGAATTCATGATTTCAAAATTTGAGAGAAATGTCCAGTGATTGGTTATCACATAATTGTAATACTTGGTCTGTTTTGACTCTTCAGAGATATATCTTGCTGATATCTGTGACTCTGAGAAGCTTTGGGGTAAAATGTCAAAACTCCAGTTTTGAGTCTGACTGCTAGCTTTAAATCTGATTAATGAAGTGATTTTCTCTTCAAAAATTTTAGTTTCTATATCCTCAAGATAGCCAAGGTGATAATATCAGCAATGTGGTAGGTCACTACACACCTGAATGACAGGCAGCTAAAGGTGTGGAGGTGAATTCCTTCATATCCATTCTTCTTAAGTCAAGTACTCCAACTTTCAAGTTACCATGCATCTGAAAGACATCCAGCAAAATGTATGAAAGTGAATTCATTTATACCTGTTCTTCCTAAAGTGAAGTGGCTCATGTTGCTCACTTGCATTTTCTGGGACAGATTTATTCCCTCTAAAAACAAAAAACAGATTTTTTTTATCTATTCACAGGAATTATCTTTTAATTTTGCATTCCACTTTTCTGAAAAATGTAGGGTAGCACTTCAAATTGTTTTTGTTGACAGTTCACTGAAGAAAGTTCAAGCATTTCGTAGAAGAGATTAATATTCTGGTGGGAGAGAGGGACTGTACAGTAAAATTAACCCATGGAAACCCAAGACACAAATTAGCTGCCTTGTTTTCTACTTAAAAACATGCTTCAGAGAATTGCACTTCTAATTTTCACATTATCAGAAGAAAATATTTGAAAATGGATAAGAAGAGGAAAATATTTGCAGATAAGAACCACTATCTCTTTTCTCAAGTGGCTTATACTATACCTGGAGAAACCAATAAGACTTGCTGTTTCCCTTTTGGTATCTTAGCACTTGGTGTACTCTCCATTATTTGGAGTTATTTCTCCCTTTCTTTCATCTCTATACATCTAGCTCATCAGCAGCCCCGTTCTTTTTCATTATCAGAAAGTAAAACCCAATCCAATCAGTTCTACACCCACCCATCCTAATCTATCTCTTGTCTAGCTGACTAGTAGACACTTCAAAGATGTCTTCTGCCTTTCCCTTTGTACAGAATCAATTCTGCTCACAATAGCCAGAATGATAATTTCAAAATTATAAACAATATTAATCTATGCATCTGCTTAAAACCATCTAATGCTTCCCCATGTCATTTAGACTGAAATTCAAATCATTAATCGAGTTTTCAAAGTCCAACAAGCGACCCTATCTTATTGGCTTACAAGCTCTTTGCCATCTCTAGAGGTTTGACACTAGGCATTTCCTGTGCCTCTCAGAGCTCTACCCTTTCAGTCACAGGTCACATTGAGGAATTCTTTTTTCTTTAGTACCACTTGGTTCTCAAGGAGAATTTTTTCTGGGCCATTGGATCACTTGGCTTCATTTTAATCTATTTTATTTTGATACTCTGCAATGACAATTATTTGGGTTTTGATTGTTTATTTAAAAGTGAATAATTCTACAATACTTCCCACAGACCAAATGTCTTGTAAAATTTTATGTGTTTTACTTCATATCCTTTCTGGATATCTCTTGTACTCGTAGGGTTTCAATAAACATCTGTATGTAAACATGAGATTCACACACTATATCATGTTTATGGACTTAGCATATGATAGAGTACAAAGGAAGTGCTCAATGACTTTCTTTTTGGATGAATGATTGATGGTTTCAAAATCTATGTCTATAATTCATGTCATTCCTCTGGATTTCATGGTCATTAATCACTACCAAAGGGTAATACAGGAGGATCTCAACATTAGGCTCAAAATGGCACCTTCAAACTTCAACAGCCTCCATCACATATGATATGTACTCCAAAACACCCTCCTCACCCCTCCCCAATGGATGCCTGACACCTTAGGTAGTACCCTATCTTATCATTTGTGGTACCTATCAAATAGTTTAATTTCTAAGTGAGTCATACAAAGAGATTAAAAGCAATAGCTAATGGACCACAAAAATCAGTATACTATAATGAAAGTTAGGTGAAAGTGGTGTTTCTCTTAAAATATTGTATGATATTCTATATAATTATTGAAATGAAGAGGGGATAGGATGCCTACATAACGAGATGAATCGGGCTAAATTACATAAGCATTGTCATGCAGCCTTAGTGTACTACATAAGTTACTTGGACACCAACACAGTATTGATTCACCACTGAGATCAATGGAGGTCTCATAAATCAGATAGTGTGGATACAATGGATAAACGAATGTTTCAGGATGGAAAAGGGATGTATGAAACTTCACCACAGGATCCTGATGGTATAGTGTTTAAAACTCATTAACTCTTTATGTCTGTAATTTTCCATGATTTTCAGACCATAATTCCTCATAGGTAACAGAATCTAAGGAAAGCAAAATACTAATAAGCTGGTAATGACCCTTAGCCTTCAGAGCACTGTGTATGAGTATTAGCAGCATCTAAACATTCAGATGAGCCAGAAACAAGACAATTTTGACAGTGAATAAATTTCTCTTGGCATAAAAATAATTTTCAACCATTTCTCTTTTCTGTTGGGCTATTCTTTAACAGTCGCTTCATGATCATGCATACTCTATCTCGCTCAACCCCTGAAGTCTTCCATACTTGTGAGATAGTGCTCTTATAATAACTAATTGGTTATATTCCCATTCATTCTGTTCTCTCAAAGGCTAAACTTTCTTTTGACCTCTCCACACCAATATTGACCCTCCGTCCCACACAAGCCTTTCCTCCTCCATAAGTTCTCATCCCTTTTTGAAGTACATTGCCTTTGGCAATGGCCCTTCAGGGGTTGGCCTTCTAAATCCAAATTCAGATTCAGGCTGCCTGGAGTTCCAAAGACACTTAAAAAGCTCTCCAGGTAAATTGTCCTGGCATAATCATGATTCATCATCTAGAAAATATTAATGCATGGAATTATAGTTGTCCATTTACTTGCCTGTATTTTCCACTAAGCTGTAAGCACTAGGTGGCAAGAAATATATCTATTTTGTTCACTTTCTAAGAAACACATAATCTAGTAATAAGAGACAATATATTTTTTGTCAAGTCAGAGCATAACCTTGGTGACTTTTGACTCTCTAGGTACTCTGTGGTATAGCTTTAAGGTTGTTAGGTTGGAACCTCTGCATTAGTGAAATGTAGCAAAGCCACATTAGTAAGTCATGTCTCACAACACCTTAAAATACTATTCAAATTTCTCCCAGAGTGCTGAAATCATTCCTAGGAATTTTTATGAGACATATTAGAGCTCAGGTAGTGAATGCTAATGATGTCTTACTTTTTATATATAAAAATGAAGAAGATTTGCTAAAAGTCAAAGCCAATATTACCTTCCTTGACATATCATTATTCCTTATCCTTGGCCAATATTTACTAAGAGCTTCTTCTGAGAATAACATGGTAAGATACGTGTTAAGAATAAATTGTTAGGTATAAATGCCATTAGAAAGTCCAGGAAATGTCAAGGTAAATGTAAGAAATGTAGGATTAGATAGAAGACACACACCCACACCCACCCCCACCCCCACACACATACACACACATCTTAAGCCTTTGTAGCTTTATTTCTTATGAATGTTAATTAATACGCTTTTTAAGTATTATACAGAAGATAGCTTAGGTGTAAATCAATTGAAATGAAAAGAAAACATTTCTTCCTTAAAGTCATTTTCTTTTCTTTGTAACTCCTTGCCTTGCAGGTTTCCACTAATCATCACAACCGCTTTTGCTGTTGTTACATCCATTTTTTCTTTTCCCCCATCCACCTAGAAATAATACTGAAAAATTATGTTGGAAAAAATTCTGACCAAAAGGTCAGAAATAGTGAAATAGTTAAATGTTGTTTCGGGAGGGGCATTGTAATACTGGTTAAATTTTTTAAAAATACTTTTTGAGATAATATATATGACTTCCTACTTTGTTGTAACATATGGATAGTATTACATGTTGGTAATTGTCTTCAAATTATTCAATAATCAACTTCTTAAACTAAAAAATACAATTATATCTGAGTACTAATGCAAATATTATACTGTTGAACATTTTTGGTAACTTATTAAGGGATAAGAAATAACTCATAATTTTATATGGGTTATTGTCAGAACTGTAGCAATGTTACTCTAGTAATGTAATAACTAGTACTATAATAACCATGTAAATAATACACTTTTTAAATTTTTGGTTTACATATATTTACATGCTCATGGAGCAAATTGTAATATTATTTATCCACTGAAACATTTATCTTTTTTATTTTATGATGCTGGAGTTATTTATTCAGGGCTTCATGATTAGTCAAGCACTCTGCTACTTGAGTCACACTCTCAACTCATAGACAGTATTCCATACTTTTGCCTAGGGTAGCCTCAGATTGATATTCTCCCTACATCACAGAGTTTGGGCTACAGGTATGTGGTGCCATCTCGCCCGATAAGCTTTTTATTCTGGCTTGTCTCATACTTCGATCCTCCCGTTGTTGCTTCTCAAGTATCAGCGATGACAGGGGTGACCCATGATGCCTAATAGAAACAGTTACCATTTCTTGGTGCTGGAAACATTCTTTTAGCTATTTTGAAATATGAAATTAGTTGTCACTCGCAGATGTGGTACCATGTTTCGAATAGCACAAGTTATTATTCTTATCCACCTGTACCCACTAACAGTCATCTTTCCATCCTCCTCCCTCACCTTTCCAGCTTCTTGTAACCATCATTTTACTCTTACTACAAAATTAACCATGTGTAAGTGAAAGTGTGCCCCATTTGTCTTACTGTGCTTGGCTGAATTCACTCTGCATATTATCCTCTAAGCTCATTCATATTGCAGCAGATTAGGGGATCTCATTTTGTGGCAGAATGATGTTCTATTCTTTATATATACTATCTTTTTCACCCATTAGCCTGTCAGTAGTGGTGCAGATACTTTTTGTTTGCTGGAATAGAAAGCAAACTCCCTATGTACCAACTGTGCCAAATGAGAAAAGTATCTTAGAATATCAATTTGAGAAACACTAAAGCCATTTGTGGAAAGCTAATAGGAAGTCCTATGAACATTGGGGATAGATGATGGAGACTATGCCACACATTAGTTATCCTGCCTGCCATACCCATGTGGACAAGCAAGTGGAGAATTTCCATTTTAGTACACATGTGGCTAATTCATGACAAAATTATTTAGTGAATGCATATGAAAGCTTCTTGTTCATGTACAATCTATAGTATAACTCATGGTATTATGTGTGGAGCCTTAAATATAAATCATCAAATGTACAGCATTATCACTTGTACATTTCACTCAGCATACCCTCCCAAAGGCCCTTTCTAATAAGCACATTCTCTCTCTCCCCCCCCCTCTCTCTCTCTACACACACACACACACACACACACACACACACACACATATATATATGTATATGCATGTATATATATGTATATACATATACATGGAAATATATATATATATATACACCTACATGATACCAGGACACAGGGATTGCTTATAAACTTTATCATGTTTCCTGACAAAAACAATTGTGCAGATTGAAATAGAAGAAGAAGAAAGAAAAATCGAGGGGAATTAAGGAAAGGAGAAAGAGAATGAGATGTCAAAGAAAGAAAAGAGAATAAAAGCAGGGAGTTTAAGTGATGGAGAACACACCGATTTAAAGTCAATCCCAAGAGAAGGGGGAAAAGATTCCTTAAGTGGAGAGTGGAAAAGACTAAGCATCTCATGGAAAGCCTTCTCTGGGGATGTTGAATGGATGCTGGCTCTGCCTTTCTGCAATCGATATATCCATTTCCAGTTAAGCTAAAGAAAGCCTGATGGTAACAGGGGTTCCCCCCACATTTACAAACTCCCAGGATCAGTGCTGTGGGACCAGTAGAGGAAGCTGAAGATGGATAAATGACGTCATGGAGCTGAGGGAGAAGCTCAAATAACTTTCCTTATTGTTAGTGGGATCCTGGTGAGCTGATTTCAATTATCAAAATCAGCAGGGACTGTGACAGGGCAGAGCCAAAGAGGCAGATAGAGAAGAGCTGTGGGAACCTGAGCCACAGTAGATTCTCAATGTCTCAGATCCACACAGCTAAGCAGGGTCAGTAGCTCACTCGCTAATGTGTCATGGGGGGAGCTGAGTACTTTGACTGGACCAAACATTTGCTAATGGCAAGGACAGACAAAAAGGAGAAGTGGAAAGTCATTTATGTTGCATGTTTGTACTTTGGTTAATAGGCCAGAGGTGAATTTGTGTTCCAGATTTTGTAAATTCCCTGCAATATGATGGTGTTCTCGGCATTTTTCTTCTGAAAGGGGAGCATATGAATTTTCACCATTATAAAATTGCTACTGACTTTGGTTTAAAGAGGCAATGTTTTCTCATTAAGAAAGAATATTTTATCCCTTGAGGCATTTGCTTCACCAAGGTGTGGAGTGGCTTTTGCATGTGAGAAGGTGTAGGAGGCTAAGAAGCAACTGCTGCTAAAATTTAAAGGAGATGGCTGGGAATGTGAAGAAAACCCAAAAAGGATTAATCTAAGGTGGCAAATATTGGACTTGTATAAGTTTGCCCTTGTATAAGGTCCTCTCGGTTCTTCTTTGGCTTCTCCAATCTTTTAAAATAGCAAGGAGCTTTTGAATGGATGAGGCTCCTCAGCAAGGATGAGATTGTGTGATTGCAGGATGGGTTGAGTGTCGGGATGTTCCCTGGGATTTTTATAACTTTATGTGATTGGTATAGTGATTAAGGAGTAAATTCTCTAGTGTGCAGAGTGCAGAACCCTTAACAATAAATCTTCACAATTTTCTCATTTTTTTCATTTTCTTTTTTTTTTTCTTTTTTTTTTTTTGCCAGTCCTGAGCTTGCTTTCAGGGCCTGAGCACTGTCCTTGGACTTTCTCAAGGTTAGAGCTCTACCACTTGAGCCTCAGCACCACTTCCGGCTTTTTTCTATGTATGTGGTACCGAGGAATCGAACCCGGGTCTTCATGCATGCTAGGCAAGCACTTTAACCACTAGGCCAAACTCCTGGCCCCCAATTTTCTCATTTTTTTCTTTTTCTTTTTCTCTTTTGTGGGTCATAGGGCTTGAAGTAGACCTGGGTGTTGTCCCTGAGCTCTTCAGCTCAAGGTTACTGCCCTACCCTTGAGCCAAGCCCCACTTCCCATTTTCTAAGGGTTAATTGGAGATAAGAGTCTCAGGTCCTTTTGTGCCTGGGCTGGCTTTGAACCTCGATCCAAAGATCTTAGCCTCCTGAGTAGCCACCTCACCTGGCACATTTTTCTCTATTTATTTTTAAATGTTTCATCTTCATTTATTGGCTGATATGTGCTAAGGCCAATTTTCACCCAAGTGACTTCTTTGCAAGATAATAAAATTTCTCTTACAGTATACATTAATTTTAATAAAATACCTTAGGAGAAATTTTGTCCTCTTGATTTTTCTATATTAGAACAAAGTGGCATATGATAACATATGTCATAGAAATTTAATCATTATATCATGTTTAATGATATATTCTGAACCATATTCTGAACCAAATACCACCTGTAATTCCAGCTATTCAGGATAGCTATGATACAAGATAGATATGGAAAGTAGAGGTTCAAAGCCAGCTTGGACTGAAAATTGTGAAAGAATTTAGCTCCATAACAACAAGTTAAAGGTAGGCAGGCCCCAAGACACCAAGTAGGAGACCCTGAGTTCAAGCCCTGGTAGCCTGGTAGTGACATACATACACACACACACACACACACACACACACACACACACACACACACACACACACACACACACACACACACCTATAAGGGGGAGGAGCTAGCAAGGCACAAAGGAGGTGCATACTCAAAGAAGATGAAATAAAATATTAAGGCTTTTCACAGAGGTTGGGCAGGGTTAGGAGCCCTGGAAAGATCTGATGGTTGAACAGAGAACACCCAAATGGGAGCTGTAGTGATGTGTTGTGGGGGAAAAATCCCTGCCTAAGCAGTGAAGCCGAGAGAATCTGGGACACATAACTTGACCTCATTCCATTCCTATCAAAGGTTCTCAGGATCTGAGTTCATTGAGAAGCCAACATAGTTCAAGAAACAGAATCCAGAGAAGTGATTAAATGGTTCACATGTTTGAGGTGTGTGTGTGTGTGAGAGAGAGAGAGAGAGAGAGAGAGAGAGAGAGAGAGAGAGAGAGAGAGAGAGAGAGAGAGAGAGAGAGAGAGAGAGGCAGAGGCAGAGACAGAGTGAGAGACAGGCACGCAGGCAGACAGACAGACAGACAGGTTTCATACAAAATCAAAGTCAAAGCAATATTGTTCCAAGCTGTTCTTATAAGGTCTCCATGCCTTCCTGCCTAAGGTTGAATGCCATAACCTGCCTGGGTTTGGAAAATAAATAACGTAGGTGGTTCACTGTCTCAGGGCAGAGCCAGTGTGGGGAGTAATTCATCATTTAATCTTCAGCTGCTTCTGGGGGCATTGATAGGATGGCTGGGAAATGATTTAACTAGGCTGACATTCAGTCTTTTTGCTTTTTAGAGGAAAGGAAGGATGACACCAAACTGAGATCAGATGTGAGTTCATTAATATTTTCCATCTGCCTCTCCTGAGAAGAATGGAAGAAAATTCCCCAATGAGAAGCTTGTCTTTTATTTACCTGCCTTAGGTTCATGGCACTAGAAGTTATCACCACAGAGCCTCTTGTTGGGCCTTTTGGCTAATAACTTTCTTGAGAAGGATCTGTTTCTCTGGG